>NC_066381.1:9981758-10285084 GCF_013377495.2 Cygnus atratus | reverse complement strand
AGGCTATTTGAAAGACTTTTTTTTTTTCCTGGAATGACTGTTAGAATTGCTGACCCTGAAACTTGTGTGGTTTATACAAGTTGAGTTTGCAGTTCTACGTGCATCCCCAGGTCTTAATTTAAATAGTTTGCATAAAATCTTTCTGACATTGCATGAAATAATTTGCTTGCTTGCATGGTATGGATATGATGCATTTGTTGTCACTGCAGTATCTTACTACTGTGTCGTTTTTCATTGTTTTTCCGCCAGGAGATAACCTTGCAGAATTCAAGTCTGCAGGAACTGATGATGGCTTCACAGATTTTAAAACCGCCGACAGTATCCCGCCATTAGAGCCACCTACAAAAGACAAAACTTTCCCTACATCCTTCCCTTCTTTACCCATTCAGTCAAAACAGCAAACACAAGCTAAGCCCTCTTTGAATCTAGCAGACTTGGATCTTTTTTCCTCTACTGGAGAAAACAAGCAGCTCTCCTTTCCACCTGCATTTAATGCGTCGAAATCATCCTCCTTTCCTCCACCACCACTTCCATCTACCACTGCCCAGCCAGCACCTAGCAAAAGTTCGAGCTTAGCTGATGAGTTTGGAGAGTTCAACCTTTTTGGGGAATTTTCTAATTGCACATCAGCCAGTGGACAAGATGACTTTGCAGATTTTATGGCTTTCAACAACAGCAGTGGATTTTCTGAACAAAAACCAGACGACAAATACAATGCACTTAAGCTAGAGGCCAGCCCTGTTCCTCAGCCCGGCTCATCTGCCAGCACGGTGAAGAGTGGGCAGAATTCAGCCACCACTGCTACGCCCACCAAATACGATATCTTCAAACAGCTTTCTCTGGAAGGCTCTGGAGCAGGCTTTGAGGAGGGGAAGGACAACACGCTTTCCTCAGTGAAGAGCGACGATGATTTTGCTGACTTTCACTCTAACAAGTTTTCTTCCACATGCAGCAGCACAGATAAGTCCCTGGTGGACAAAGTCGCAGCTTTCAAGCAGGCCAAAGAAGACTCTGCTTCAGTGAAGTCTCTGGATCTCCCGTCTATTGGCGGCAGCAGTGTTGGCAAGGAGGATTCTGAAGATGCGTTGTCTGTTCAGTTTGACATGAAACTGGCTGATGTGGGAGGAGATCTTAAGCATGTCATGTCTGATAGCTCTTTGGATTTGCCAACAGTTAGTGGCCAGCATCCACCAGCAGCAGGTGAGGAATTGGTTAGATTGCTCTGGTAATGTAGGTGGTGGAGGTTTCAGTGTTCTTCTGTGTGCTAAATTACAGAATAATGCACTGGTCTTTCAGTAGTGAAAGGCTTCTAAATCCGTGCACCTGCTAACCAACAGCCTCTTAAAAGGGCAGTATTTATTTTTTTGTCTTAGGTGACTAGAGAGATTGAGCAGTTTGAACTCAATTCCAGTTTATTTTTGAGATTTGACAACATCGTATTACTGGTACCTGTTAGCAATTGTCACTTAAGGGATTTGAGTGAAAATTTTCTAATGCAAACGATGTTATTCCATTTATATTAACAAGATGAATGGCAGAGAGTCTCACTTTAATTTCTTGGTTTCAACAAAGCATTTGACTCGGGGACTTAACCCACTCTGTGCTGCTAAAAGGGTAGGCAGAACACTCATTTGTGCTGTAAATGAAAAGCTGTCTAATCAATAACACTAGTATATTCCCGTTACGGGGGGGGCTTAATTAGCGTAGCCAGTATTTTGCAGGACTACAGGTATTGTGTACACTTTTTAGAGTTAATACCCTCATTGGAATAATTGTGCAAAGGGTCTGTAAACGCTAGTACCATGATTGATAGCTTTTGGACCTACATTTAAAACCATGGGACTTCTTATTTTATCCTTATCAGGCTTTCACCTTCTTTAATTTCCCTTTATGAAAGTACTCCTGAGAGAATGAATTAACCATCTCCAATCTGATTGCATATCATAAAGTAAATTTCCCAAGTGTCCTGCTTTTTCTTTTCGTATGTACATAGGAAGATAAGATGTAGTTAAATGTTCTGTGGCCTTCAATAATATGAGAACCATTACTGTGTTCTAGGGACAAGTATTATGCAGTCAGAGGCTTTTCTGAATGGGGGAAGCATACGAACTGTAAATGTAAAAGCTGTTACTGCAAGAATTGGTAATTTCCAAATGAAATAATTCTTCCATTTTTGCAGATATGGGTAGAGAAAATATACAGTACTGTAATTTTGCATTATATGCTATTTTTAAGTAGGGGAGAAAAAAATTGAGTTGGCAACTTTGACATGGAAGATACTCTATAACAGGGTACAAAATATCAGGAATAATTTTATTAGCAAAGACATTTAATTTTCATATTACTGCTTGGTAAAAATCCAAGTTGAGTGAGCTGTCAAAAACGTAGCACCTACAGTGTATTCTTGAATGTTTACTTTGGTTTTGAAAGCACTTTTTTCGTAATATTTTTCTAGCCTCTTGGTGGTAGCTTGACTTATGTAGCTCTTCTACGGTACGTGAGCTTTTGCCACAGAAATCAGTGATTAATAATTGCCGTTTGTGGCAGGAAAGATTTCTCTGGTTTGTTTAAAGGGGTTAGCCGATCATGTGCTTGTTGCTAAACTTTTGAACTTTGAAGTATTAATTAGAAGCTATTTTTATTAAACTCAAACAAGTCTGTATTCTCTTATGGTGCCAAGCTAGATGTTTTTCCACAAGGAGGGTTTTACTCCATTGAATTCTGTTCCAATCTCCTAGCAGCGCGTGCTCTGGACTATCTGTTACGAATACTTCTGTGCTCATGTGTTCCTCTATGTATGTTTGATGCATTTCAAGCTATGAACTGCTGATGTTCAAGTCCTTTTTTTTTCAGTTTACATAAGTTAAAAAGCAGATTTTTTTTTCCCTCCGTTTTCTTCGACCTGTAAATCTAATGTCAAAAAGGGACAGTATCCCTTTGTAGTCCTCAGTGCTGAGAAATGGCAGACCAGGCGCTGGGAACCGTTAGGTTTGCAAGCAATATTTAACACCCCAAGTGAACCACAGCAGCGGGTTGGGGGCTGTTGCTAATATTAGACTTTTCTGCTGTACCAATGTAGAGGTTTTTATCCTTTGGCTATTGAGATTTCACATTGTGTAGCTTTCGGATGCGGGCAGGTAGGTTGCTTGCGCTGGGAATTAGCAAGAAGACACCTAGCTGCTTCCCATGCGGCTGACCTTGGCCTCCGAGGGAAGCAAGGTTTTCAGTTTTGCTCTCCAAAGGGGATACTGTCTCTTTAAACTTTGCTATAATTCTTTGTGTGGAAGGTAGATTATACTAATGTTGCCTGATTTCTCTTGCATATACTTCGTATAACCCTTTGAGCACTGCCTGCATGCTGTTATTTCAACTGGGCTGCTTCTTTTAAACCAAATTTATGTTTCACTCCAAGACTAAAGCATTTTTAATTAGCATCTAGTCATGTTATATGAACTGAACGCTGCAGTGGGAGCGTACCTCGCGGGGGGTATTCTCAAAGGGTTATCCAGTTTGCTGCACTTACAAATCTGTAAAGTACCATTTTCTTTGGCATTACTGGAGATCTCTGTATATTTTAATCAACTTCAGGTTTTTTGCTGCTTTTCTAATGTCTTATTTCAACTAAACATTTCCTGTGTGAATGTGCCTTCTCAGATCTGCTTTGATATCTCTCTTCTGCAAGTATTGACCTGCATGCTTTATTCTGATAACACCCTTACGAGCTCCTGTGTATCACTATCTTTTGTGATCTGTAAGTCCTGCTGTGTTAATAAATATTATCTTGGCATATTTTGAAAACATGGGGGTGTGTGATTTGTTGCTGGATTGCAGTCATACCTCTTTTTCCTGAAAAATACAAAGTTTAAAGTAATAGTATCCCCTTAAGCTGGTAGGGCAGTGTGCGGGCGAGCTTCTGCTCTGCAAACCTCTTGAGCTGGGTGCTTGGACCTCCCTCTGTGCCTTTCTGAAACCTTCCATGTCAGGCTAGACAGAAACTTTTTAAAGAGAGGATCTTCAGAGGGATCGAATAGACCAGACGTACGGTGGCAGGGTTGTTTCTGTGCACTGGTTTTGAGGGCACGGTGGTAGTTGGAACTGAAGACAGCAATATTGGTACCTGTCCCCTTGTCTCCTCGTTTCTATTTCCCTGCTGCCAGCCCAGGTTGTAAGAAGACTTAGTGAATAAGGCCAGTTGGAAGATGTGTAGCTCTTTAGGCATTTATGAGTAGGAGACTATTAAGCAGTATTTTGATGTTTATTTAGCTAATCTAGAGTGAGTTAACTGGTGCCCCAAAGTATAAAGGGCCCTGCTTCGTTCTTCTCCATTTTGAAAGTCCTAGTTTAGTAAACATGGAAGTTTTCAAACACAAATGACAGCTGCAAATCTGTGCCACAGCACGGTGTCACTTCAAATTCTTCCAAATCCTGGGCCACCAACAGTTTTGGATTATTGTTAAATTAGCAGACAAGGTTAAAAGCCAAAACTAACTGAGATGTGGGGTAAAGTTCAAGTGTTACGCCAGTGCAAACTGGATTTTTGTAGTTCCTTGCCCCAAGAGCAAAAAACAAGCTAGAAGCCAGTTTTTTCTTCTTCACACCAATCTTTTTTGAAAAAACAACCGAAACCTCTCTCATTCTACAGAACCTGTACATTACGTCTAGCCCTAAAGCTTTTTAAACAGAAGGCTTGAACATAAACCTGAGAGACTTAATTCTGCAGGGCTTGTGCTATTAGTGTTTGTTCAGCTAATCATACCTGGAGGAGGGAGAGTAATGTTCACGACTGCTTTATTACATTTTTGTCCAGACTTGACAGTCAAATACACATGCTTGCAAATAGAAGAGATGTAAAAGACTTATTTATCCTGCGAAGGTTCCCACAAGGGAAGATACCTGTGGTCTTCTGAAGCTGAGCAGAAGGGCACAGAGGCACCAGCAACTCCTTGCAGCTCTAGCCTGGCTCCCGAAGGGTTGAACTGAGCTGGCTCCTGCTTCCCATACATGCTCAGAGGGTCTTTGTTCTGCTGTGAAACAATGTTCATCATGATAACAGAAAAATAATTAGCAAGGGTTTTCATTCCACAAGGTTTGAAGGGTTTCCTCTCCTTTTCCCTTTGTTTTAATGTAGCTTATGTTCAGCACTCTCGATGGTTCCACCTCAGCAGTGCTGGGTGCTGCCTTTCGACGGAATTGCACTGGGGCAACTGAAGCTCTTGTGGACCTCACCAGCTGAGAAAAGGGCTTTGCATTTCTCTGATTGCTGGTAGGCAGGACAGACAGCAGCAGTACGAGCTCCGTATTCCTCCAGTTCTCATCCTGGCCCTTCTCGGGGGTCTCCTCCCTGGAAGGGGTACGGAGCTGGTGCCTGCCACCCATCAGTCTCGGGGCTTCTTGCTGGTAACGCTGCTGGTGTAGGAGCTGGGCTGGGTTTTGGTGCACTGATGCTGTGCTGCTAGGACCAGAAGCAGCATCCTGCATCACCCTACCACCCCAAACGTGGTGCGAGAGTTGCATTTATTCATTAGAGTTGAATATAAACTGAAATATTGAAAAAGTGAATCCCTCCTGTGTTGGCTAAAATCACAAAGTATGTGATACAATCTTGAGAATTGCCTTTTTTTGTTGTTGTTAGACTAACTAATTCTGTCAAAGGTTTTCCTTAAATGATTGAACTGTTGACATCGAAGACTGCAGCTTGTAAATTGCCTCCAGGCATAACTTGATCCTTGATAGCTGCAATACGTTGTTATAGTTGGCTCAAATGAAGGATGGCAAAGTTTTCTGTAGATTAGATAACGCTGGGAAACAGCGTTTTACGTGTATTTCACCCTGTCAGTATTCTACCAAGCTCTGGCTGGCAGCTCCTCCTGCGCCGCTCAGCACCAGCAGCGGTGCCGGCCCCAGGTGATCCTCAGGCAGGCTGAACGTGGAGAGGGGAACACGGCTTTGGTAGATCAAACTAGGTGGGAAGGGAAGGGTAAATATTTCAAACCCTCTGCATTGGATGAAATACGAACTGGGTTTTGCTTCTAAAGCTTTCAGAAACTTCCTGCGCTCCAGCACGACACTGTGAAGATCACTCTTTCCATTCTTGGTTTTCTAGAAAATATTTTTTAAGGAGAAAAAAAAAAAAAAGTGGTTATGTGATATTTGAATGGATCTGACTTCGATTTTTATGGACACGCACACCCCCTTCCCTCCCCGACCCCTCTTTAAGCGGTTTGAGATTCCATGCCCATTGTATTTCACGGGGTGTGTGTTTTGTAGTCACGCCAGCGCGAAGCTGGCTGTGCCAATTCCATGAGGCTCTAACTACGCTGGCAGTAAGAGCACTCAGATTTTTATAACAAAACTCACATCTCATGTCGTTTCTGAAAGCTACTGAGGTTACTTAGGAATACTGTTTTATTATGATATAGTTCACTAAAATCCATTGATGCATCCCTTTAATATTTGCCCTGCTTCCACAGGGTGGCCTGCTGTATGTGCTCCAAAAGGTGCCAAGAAATCAATTTTAACCTTGCCAAAAAGGTTGCATATTCTCAAAAGAAAGCACTTTCTTAGAGATTTGTATGGATTTATTCTTTGCTCTTTTTTGGATAAGATTTAATGCTTGCCATCAGTTCAGATGCTGTTTGTACAGAAAGTTTCCTGCCGGAGGAAATGGCAGTAGCTCAATAGCAGGTGTCTTTGCTAAATGTGATACTTAGACTTAATTCTTTTTTTCCCACATAATCACGTCTTGCTTTGAAAAAAATATTCTGATGCGCATGCATCTTCTTATATTTTGAATTGCCATAACAGCAAAATGAAGCTTTTATTGCATCCGAGGTTACAAATGCAGCATTCTAACTGGAGCGGTTTTATTCATTAAACGTATCTGCGGTCTTTAAGAAAAAGGCTGTTGCAGGAGCAGTTCTTAAGAGCGCTTAATAAAACAATCTCGTGCCAGTAATAAAGATACCCACATCATAAAGAGTTCTCTAGGGTCAACCAAGAAGTGCTTTTCACACGTAAACTGCTTCTTCGCTTATTAGTCTGGTGGCGAGTTGCTCTGCTGCCTGGCAGGGGGAAGAGAAACGCTCCCCTTGCCATTATACAGCAAATGTGCTAAGAGCTTAGGTAAGCCTTTCGTCTTGCTGTAGCTACGGCAAAGGTTATGACTGTACTTCTATGCAAAACTTCTGACTCATGACAAATACAGTTCAGGGCCTAGCTAAATATAGCGTGGGTTTTTTTTTTGCAATAGAATAAGAATTTTTTTATAAAACCTAGTGTACCTTGAACTACAGACGGTCGTGCATAACCTTTTATTTTTTGTACTTTTCATTAAATTGTTTGAGGACTGCTTTAGCTGTAGACGCTTTGTATCTGAACAGCATCTTTCCTGTAGTAGAGTACTTTCATAAAAGTTTATTCTCTAGAGTAATACTTCCGTAATCGATGAAACAATCCAAATAAAATGCATAGACTTGAACTATGACATTTTATCTCAGCTCTTAAACCTATAGAGGTGGACTTTGTGTTTGCATGAATTCACGTAGAGAATGGTAAATACTAGCTTGTGAATAACAAAATCCTTCTCTGCCTTCCCTGCCAGGATTACAGGGGAAGCTCTGGGAGCTCAGGGTTCCCATCTGATGCTGCTGCTGATTCTGCGTGTCCCCGAGCCAGGATCGGTCAGCAGGAATACGGTGACCTGCTCCTTTAGGATGTGCTTTCAGCTCCGGCTCTTACCGGTTATCAAAGAAATCATTGACAATAGATTTTGCAGATCTTCATAGCAGGGTCATCACTCTTTCTTGCCACACCTTGGTGAACACTGAGACAATAGCAATGCTTAAATCTGTGCTGGGTTTTGAAGTCAACACAAATTGAAAGGGAAAGGTTGCTTAGTACACTGTGGTATTTTCGAGATCTCAGGATTAATTACAGTTGGCTAACGTTTTGGAGGTTATTCTGGCACTCTTTAATGCTAGTGAAACTTTCATTTAGCTTCTCTAAACAAACCCTTATATTTGAGAGCACAAGGTGTGGTTTCTTGTGATAAATTACTGATCCCTTGCAAGTCAGCTCCTTTTTTACCTTGGAGCCTTGTTTCTATTCAGTTTTGCCCTAAGCAGGTGATTTCATCTCGTCTGTTTACCCTTCTGCAAACTGCATGCTCTACAAATTTAATATTCAAATGGCACTTTGAAATGTTGCTCTGTATATTCAAGGTGCTAATGCTTATTATTGAGATGCTGTCAGCTGCACAGGCAGCAGCTGCGTGAAGGCTGTCCCTTAGGACACTCTGATAGGTGACACATTGCACAGAGATGTTTCGCTTTGTTGTAGTAGCCGTCAAGCTCTATCATTATATTGTATACTCGTTGGACTTTTTAATTAGCCATGGATGTCGGTCATGCCTGGAAAGAAGCCTGAAGCATGGTGTGCTCTCCCCTCCCAGTAAAATGAATAAACGTAGACGGAATATTTTGTTAAAGTGGCTTAATCCTCAGGTGGTGCAGCCAGCCTGAGTAAAAGAGGGCGGCTGGGATGTCGCCGTGGTTCTGCCCTGGCTGTGCTGAGGCCAAGCTGTGCCTCCTGCCTGCCAGCCAGGTGAGGCCCTAATGCTCACAGGAGCCTTGGCACGGTCGATGTTCGGGGAATGTGTGTGCTTTGCCTTGGGACCGTCTGACCGTAGGCCCTGAGCAGCGGCTGAGCGTCTAATCCAAGCTGACACTCGTTAATGCTGGGAAACAAATGCCAAAGGTAGCATAGCAGGGCTTTTTAAAAATGCTCTAATGAAAACTATCTAGCCCCTGGCTCTGTGCGCCTTCGCTACGGATCAATCTCAGTCGAAATGTGAAAGATAAGTTGCGTGAGCAGCAGACAGAGCCTGGCAGAAGCTGGGCACTGCGTAGTCCCCTCTGCTGGCTTTAATGTAAGCAGCCAGACCGTATCTCACACCTGCTCACGGCAGTGAGAAGAACCTAGTGGCCCATATAATTGCTGGGTGAGTACGAATGATTGGACATTTCTGCAAGATAATTGGATTTTCTCTATACTTAAATGAACAAACAGTGTGTAAAAGCTAAAACAGGATCTTTGCAGTATCCGTGTTGTTTCTGAAACTTGTAGGTTTGAAGAGTCGGTCATGTGGCACCGCAGTAACTGTGATAAGCTTTAACATGACTTCTTAAAAATTCTTGCAGCACGTTTTTATACATTATTTGTATCACAGCATGAATATGAAATACTTTATTGAAGAGGATGGGGAAGCTAACCTAGCTGTCTGTGTGGTTGGTTTTGGTAAGGTGAAATAGCAACTCCAACATCTCATTGAGTTAATGGTTGCGTTTTGCTTGTAGATTCTGTAGCCAGCATCAGAAAACTGAAGTGGTGACCTGTGCAGTCCGTACTGTCTAGAAACTTCTATTTCAGTGTTTCTTTGCTATCCGGAATGGGATGGTGACTTTCAGCTTAAAATACAAGACACTATTCAAAGGTTGAGGCTTATATTTAGTAAGTAGAGAATTTTTGTATTAAACGCTTAGGTATTTTTCAGATTTTTTTTTGTGCAAACTAGTCTAAGCCTCATTGAAACAACAATGCGCTGTGTTTGTTTCTGCAGTTCTCTAAGACTCTTAGCAAGTAGCTATTATTTTTAGACAGTGTGGAGAGATTAACGTTTGAACTTCAGCTTCTAATTGTAGGGGTTTCTTTTTCTCAGATATAGATGACTTAAAATGTGCCCCCTTTGGAAGCTATAACAGTGGGTCTGCAGTCAGCAGCCTGGCAAGCTACGACTGGTCCGACAAAGAAGACATTCACCAGGGCAAGAAGTTCTCCTCCTTTGTCCAGGCTTCGGGAAGCGGATCCTCTGCAGCTACCTCTGTTCTTCAGAAGAAGGAGACTTTGTTTGGCAGTTCAGAAAACATTACCATGACAACCGTTTCCAAAGTGACAACCTTTTCTAGTGAGGATGCTTTGCAGGATGTTTCGTTTGCAGCCTTTGCAAACTTTAAGGACTCTGGACCAATATCCGGCGGTCCAAGTGATGATGACATTGGAGACTTTGGTGATTTTGCAAGACCTTCATCAGAAGCGCAGGATGCAGCAGCCGACACAAGTCAAGAGGCAGACTTCCTTGCTAGCGGTATCTCTTCTGAAATGCGCAGGGAGTCCACAGATGACTTTGGAGAATTCCAAAGTGAAAAGCCAAAAATCAGCAAATTTGACTTCTTGGTGGCAACTTCCCAAGGCAAGATGAAATCTAGTGAAGAAATGATCAAGAGTGAGCTGGCTACCTTTGACCTGTCTGTTCAAGGTAAGCCCGCTCAGAGCAGAGAAAGCTCATAAAGCATGTACTTATCAAAGGCTATTTTTTCTAACCAAATTATAAATTAGCCAGTGGGGATTGTTCTAAAGACTACTGGAAACAAGTTTCTTATTGATTTCTATGATGTTTGGAGCAGGGTTCTTTGTAGAAATAAAAATTTGTTGTGCCAAAATTTTGTAAGAATTGAACTGGCTAAGTTTGCACCAGTCAGTGAGTAAATAGAAGGTTTTGTTCTTATGGAGGCGTAGTGCATCCCTTGATACCACTACATTCATTTTTAGTCCCTGCCTTTGAGTGGAAGAAAAACCTTCTTTATATGCTAACTTTTTAGGGTCTCATAAAAGGAGCTTAAGCCTAGGTGACAGAGAAATAAGCCGCTCTTCACCTTTACCGGTTTTGGAGCAGCCGTTTAGAGATCGTTCAAACACCCTCAGTGAGAAGCCTGCCTTGCCTGTCATCAGAGACAAATACAAAGACCTGACCGGGGAAGTTGAGGTAAGGAACTGTCTGGAATATAGGAAAATCAGCAATGACTTTCATTGGTGTGATAATAAGGGAGTTCTGTATCCCAGCTCTTCGGGACTTTAGCTGTTTCAGTGTAGGGTGTATTTCTAAGATGGAACCTGGGTAAGGTTAGGTGTTTTGATTTTGCTGTTAATAAAGGAAGGTTTCTGTTCTTTGTCTCCTCCTTATGAACAGGAAACAGTTCATAAAAGAGATTTCTCCTTTTCTGTCTTTAAAGCCTTGTGGCATGGAAAAAAGTGCTGGTGTCTGAATCATTTGACCTTGCAGTCTAAGCTTGTAACTGGAAATAGGTTACGACTAAAATCTAATCCTAGTTTTGGCACCGAGACCATTGGCTTTGAGAAATGGCTTAACTTTTTGGCTGCGTAATCGTTATTTCTCTCGCTTGTATTAAGAATAGGATGGTAAAAGGACTTGGATTAAGTTCTGCTCATCCCCATTTCTGTAACGGCAAACCCGTAACAAATTTGTTTGGAGTGGGTATGTGTGTTCTTCCTTTTGAAACTAGTTCTAACTCCCAGAAATCAGATTTTAGAGTTCAGATGCAAATAGACTATTTTAAAAATGAGGAAAAAATATTTAATTTAATTTTTATTTTTTTATTTTTTTATTTTTTTTAAATTTTCCTCATTTATTTAAAAATGAGGAAAAATTATTTAATTTTTTTTTTTTTTCATAGCTAACCTGCAAATAATCTGTTTAAATACCTGTCTTCTGTATGTCTATTGTGGTAGGAGAGGGGGAAATGCGTGTAGAAAGATGATTCAGACTGTCCTTTTCTTTCAAATAGGAAAGTGAGAGATACGCGTATGAATGGCAAAGATGCTTGGAGAGTGCCCTGCAAGTAAGTGTGTAGCCTCTGAAATCTTTTCCTCCTTAGTGTAGGTACAATTTTATTCAATGTTTAAGACTGCATAGGCATGGAAAGGGTTTGAATCAGCCTGAGCAGAGACCAATAAAATATGTTGTTCGGGTCATTGGTATCAATGAATTGGTATCAAAGAGCACCTTGCTCTTCAGCACCATTTTTTAGAAATGAGCATATTTAATGTGGCTTGAGGAGAGGTCATTGATTTTCTGGTAATGTGTGTCAGATATTTCACACCCAGAGTAATTTTCTTTAGAATTTCTTTTTGCTGTCTAATACTCAAATGCTCAAATACTTAATGCAAAAAGAAAAAATCTGAATGCTATTATTAAACTAGATAGCAATGCATGCATACACTCAAAACTACTATTTTAGTAATGAAAACATTTGTGGGAATGCACTAAGGTTTTAAATGTTCATACTTTTACACTGATCTACTTAGAGTTACAGTGTGAATGTACAAAATCATGAGGCTGAATGTAGCAGTCATTTAATTTGCCTCCTATTTTGTATGACAGTTTCTGTTGGTGATGATCTTGTTTGTAGTAATTATTTTAAGGTAAATAACACCATCTTTTTATGAATCTTACTTCCACCAGGTCATAAAGAAAGCAAATGATACCTTAAATGGAATAAGCAGTTCATCTGTTTGCACTGAAGTTATCCAGTCTGCTCAAGGCATGGAATATTTACTAGGTATGTTTTAATTTAGCGTGTCTCTTGCATTGAATGTTCTCCTATACTAATGTATAGTCACTTTTCCCCAAATGGTATTTGTTTATTTTTTTTTAGCTTAATGTATGCCTATGTTGAAATGATGAACAACAACTCTGCTGCTAAATAATGTAACAACTACTTAGAAATAACAGTCCATGACCACCTTTAATGTGCTGTGCCTATTTTGTGCTATTTTTGAGTCACAATTTCAGGAACCTTGTGCCTGCAGTGAATTTATCTGCCTTTCTTCGCTGTGTTTTATTTCAACAGGGGTTGTTGAAGTCTATAGAGTAACAAAGAGAGTTGAACTGGGTATCAAAGCAACGGCTGTCTGTAGCGAGAAACTCCAACAGCTGCTGAAGGATATTGATAAAGTATGGAACAACCTAATAAGCTTCATGTCACTTGCTGCTTTAACGGTAAGGCCAAAAATAAGCTATATGTTTACTAGAAGAAACCTCATAATTATATGTAAAATGACTTCATGGGGTGTCCTAACTTTCCTTTTTTTTTTCCTCTTGCAAAATGGAAATACACTTGTTTGTGAAATCCAGTTTAAAGCTCTGTGTAAGAAAACTTATTTATGTGCAAATACTGTGTTATGTTAGTAACTTAATGATAGGATATCCTGTGTGTCTGTGGACCTCTCTAATAAGGGAAAAATAGTGAAATTTTATAAGCCATTAGGTGAAGACAGAATCACATGGACTTACCTTGTTTGTATAATATCCCTGCAGTCAGTTCTAATGCTAACAGTACAGGAGCATGCAGTGTAGCAACACAGGAATAACTGAACTGTTTTTTTTTTCTCTCCGGATTTTGGAAATGCCTGAGTTTGTTTTGGTTCCTGCTGCAGACTAAATAGCTCTTCCTCCTCGCAATAGAAGTGCCAGAAAAGACTCAGTTGCTCTGAGACAGTCTGGTAGAAGCTCGAGAGCTTTCTGCATAGATACACAGAGAGATGGTGGGAGGCTGTCTGAGCGGTGGTCTTTAGGTGAGGGAGCACCGGATGGGAAGGGTGCTCAAAGGAACTGAAAAAGAGGGACCTGTAGGGGCCAGGTACAGAATAGACACAATTGGAAGGCAAGAAAATAAACTTGCCATTAAATATCTTTCACTTGGTATTTCCTGCAACATTCACATGGAAATATGTGCAAAATTTTTTTTTAACCATGGTAGAACTCATATCCTTAGGGAATCATCCTCATGACGGTGCTTGATATGGTCTTGTGTAATGGATCCCTTTAATTCAGTGTATACCTAAGGAGTCTTCAATCCCTAGTATCAGTGCTCCACATCAAGCACCCATAACTAGATCATTACTATGTTATCTTCTCACTGAATGCTTTAATTTGTGGCTTCCTTCTTGCAATGCAGCCGTGGCCACTAAAGATCTTTGCTCCTCAGCAAGCAGCTGGGTATAAATGAGCCCCCAGGTACCTGGCTTCTGCCTCAAATAGCCACCTTGAGCTAACCATCAGCCCTGCAAAGCAGGTACTGTAAGTGTCAGTCCCTTTTTACACACCTCTTGCACACTTTAAACCTCTCGTTACAAGCAGCGATGCCAAGCAGGTGCTTTTGGTAACACCCGGTGTTACACAAAGCCTGTCAGAAAATGAAACTTACGCTTGGCTATTTTACTGCCTGGCAGGTGAAGTTGATAGATGAGGATTCATCTGTTTGAAATCTGGTGTTGTTGATGGTGACAATCTAAAAAGCTACCAGGAGTCTCTCTTGATTTAAAGCAAGTAGATTAAAATTTAGTTCCTAAAGTACTTTTCCCTGGCAGATTACAGGGATTACCTTTAAGGTCTGTGCCACGTTCTCCTTAGCAGTCCAGCTAAATGTTAAGCACACTTGGAGCTGCAGACAACTTCTCAAACACGTGCAGTGTCTTGGTAGTTACCAAAGAGACCCCTGACTCTGATACTTCTCAAAATCATCCTTTTTTGTTTCTCTTCTTCACGTGGAATGCTGAACCGTGTGGACCCATACCTTCCCCTGGTGTCACAGACCCCGCACGGTGCAGTGGTGCCAATTAAGTGCAGAGAAGTAGCCCAGCTCAGAGGCATGCGCTTGGAAAGGTTAATTTTATCTTTTAAAGGATTTTGTTGCAAGGTAATTTTATGCACAGCCTTGTGGTTTTTCATTGCAAATTACAGGATGACCTTCTCATTTGCTTCACTTGTGCGTTTGGTAAACAAATATTAGAGTGCGTTTATTAATTTGATTGATCTACTTAAAGATGAAATGGCTTTTTTCAGGAGTCCAATTATTCTCCAGCCATTCAGCAGGGGATTGTGATCAGCATACCTAGCCTATGGATTAAGAAAGAGTACATGTGTTTTATGACCGCACATTTTGTTTGTTTCTTGCATTTCTAGTCATTATTTTTAATTGTGCTACCAGCGTCAAGCAATACTTCAACAGCTTTATACCATGCATATGTAAAGCTTTCTGTAACCATTCATCTTGTAGCTGAAATTTAAGATTGTGTACCAGAAAAGTTGCTTATTTGCAGGCTTATTCTCCCAATCTTTGCCTCTCTTGGACCTGAGGTTGTCTGGCATGAAATAGCTGGTGACCTTAATTCTTATATGGTTTGGTTAATCTTAATGTCCCGCTTTGTACTGCTGTGCCATACTGTAGATTCAGAAAAAAACCAAAAACTTCAGAAAGAATAACAACTGCCCTTTTTTGATCAGGCAGTAATACGGAATTCAGGACAATAAACACAGATACGGACACCACTTCAAACACTAGTGGAAGCAGTGCTGGCCAGCGCCCCGTTTCCTCGCAGCTGCACAAATAGCTGTTGCATACCGCTGTTTATCTGCATCCAGTTCTTAATATGCTGCAGTTGAAATGTAGCAGCAGCTGCCCGGGCTTTTCCCTCAGAAGTTTCTTCCCTTTTTGATGTGGGAACATGGAACTTAAGAATTATTTCCTTTGTAGTCTAACCCCTTTTCAAGAGCTAGAGTGTTATAAATTAATGCTGATGGAGACTGCGTAGCAGGACTGCAAATACATACTAATGGCTTTGGTTAAATCATGCATCAGACTGAGAAAATGTAACGTCACCTCTGCCTTGTTGCCTGTGTGATGCCGTAGGTCTCTGTTACAACCAGAAAAATAATTTTTATCATATCTGAAACTTATTCAGTCATTGAAAATGTCTAAATTTTACTGTCTTATTTCTTTAGCCAGATGAAAACTCACTGGATTTCTCTTCTTGTATGCTGCGTCCAGGGATTAAAAATGCCCAAGATCTTGCCTGTGGAGTGTGCCTCCTAAATGTGGATTCAAGAAGTAAAGTAAGTATCATGGGCTCTATCATTAAACTCATTTTTAATTTACAGTTTTGACTTCCATTTAGGCTTGGGGTTCATTTACAAATTTTCATGGCTGTAATTTGTAACTGGAAGCGGCGAAGGCAAAATCTGATCAATAGATGGGACTCAAACCAGTCAATGGCCTAAACTCAGTGGGCTTTGGGTGTGACACAGATGTGGAGAAAAGGGTTGAAAAGTTAAGTTCTTCGTTACAGGAAAGAAACTGGGATACTGAGACCAAAAAATGCATATATATAAAAATCTTTTAATTACTTTCTTTTATGCAATGCATCTCTGCGGATTGCCAGGAGGGGACTATTGCAATTAGTAGAGCTGGGAGGGAATCCCAGGATGTGTACAAAGTAATTATGCCAACCAATTAATGTATATCGGCAGTTTTGCTGACTTTTTGGTTTCAACGTTATTTCAGAAAGAAGAGAAACCTGTGGAAGAGCTTCCTAGAAAAGTATGAACCTGTAAAAAATTCTTTATAGAATCATTCCTAGTTGAGTGTGAAAGGCTGAACTGCTAACTGGCCTTCAGCTGTCATTCTCAATTGTACCAATCATGAATCCTTTTCTTCTAGTCATTTTTTGTAACTGTAATACCTGATCCGATCAACTAACATGCTCTAGAGTCTCCCTTTTGTCTTGTCTGCATGCTTGTACCTTGTGAATAGCTTTCTGGTTTTGTGCTACTTCTGTTGTGTGGTAGAAAACTCACTGCAGCGAGTTTCTGAATTTGTAGCTGCCTGTGTGTCTGTTGCAAAAGGGTGGGGGAACGGTAGGGTTTTTGCTAGAAGTATTGCCTTTTGGCTATATGTAGTAGGCAATGGCATTTTTAGAAGTCTGTGCAGGAAATCCAAAGTGTAGGAAACAGGTTCAGAATTTTTTTTAAATAGGTAGCTGTGAAGCATTGGGAATGCTGCTGAAGTAGAAACAGCTGTTAACTGTTCTCTTTCTGAACGGGGGGGGAAAAATCAATGTTATCCCCGAGAGCCTAGGTTTATTTAAAAATAAAAAATAATTTTCCCATCATATCTAAGCAGTATCTCCCAGCAACATACATTTGAGATGTTTTAAGCTTGTTCATGGCTTCATGCACTCCTATAGTAAAACCGATTCAGTTACCAGAAAAAGGGGACCAACCAGAACCAGAAGTATGGTAGGATAATGCTAATATCAAGAATTGCACCTGCCTAAGTTACGGCAGAGTTTGACCCAGTGAAATAAATGTGATAGCTAGCAGAACAAGCTTTTGTTTCCTAGAGGATGCATGAAACGAGATGAGTTAGTTACCAGGTGTCAGATGAGAGAGAGAATACTAATCAAATGGCTCCCTCTAACACACCATGCAGCAGACTAAGTACCATCAGGTGTGATGATCAGGTGTGAAGGTTTTGTCCACCTGCAAACATTTTTGCAGACTAAAATGAAATATTTGTCTGCCTGCTCTGCTTCTGCAAGTGAAGATGGCTCATTCAGAGTGTGAGTGTCCAGGTTCTACCATGCTGGGGGTGAACACCTCTGCGATAGCCATTTTCCACTCTGTTTTATATCCTGGAGAAGATAAGACTGTCATACTTGTTTCAATTCTTGTTATTCTAGGCCTTTAATTCAGAAACGGATAATTTTAAGCTGGCATATGGAGGGCACCAATACCATGCCAGCTGTGCAAACTTCTGGATCAACTGCGTGGAGCCAAAGCCTCCGGGTCTCATTTTGCCTGACCTGCTCTGAAAGCAGTCGCACTGAAGGTGGAGTATCGGGTCTGAAAATGCACCTCGGTTGGGGTAAATGGTGTGATAGAGTAAGTGGAAAGGCTTCTTTCAGCTGTGGTTAGGGTTTGAAATGCTTTGTTTTGATTTCTGTACAGCAGTGGATTAAAGCCACTCTCGTATATGGAAGTTCCCCGTGAAGAATTGTACTTGAAATGGCTGGGGTTTCAGAAATAACAAGAAAAAAAAGGTGGAGTGGCACAAAATGTGGCGTTTCTTTCTCGATATGAAAGCGGGTAGGTCTTTGTGAAACAAACAAACAAAAAACCAGTCTTCTGTCCAAGTGTACAGACCTCTGTGAGAGGACAGTACCTAGTTTCCAAGACAAACTGAAATGCTAGACTGATTTGCATGGAAGTGACACTTAAAGACTTGAAGTACATATTTGCAAACAAATCTTTTCTTAATGTTTTGGGTGTCTGGATCATGATATTTTTCTTTAAATATTTGCTGCTATATTATTACAATGCATACAATGCACATGTCATGGTAACTTCCAAGGCAAAATGAATTACTGACTTGGAAGGAATTAGACTGTAGAGAGCCACTGTTTATTTAAATTTTCACTATTCTGAATTGTAAATTATTATAAAGTATTCATATGCTTAACTGGTTAGTACTGGGGGTTAAGAACTTGGAAAAATTGTTTAAATTTTCTCTACCATATCTGGACTCTTTAGTACGGGCAACTGGATTTTAAAGCTTGCAATCTTTGCTGTTCTATTGTAAATACTGGCTAATATCTGCTCTTGGACTTGTCCTGAACTACAGGTGTGGTTTGTTACGTTTCTCCTGACACTTTGGTAGTTGTGTGGCTGCATCACTGTTGAAAACTGGACTCCACTGATACTGCGTGTCTGCTCCTGTACATATTCCCTTTTTTGTGTGTTACCTGCTTCCCCTGATGGGATGCATGCATGTAACTTGTGCAATCCAGTGCTACCTGTGATAATGTGTTTTCCTGACTCAGAACTGGCAGTACGAGGTGGCCCTTAGCTCCTACTGCAGGTGGGTGTGATCCAACACTGAAAGTTGGGCTTAAGCAGACTGCTTTTTGAAGCCGGCTGCTGCCAATCTACCATTTTGTTGCTTATGGTAGGTACACCTATCGAATAGGAAGAGATTAGTATAATAGACTATCACAAAGTGTTGCCCATAAATTTAAAGTAACCACTTCTTTCTTTCAATATGATGACAGTGCCATCAGCTGCAGTGATAGTTACAGAATTTTAAACCCACTGGGAGCTTCGTGGCATTATTTTAAGAGCCTTACCACTATACATCCTATTCAGTTTGCTTCATTCTTTGATTTCAGTTTCTCAGTTCTCTAGAAAATCTCTTTTCTCCAAAGATATCAACAGCTTTTCCAAGCTACTCTTGCCTTCATTGAGAGTAGCTGATGTTGACAAGAAATTATTTACTGAAATTGAAATTACAAAGAGGAAAATTGTTGTCTCTTTGGAAGAGGACAAGGTCAGGGAACACTTGAGCAAACTGGACAATCGCAAGCCCATGGGCTGTGATGCGAGGCACCCACAAACCCAGAAGGAGCTGGCAGATGTGACTGCAAGGCCACTCTCTATAATCTTTTCTTGGGCTGACAAACATCTCATGGAGTTCAGCAGAACAGGACCTGGGGGTCCTGGCGGACACCAAACTGAACACGAGTCAGCAACGTGCCCTTGCTGCCAAGAAGGCCAGTGGTATTCTTGGATGCATTAGGCAAAGCATCGCCAGCAGGTCAGGAGAGGTGGTCGTTCCCCTCTGCTCAGCATTGCTGAGGCGTCACCTGGAGCACTGTGCCCAGGTCTGGGTCCCCAGTACAAGAGAGACCTGGACATACTGGAAAGAGCCCGGTGGAGGGCCACCAAGATGCTCAAGGGACCGGAGCACCTCTCCTGTTATGAGAGGCTGGGAGCTGGGGCTGTTCAGCCTGGAGAAGAGGGGGCTCGGGGGGGATCTCATCCATGCCTATAAACACTCGCAGGGAGGATGCGAAGGGGACGGAGCCAGGCTCTGTTCAGTGGTGCCCAGTGCCTGGACAAGAAGCAATGGGCACAAACGAACACAGGAGGATCTGTCCGAGCATCAGGAAACACTTTGTGCAGGTGTCACAGCCCCAGCACAGCCTGCCCGAGGGGCTGGGGGCTCCTCTGGGAGAGCTCCAGCAGACTGGACGTGGGGCTGGGTCCCCTGCCGGGGGGGGGCCGTGCTGGGGCTGGGGTGGCACCAGAGGGACCTTGCAATCCCTGCCAGCCTCAACCAGTCTGTGATATAAAAAAAATAAGTCTTAGCTATACTAAGCTATTAATTATGCCAAATTAAAGAATCTTGGCTAATAAGAGTGTTAGGTGTCCGGCCCCTTATTTACCCAAATTAAAATAAATCTTCCTGCTGCCTGAAATTATCTTATTCATAAACTCAGCAACTTGTGCCTCCAGTTGCAAGCTCAAGCTAATCAAGTGGCAGATTTTCAGTAGTGAGGCAATGACTGCTTGCCTTCTGCTGCCCAGTAATTATCAGAAAAGGAGAGAAAAAAAAAAAAAGCAGTCAGTCTTTGCTTGCTCTCTGATTCATTTATTAGGTGTGAAATAGTTACAGTAGCCTGCACCATAGCTGTTGACCACGTACATTGTTTTCCCTCATAACTGGGGGCTGCTGGGTACCAGTGGAAGGGTCCCCACTGATGTCCGGGGTCTGTGCAGCACAGTAAGCGAGCGCTTGCCTTTGCATACTGAGCTACAGAAGCACTTAAGCATTGTCTGGCTTCAAGCAAATGCCTCGCCTTGCTGCTAGCAAGGGGACTTGTCGAGTGGTTTTTGTATCTGGCTGACACAAAGGCTGTTGCTTATGAAAATGCTATATTGGGAAAAGGGAATGTATTGTTAGCACGGGCTTCCACCACAGTTCCTGAACACTTAACTGGATACGTGTTCTTTTCTAATTAAAAGAGAATGTCACAAAAAAAAAAAGGCCACAACGTGAAACTAAAAGCAACCAATATTTCAAAAGCAGTATGAGATGTACTGTCATAAAAGCCTTTTTCAGTGATGTTTTTCTTGTCACATACTTACGAAGCAAGTAAGTTCCCTCTCTAAGACGTAGCCAGCGTGTCTTTTGGCCCATAAAAGTAAGGAATCGACATTTACAATTATAATTGCAGCAGGGCTTACTGAAGTATGACACTGCTAGTCACTTGCTCCCTACAGAAGGGAGAGCAGCAGGCAATATTAATGTGTTCGTGGCAAGCAGAAACCGTTGTTCTGAACACCTTTACGTCATGGGAATACATCAAATGTTTTACATGCAGATCCCCTTGATAAAGGCGTTGCACAACGAGGATCGTTTCACTCTCATACCCCAGTCATTAAAATGACTCACTGTTGCATTCAGCATCTCCTCAGACATTGCACTGCTAGCCAAAGCCCGGTGTCCTTGCAATCTGTATCCAAGGTTACAATATTTTCTACAGTGCATTGTAACAGACCATGCTCCCCTGCCTCCTTTGCATACAGGCTAATGGGCGTGCTGCCTTCTGCTTTGGTTGTGCTGAATTTTATAAATATAGCTCCTTTTGCTGGATGTACTCTTTCACTAGGGAAGAAAGAGAAACCTGGTTTTCTTCTTCCTTTTTTTTTTAATGTGTGTGTTCTCTGGAGCTGCCTTGGGATTACCTATGAAAAGTGATTTTTCTATATATTTGTGTATATTTGGAGTTGTAAGAGATTATTCCTTTGGTTGATTTAATTTATATCATTTTGCCCGGTTGTATTCCTGCTGCTTCTGTGCTATCTTAGTGCATTTTAGCTTTTCCTCGGTGGCAGGAGCTCTAGGGAGCAACCCAACTGTTCAAGCCTGTGTCCTGCCCATCCGCTGTCACGTTTTGTTTCGAGTACCTTCGCGAGCTTGTTGACCTGTATTTGCTGTGTAGCAGCTGGGAGGTTATTTGTGGCGTGGGAATTGTTACGTCCTGCTCTTGAACATTCCTCTGAATTTTCGTCTCTGGCAGCAGCTTCCCTTCACCTGGGTTTGCTTTCAGCAGCTCCTTGAGAGCGGTGCAGCAGAAACGAGGGGAGAGTGGAGCTCGATAAAACCCAACGAATGCTGTTTTCTAGTTAGCTTCATGTCAGATTAATTAAACTTGAAACAAAAACTGCCTTTTCAATAAAAGCTGCTATTGTACAAACTGCTTTTTCTCAAAGATTTTTTTGATCTCTGGGCCGGTATTTCATTCCGTTTCTCAATGTTAAAATATAAATGTCATAATTTTATGAAGAAAAGTGGTCAGAAAACGGCTCTTCGTATTGTGATTCCTTTTTCTCCCCATTGGGATGCTATTTGTCTTCCAGAAGTGGTTTTGTGATTAGTTGTTGGAGCTGTTTCAGTTTGTGCTGTGCTGGAGTCACTGCAGACATTTTAAATCCGAGGAGGAAAAGTGTTATTAATTGACTTTTTAGTCAATTGTTCACTCCCTTAATTCTTGCAATGACTTACAAATCTTTTGTTGGGATTCAAACCTCGATTTCAATAAAGAACCCATTTTATTCCTGACAGAGCCATGGAGTGGCTTGTTCCGGGGTGCAGCTGGACAAAACGCGGCGCTGCCTGCGGGACCAGAGCTGCCCTTGCCACCGCGCTCCCCGGGCAGTGTCGGGGCAGGGCAAAACCTTCCCCTGGCTCGGGAGAAACTTGGAGAGCTCGACCAAAAGGGCCTTACGTGAAGCCGTATACGCAAAGTCATCTTCATGGCTCGTATTTGCAAGATGCCTCACCAAATAACATCCAACTACTCTGAAATAATTGCAGATACACGCTTTCCAGAATGGGTAGCAGGAGGAACGACGTTTCCCTCGAGCCCAGCAGGTGTGCTTACCGCAGCCTGAACTGTGCTGTGTTCTCCTCTTTGGTTTCTGTAAGTTTAAGGATGCATGACGAAAAACTGGATTTTGAGGGGGAAAACCACTCAGGTAGATACCTGCTCTTGGAACGAGGAATTTGTGCGGAGAAATACCGCTAAGTATTAATACCATGGCAATTCTCCATAATATAATCTTTACTGGGTATTTCTTATTAATGAAGTCTTTATTTCATGATGTGCTTTATCAGGCAATTATATTTTAAAACAATATTAATAATATTATAATATTGTTAAATTATACATGGTCAATTTTTAGGTGTTTAATTTGGAAAGTAGATTTTTTCCCCTCTAATATGTCATGCTTTCAGAATGTCTGCAGACTAATTATCGGTCTTCATTTTTAATCTCTAGTTCATTTTCTTGCTTACCATTGCCCCGGTGCAGTTTAACTGGGGAGGAAGATGAGCAGAGTGTAGTTTTTAAATGGGCAGTCTGTCTCCTGTCTGCTTGTCACTGCACTGCCAGGAGAGACAACCAGGGAAACCTGACCCCTTCACAGCTTGTGGCAAAAAAAAACTCGCTCATTTCAGTGGGCAGAAGACTTCCTCTGCTGGTGCAGGACTGCTCTGAGATGCATGCATTGGTGTTAGGAAAAAGTTGTGCTGAAGTACTTTGGCTTTTTCACTTGCAGTTTTGTCTAAGTGCATCCTAGATTAAAAAAAAAAAAAGTTTCCAGGTGGAAGGGGCAGTAGTTGCATGTAGGAAACTCCTTTGGACTTTGCAGTATTGAGGAATTTGTAGTAACTGATTTTGAAATAGCCAAAGGACTTGCCTGGCTTTCCTGATGATGGTCGGGAATTGCAGGACCCCTGGATGGATTGAGAACAGATCAGCCAAGTGACTGGCACAGATCACGTTATTTTGCTCAAGACTAAGCTCATATCAGACTCATATCAAGCCCCTGCTCAGGATTACACCATGTTCCCACTGTTACTTCAGATACATTAGCACAGTTCTGAATAGGAAGCCAACACATGTTCTTGTTTAATCTTTATTGATTTTTTTTTTACAAGTATAGAATCTCATTTAAATCAGATAGCTATCTCAGCATCCAGCAATCTGCGTACTCCTCCTCCTGAGATGCAGCAGAGGACACAAACGTCCCACTGAGGAAGGGGCTTGCTTTGTTCTCCTGGTGATGTGTTAACGAAACCCGGTCCCCGCTATCCGCGGGGAGAGGAGCGATGTTTGGCTCGCAGGGGCTACACCACGGGAAGGTTTCTCCCACTTCTCAGGTTGGAATCTTTCTCATCGCGAACAGAACAAGGCAAAGCCTTCTCCATAAAGCCATCCTCGTCTGGGAGGTTTCACAGATCGCCTTTTTGTGCAGAATAATTCTAGAATGCAACATAACCTTGAGGACATAATGAAGTGTTTTAGAAATGGGCTAAGGCAGATCACGACCGTACTTAGAGCTAAGTAATCAAGTGGATTTACCTACTTCCAATTTACTGGTTGATTGAATATTAGAAAACACAGCTCAGCCCTTTTGGAAGGTGGCCATGCACACAGTTTCCTAAACGTTTCTTTGGCTGGTCAGTGCAGGAAGGGTTAACCTCCCACATCTGTCTTGAGCCACACACGGACAAATTCTGTTTACTTTCCACCCACAAAAAACACCAGTATTTTTCAGAAGTGTAAGTGTATTCCAGGACTATTGCCCTGGCATGGAATGAGTGAAAAAGGACTTTGTGTTTATTTTGATTCCAATCTTTCAGATTTTATTTTACTTGTGGCTGACACGGACTGACTTCACTCTTTTTGACTTTTAATACAGATTAAGAGCTGACTAAAGATCTCAAACACTATATACTGAGAGTCACTACAGCTGTTAAAGAAAACACCGGCACTAGCAACACAACTCCACTCCTTCCTTCCTGGCTCTTGGTAAAACCCCCTGCCTTGCAGCAGGACTTTCCTCGGTCTGTGCTAGTGCCGCTCCCTAGCCACTACAGGATTTTGCAAGGAAGCAAACAAGCTATTAAAGAAATATCCAGGCTACCGCATCACAAAGCGCACTTTGTTCATCAACTCTGCCAAATGCCTTTTAGGCCTTTCCTCGTAGGATACTAATAAACTGACTAAAAAGAGAGGGAAGGTTTATGAAAGGAGAATAAACTTATAAGGAGACCTCGTTCTGCTAAATCAGAGAAATATGGATGGGGAATCCCTGTAGAGAGAAATGCGTCGAAGGGAACCGTTGGCCTTGCAGGTTAGTGAGGTGAGAATCAGTTGAGGTTCTGCTGTATGGTAAAGAACCAAAGTTGGCTGTAGAAAGAGAAGGGAATGTCTCCAGTCTGGCCGACTCAGAACAGCGTGTCCCTTCTGTTGTGCTTCCTGTCTGCAGTCCCATTAAATTCCCCAGTAAGGCATCAGGGGTCTCCTCTCTCTCTCATAAACGTCTGGGATGATGCCATATGGTGTCTGTACCATTTTAACCGTCGTCTTCCCAAACAGCTTCCTCTCGTAGTCTATCAGTTGCCTCCAGAAGCCCACGTTGGGGCGTATAACGGGGCGCCTCGATTTGACCCAGTTGTATGCCTCGAACAGGGACACCTTGTGGTACTTCATCAGGTAGGCGATGCACAGCGTGGCCGACCTGCTCACGCCGGCCGCGCAGTGGACTAGGGTGGCCCCGTGCTTCCGCGCCACGCTGTTTATCTTGTCGGCGACGCTGTCGAAGTACAGGGAGATGGGGGCGTTGGGCATGTCAGCCAAAGGCACTTTCACGTATTCGAACTGGGGCCAGTTGAAGTTGGGAATCTCGATGGTTGCGTTGATTATGCAGGTGATCCCCCGGGACAGGAGCAGGTGCCGGTTGGAGGCGACGCTGCCCCGGCTCAGGTACAGCGAGGGGGTGATTTGGGCGATGCCCCCGAGGGCACCTTCAGAGAGCATTCGTGGAGCCATCAGAGTTCTCGGTAAGGAGTTGTGGCTTCTGGAGGTCATGGAGGATCTTGGCACTCACACTTCCATTATGGGAAGGGATCCAACGGGATCTTCAGCCAAGGGAAGGATTGTCTGGCCTGGCAGCGCTAGGACAGCGAGAGCTTCCACCGCTTAGTCACTGCAAAACACAAGCAACACCACGTGAGCGGGGCAGCTGTCCGCTGAGACCACGTCTGTGCAAGAGAAGGAAAACCCAACTCACCCCACTGCGGCCTGGACAACCTGCTACTGGCAAACCTCGGCAGGGTAAGGTTGTTCTGGGTTTGTACAGTGCTTATTACCACGGGGCCCCCAGGCATTGCCAGGACAGATATTAACAAAAAAAAATCTTCCAGCCTAATTAGGTCCAATTACTCGTCAAGGGCTTAGGCAGCCTACCTCTGGGCCCGGACAGAATTTCAACCAGATTAGCGCATGGAAGATTAGTTACACCTTTTTCGCATTCAAAAGCAGCAACTTCACAGCTGGCTGGAGTCCAAGGGGAAGGTGAGAAGCTCAGGCTGGATACGGATGCCAGCAATTTACCCTGCCCTCTCCCCAGTGCCACCCTTCTTTTTTTAGGTATATGAAAGGCCCTGCCAAAATACATAAACATAGGAAAGTTGCTCATTAGAAAAGGCGGTGAGTCATGTCCATCTAGATCACTAATCGGCTCTCCGTGAGGCTGGGGAAGTGTGGAAAGAGTGACCTGGTTATGTCAGAAGCCGAGAGTAAAACCGAAGCAGAGGTAGGGACAAGGGAGGCTCTTTTCCTGCTGCCGTAATGACTGATGAATGTTTTGGAGAGAGCCACGCTCTGCAGAGGCTTGGATTCGCCTGCTGCGGGCCCCAGGAAGGACGAGATCTGGGCACTCCTGCTTTTTCAAAGGCCAGAGTTCAAAACAAAATACCTGCTTTTATCTCCCCTACTCCTTTAGGACTTCCCCAAAGCCAGCGGAGAAGCTGTAAGCTTGGGGACGAGCCCTGGAGCATTAATAAATTGCAAGTCACTTCTGCCTGTGCTGTCTCCAGCTGGGACTGCCCCGGGGGTGCAGAGCTGCTGCTCCACCTCCCAGGCATGTCTGAGCCCACCCGTGGTGCCCTCGGGCTCCACGTGGGCTCCGGGTGGTGCTCAGGGTGCCTGCCCCCAGCAGTCAGCGCCCACGTTCAGAGCCCTCAGCACTCCCGGCGTGGCACTGCCTGCCTCAGGGGGCCGTGGTGGTTCCCAGAGGTGCCACCTCTCCCTGCTGCTTTCCCTACCTGTTTTTTCCTTCCCCGTTTCCCAGAGAAGGCCGAGGTGGGGGCAGAGCCAAGCTGCCCCCCCCAAAGGGCTGCGCCTCGCACACCCTGACACCGCAGCGCAGCGGCCTGCCCGCGGCCCAGGCCCTGGGAAACGCCGGCAGGTCTCAGCAGCGGCTGCTGGCGCTGCCAGCACATTTTTGGCATGCATTTGCAGTATGGTAACTTAACGAGCATAACGCAGTCTCCTCTGTGGCTTGTTCCCTGCTGGCAGCTACTTGAGCAGCTCCTGAAACCGTGGGCCCGAAGTGCGGGCGCTGCGAGGGTTCGTGCCCCAGCAGGAAGATTTTTGCTGCAGCTGCGAGCGCCCAGGTTCCCCTGCAGCCCCCCCAACCACAGCCACCCAGCCGGAGCAGCAGTGAACGTGGTGTTTTTCCAAAGGAATCGAGGTCTTGGAGCATGGGAAATCCCTGCCCAGATGTCTGTTACTGACAACGCGAAGGATTTGGGCACTTACGCTCTGAAACAAACTGGTCCAAGTCACCGACTGGCACCCGGACGCGGTGGGCTGCTGCAGCTGGGATGTCCCGTGGAGTGTGTCCTGCCCTGAGCTGGGAAGAGAAGAAAACGTGGGAGTTATCAGGCTGTGGGCCCAGCCAGGACACCAGGAGCTCCCCCCTCCAAGGAATTCACTCTAAGTTCTCCTTCCCTGCACCAAGGACACCTGGGAAGTGTTTGGGGTTTTCCTCTTCCACCACAAGCCTTAGAAACATAGCCTTGCCTCCAGCATCCATCAAGCTCTCTCCTACTCCCAGAGCTCTGGGGTGAATCTGAGTTTCTTCAGGCAGTGCCCAAAGCTCTCCCCTCTGGGAGCCCCTCTGCAAGGGCTGTGCTACGAGCTCCCCCTCCCCAGGACCACGCCAGCAGGGGAGGCGCTGGGATTGCAGGGGCAAGGGGCAGCGCTGGTGCCAAGAGCTGCAGCATCCCTCCCCTGGGAAGCAGAGGACCGGGGGAGCACCCCCTTCCTGTATTCCTCCAGCTAGCCCAAAATGAACAAATCCCAGAAGCGTGGGCGCAGCACGGGAACAGCGGCAGAGCCGCCCACGGGGATGTGCTGCAGGAGCGCGAGCCCACGCAGGGAGAGCGTGAGCAACGCCTGCCCCCGGAGCAGCTCCGAGAAGCCAGCCTCGCACCGCGGCTAGCGGCCGTGCCCCTGGGGACAGCAGGGGAAAGGGCTCGGCTTCCCTGTGCGTGGCCATAAAACGAGGAAGGAAACTGCACGGACAGGGAGCGAGGGGAAGCGGGCCTGGGGCTGCCGGCGGGTGCCGGCGCTGGGCAGGCAGTGTGCACGCTCGCCGCGGTGCTGCCGGCGGGCAGGGCGGGCCGGGAGCTCTGGCGGAGCTGGGAGCGGGCAGAAGGCAAACCCAAACA
This sequence comes from Cygnus atratus, assembly GCF_013377495.2. Lineage (NCBI taxonomy): Eukaryota > Metazoa > Chordata > Aves > Anseriformes > Anatidae > Cygnus > Cygnus atratus. The sequence goes on along the minus strand of NC_066381.1, from coordinate 10,257,026 downwards.
GGATTTTTAGCTCCACGCCTCCCTCCAGGAGGGCTGGGAAGCGTTAGCGTGGAGGTGACCCGCAAACACGCTGCAGCCGCGGGGCCGGGGCAGGGCTGCTCCTGCGGAGCCCGGCCAGGAGCGCACAGGGAGGACCCCGCCGGTTTCTCTTACAAATTGCTGAATCCAGGCCTTCGCTTGCTCATTTGTCACTGGTTTAGAGAGACCACGCACGGCACCTGAACAGAAACACCTCCCGAGTCCTCTCGGTGGCATGAGCGACGCAGCCGGCAGCCAGCAGGGTGGTCGGGGTTCGGGTCCCTCTGGGATTTGGCGTTAGCAAACGGGAGGGCACGCGCTACAGCTTGCCACAGAAGTCCCCAGGCCCACCCACGGGGCTCACCCCACCTCTGCGAGCACCGCACACCGCCTGAGCCCCCTGTGCCAGCCCTGATTTGATCCGCGGGTGCCAGGCAGTGGGGAGAAGGGTGGATTTTGTTACACCAACAGTCCTCTTGTCCTCGGGCACAAAGCATCGCCGCCGGAGGAGCTGTGAGCCTGAAGGCAGCCTCTGCTGCACCCCAGGCCACAGCCAGCCCCAGTCGGTGCGTGCTGCTGGCCCCATGGGGCTGCAGATGACGGCCGTGTCCCCACGGGGTCCTGCAGCCCCAGCTCCACGCGGTGCTGGCGTGATCCTGCCCGCCTCTGCTCTGTGCCTGCCCTCCTCCGCTCCGTGCCAGGGAGCGTCGCTCTCCGGCGCCGTGCACATTTCCTCCTCAGCCGAAGGATTCGTATTTTGATTAAAAGATGAGATCTAACGCGTCAAAAGCCAGCGGAGGGAACCTTTTGGTCTTAAAACGTTGAGATGGACGAGCCGGCTGGTCTCGGCGGTGGGAGCAGGGTTTGGTTTGGCAGCGGGGCTGTGACAGCCGGCGGCGTCCCCGCCTGGAGCCGGCCGCGCAGGCGCTCGCCGCTGCCACGGCCCCTCGGGGGCGAGGGGCACTCGGGGCGCCTTGGGAAGGGCCCTGCTGCTTTCCATAACGCGGTTCCTGTTCGCAGGCACTGACTTATCCGGACATTTGCATGTGACGGGCTGGGCTCGCTCGGCAAACGACGCGGGCGCCGGGGCTGGCAGCGAGCTGCCCGCGTACCGCGACGGCACCGCGCGGCCAGGATGGACAGAGTCGGACGAGAGGCTCTCTGCTACAGAGGACACCGCTCGGCCAGGAGAGGAGCGGCACAAGGGATGTCTGTGCCACCCCCGCTCGCAGCAGCGGGGCACCGGGGCGGTTTTGGGGCCAGCTGGGAGCGCAGGCAGCGTGCCCGCAGGCCCACGTCTCGGTTACGTGCTGCCTCCCCGGGGCAGGCTGGAGGGGCTCCAAATGGCTGCTCGCTGGCAGCGCGGCCTCTGCTTGAAGAGCAGCTCTCATCCAGAAACGGTTAACGTCTCGGCGAGGTCCGCGTTGTGTAAGCGGCCGACACGGCTGCTGCGCCCGGACCAAACGCAGCGCCGCGGGGGCTGCCAGGAGCGCAGCCCTTCCCCGTGCCCCGGCTGTGCAGCGGGAGGTGGCTGGGGTGGGATGCCACCGACTGCAGCGTGTGACAGCTCGGGCCTCCTGCCCACGCAGCGGGCTCAGCAGCTGCCGGCTCGCGGGAGCCTGAAAACGCACGGGGGTGTGGGGGGGGTCTCGCCGGGCACGGGCGGCGGGGCTGCCTCCTGTGCGGCGCGGCTGCTTCAGGTGGCGGTCAGGAGCTGCCACCAGGCTGGCGGCGAGAGGCTTCAGCTGCCCGTGGGAGCTTTCTCCTATCGCTCACGCCTGGCCCCCAGCCGGCTTCTGACAAAGGTTCCCTGAAGTCTGCTGTTTCTCCCCCGGGAAGCACCGTTTGCCTGCCTTAGCGCACCCAAGTTCATCCTGGCACGGCCCCGCTGTGACCCCCGCGCTGCTCCTCTCCGCGCAGCGGTTCCCATCGTCGCGCTGGGGCAGAGAGACAGGGAAGGAGCGAGGCGGCTCTCCCCAGCCGCTGCTCCAGGCAAAACAAACAAAAAAGAAAAAAAAAAAACACACAAAAAAAAAAACCAGCGAGGGAACCGGCTGAAGACGAAACGAGCCACACGCACCCAGCCCTCGGCTGTGCCACCCGCGCGGTACCTGCGTGGCAGTGGCAGTCCCAGGGGAGCAGCAGGGTCCCCAGCACGCAGAGCCCCAGGAACCTCCCCGCTGCGGGCCCGGCGCCTCGCCTGCTCCCGGCACAGGGGTTTCGTTGTTCCCTGCAAACACAAGGAGAGGCTCGGGGCGCAGCACGGCTCGCTGGTGGGCTGGCTGCCACCAGGTGTTCCTGCCACGGCATCCTCGTTGCTGAGCTGATTCCAATTAACAGGCTAATTAATCTTGCAACAGCCCTGACCCGCAGGAAACTCCTTCCAGACTCTGCCTCGCGCTTCCCCATCCACAGACGCCGGCGGCTGCTGTGTGCTCCTCCCGCTGGGGACCCCGGCGTGGGGTCCTGGGGCTCCCCAGCCCCGGTGGCACAGGGTCCCTGGGGTCCCCGGTGACGCAGGGGTGGGGACGAGTGCAGCCTCCTCCCCCAGGGAACTGGAGGGTTCTGCTGTGTCCCTCATCTGCTTAACGAGGGGTGGGGGAAGTGATTGGGTAATTACAGCCCGGAGATAACCCTGGTCTCCAAAGCCTCCAGCTCCCCTCCGTGCAGCCCTCCTCGGGAGGGGTTTGTGGGGACGGGGCGCTGCTTCCCCAGCCCCTGCTGCAGCAGGGACCTCGCTTCTGCCCCCGGGACTGGTTCTCCTCGCCTGGTGCCTCCAGCACGCCACGTCGCTGCGCGGGGTAAGTCTGGCGAGCTCGTGTCGGGCACCGCGGCTGTTTTTGCTGTACCCGGAGGCTGAGCTGCGTGGTTCCTCCGTGGCTGGTCCCCCAGGAGATGGGGCAGGTGCCCTGCTGCAGGGGAGGCCCGCGAAAGCTGATCCCTGTGAGGCTGTCCGTGCCCATCTCTGTAGGGCTGGTGGGGCAGCTGGGCGCGACACCAGCTTGCCACCGACTCAGGCTGGGTTTCCTGATGGTGGAGGGGCTCCTCTCTAGGCAAGGGGGTTTTCAGAAGCGATAAGATAACACCTGTATGATGGTTTGAATATCGGATGCTCTGCTCCCTCAGAAAGGCTGCTGCTGGCAGCGCTTGTGGGTCTTCTGTTCCAAATCTCCCAATAGTTGGGATTTCCTCCTCTCTTTTTAGTTCCCAAAACACAGCTCTGTTAATGAAGGCTGAAAGTCCCACAGGAAAACATTCTTGGTCCCTAGACCTCCCGAGAAAGGCTTGAAAACACCTCTGAAAGCTCAAAAGGCTGAGGCAAACACAGGCAGAGGTCACAGTTAAACATGCCGCGGTCTCTAGGATGCGAGAGGGCCTTGCTTACTGGGCTTCAGACAATGAGCTGGCAAGTCTGAGCTTCATGTTTCTTATTCTGGGGCTGCTGGGAGTCTTTTCTCTGACTTCTTTGTTGTTTTGGATGATTTTTAAGGGCTCTTTTAGCTTGAGAGCAGAGGCACTGACTTGTTCCTAAGTGACTGGAGCGAGGCTTGCAGCAGGTACTGGTCCGCGTGGCAGTAGCATGGTAGTAACGCACCTGGAAGAGGTGAAAACATCTCCCCGGCTCTCCTGCTCCCCAGGGGCTGTCTGAGGTCCTGCAGGTGCCTCACTCGGTGGCCAGATCCCCGGAGGGGTGGCCGGTCCTGCTCCGGCCTCTGCTGCTGCTGCTCGCTGGTGCCCTCGGCGCTCTGCTCTTCCCCGAAGCCCGCGGGAGGGCTGTGCGGTGCTGGGGACAGCAGGGACACTGTGGAGCAAAGTGGGTGGCAGGGCCCGAGAGGCGTCCCAGCAAGTTCGGTGCTGAAGGAGGACAAAACGGATTGGGAGCCGTGCTTTCCCAAAAAGGCAGAGAATCAGAAGCCCCCAGTTTCTTTCCTGGAGCATCATCTGGGATTCGAAGCAGGTTTGTGGGCTGGGTGTATGAAATGTCAGTACTGAAGCGAGCTTCTCCCCCTTCCCAGGAGAGGTAAAGTTATTCATTTTAGAGATGACAAATGCTTTCTAATGCTGCAGTAAAGAGAAGAGTCAATATTGCAGGCGCTGAATGAATGAGTCTGCTCAGGGCTCTTCCTAGCCAGGCTGAACAGAAAATTGCTTTGGAAATGGTCTTGGAGAACGGCATTTAAAATAAATTTCAGCAGAGAGCACAAACTGCAGCCATTCCCAGGGTCAGGCCTTGCTCGTACCGCGTCCAGGGGAGTTTGAAGCGGGTTTGGGGCCGTCGGGCAGCCCTGCCTCTCCTGGGCAGCGAGGATGTGCTGAGCCTGCTGGCTTCTTGCTCCTCTTCCCGTCCCTCGGCAGCCGCTTGCTCCGCTGGGGCTCGTTGCTCTCCTGCCCCCGGCTGTCCGTGGCTGTGCTCCGGGAGCTGCGAGTGCTCCAGGCCCCTCTCGGGAGCGTGGCTCAGAGCCAGCAGCGTGCCCCCGTCACCGGAGGGATGGGCGGTTTGGTTTGGGCGTGGGGACCGGGAGGGGCAGGGGGAGATGTGGGGTGTGACGAAGGAGGCCTCCGCTGTACCTTACGCCTGTGACAAACCCCGTGCCGATTCCTACAGGCGGGCTGCGTTACCCTCTTGGGCAAGCGCGGGATGGAAGCTGTCAGATGTTAAATCAGATAGCAACCTTCCTTCCCAAAAACTCTGAGCAGGCCCGGCTGCTTGCACAGCACCCAGCACAACCGGGTGCCCCGTGCCTGCAGGAGCACGCCGCTGCCTTCCCGGAGGCTCGGTGCTGCGCTCCCCGCGCGGCTCCCCGCGACACGAGAGACTTGCGGGGCTTGGCTGCGGAAGGTCCTGGGCTTCTCATCGCTCAGCAACCCGAGGAAACGCGTTTAGCCAGGGCAGCGCGCTGAGAGGACTTGCGAGGGGTTAACGAGCAACAGCAAAATATGGTTTCCAGAGCATCAGGGCATGCCTTGCAGCTGGCTGGAAGCAGCTTCTGAAGCAGCCCAGTGTGCCTGCAGGTTAACTCCTGAGCGCCCAGCGGTGCTCTGCCCCTTCTGCCGCTGCCAGCCGAGCAGGGCAGACCCAGTGGGTGTGTTTGGAGGCTGCCAGGCCCCTGCCCTGCCAGCAGGGATGCAGAAGGTGCCTCCGTGATTCAGGAGCAGGCTGCAGGAGAGAGGAGGAAGGGTTCGTCACCAGCACCTGGGTGGGACTCGATGGGGCAAGGGGTTAGCAGTGCCTGCGTTCACCTGGCTGGGTGCATCCACGCAGCCTGGCTCCCCTGTTTGCTGCTCTCCCAGCACCAAAAGAGCAACAGGGGGAAAAAAAAAACAACCCCACAGGTGGCTGAGGCTCTGGAAGGCTCTGAAGGAAGGGCTGCTACCTGCCCCAGCAGCCAGGGTCCCTGGCTGCCTGCACGCCTCTCCCTGCTCTCTCTGCGCGCTGCCGTCTCCCACGTGAGGCTGCCTGCCCACGGGCGCCTCGCCGCTCCCTGCCGCCTCCTCCTCGCCTCTGCTTCCTCTCCTCTCCCCTGGCAGCTGGGGCCTGCCAGCTTCACGCGGAGCCCTCGCCGCGGGGAGACCTCCCGGCTGCTGGGGAGGACGGAGGTGGGAGCCGGTGTGACCCAGAGCGCTGGTATTTATACGCTCCTGGGCGATGCAGCTGCTCTGCTCGGGGACAAGTCTCCCTCGGCAACCAGCAGGCTGATTTTATGCATGAGAAACAAACTCCCTTTTTTTTTTTTTTAAAGGGAAAAAAAAAAAAGCTGTCATTTTGGAGCTCCTGGCATGATCCAGTGCGCTGTGCTTGGTGTCTGCTGCTCGGAGCAAGAGGCAGGGGGCTCCCCTGCAGGGCCCAGGCCAGTAGTGTGGCCATCTGCATCTTGCTTAAAAACTTGGGTTGGGTGCACGAAACCTCCCTAAAAACCATTATGAAGCCTTGAGGAAGCATGAACTGGATCCTACAGTTGTGTGCGGTGTCAGGTGTGCCATCAGCTGAACACCAGGCACTGCTCTCTAACCCTCTGCTCCCAAAGCAAGTGGGGAGAGAGCGTCTGTTCTGAAGTTCACGGCTTGCTTTGGCACCAGGTGATGGCACCTGGACCGCAGGCGGAGCTCAGGAGCTCCCCTGCTCCCTCCCTTGCCCTGCACAGTCCCTTACGAGGGACACCACCTCCTCCCTGATAGCTGAACGGCGCGGGGCCGGGCTGGCTGCTCGCGGGACCGGGGCTGCTTGGCTCGTGGATGCTGCTGGAGGTTTCGCCTCTCATTGATGCGGCAGAGCTGTGCGCTGGGGGAGCACCTCTGTGCTTGGCACTGTCCCTGCTGGCCCACTTCAAAACCCATAAAATTGAAGGCAGCTCTGAGTTCACTCCCGAGCTCCCTGGAAATCGTGCGGTGCTTCCATGCTGACGCTCGCCCGGACCTTTCCGGGGGCTCTGCCAACTGGTGCGCGCTCCCAGCACAGCCTGCCTTCCCTGGGCAACCCCAACGCTCCCTGGTGAGCCTGGCTGATGGGCCTGGGGTGGAGGGATCCCCCCCAGGCAGGCGAGCAGGGGCTGTGAATGCATCCCAAGGCCCTGCAGCGGTTCAGCAGGGGCTGTAAGAGCAGAAAGCACGAGCTGGAGGCAAAGCAGAAAGCGAGCGGGCTGGCAGTGGGCTGGCTATGCCCGGCCTCCTGCCCGCAGCAGCTGTAAGGAATGAGGTCACTTTGTGAGCACATCAATGGGGTTGCTTAGGGTAACAGGAAGGGAGGCTGATTTTAATCAATTAGCTGGAAATCGAGTTTACATGCAGCAGCAAGCGCTTCCCATGCAAGCAGCCCGGGGCCAGCACCCCTGGTCTCCTGGTGCGGAGCTCGGCGCTCGAGGCTCTGTGTGCCTGGATTGGTATGGACGGGCGCCCGGCAGAAGGGACAGCGAGCGAATTCCAATTTCCCTCATGAATAGGGACGCCTGGCCTGGTGAATTACTGCTCAGCCTCCCGCTCCGAACAGGAGGAGACACGCAGCCGCGCTCCGTGCAGGGGGCTGCGATGTTTACAGAGGGGAAAACCAAGGCTCGCTGGTGCCCGTGCCGCCTCCACGATGCCCCGCGTGGATGCAGGGGCACGCAGAGGCACCTGCAGAGCTGTCCTGCCAGGAGCAACACCCCCGATGGCTGCTCTTGTTTTCTAAAGGGGGAGAGGAGCTGGGCAGGAGGAGCTGAGCGGTCACGCAGGCAGCAGGGGGTGCCCCATGCACCTGCGGTGCCCAATGAAGGGTGGGCAGCGGGCTCGGCTGCCCTTTTACTGCTTGCTTCCCGAGGTGCCGGAGGCCTGGGGCCGTGCTCCAGGGATTTCCCTCCTACTTCCAAACACCAGAGCCCTGTCTGCTAGGTGTTGACGTTTCCCTTTGCGTTGTGGTTGCTCAGCGTCTCTTTGAAGCCGTAACTCAGCGTGCACGTGGCAAGGCTGGGTACCTGGCGATGGAAGGGGTTGGGAGGAGCTCCCATACCCAGTTTGAGGCATGGACCTCGCTGTGGACCTCGCTGTCTAGGGGAAAACAACCTGCTATGAGGCCCGTGGGAGGAAGGGGTGGCCATATCTTCCTGGTAGCAAGCCGGGAAGTCTTCTCCATGGCACCGCTGGATGGCCTCGCGCCGATGGTCCTTTTGGGCTGCTGCTTCCCTCTCCTTGTCCTGACTTCTACCTGGACCCCGACTGTGCGGTGTGCCTGGTTCCAAGCTATTACAGACTCTCTAAACAGGCTCAAGCAGACCTCTTTCTCTTGTATAGCATTCCACACTCTTTCTTCCCTCCCATTATATCCAATTTTAAGGACTATTTCCCCCACAGCCAGTATATTTCTGAACACAAAACCAGCCTGAGCTCTCCCGCCTCTCCAGTTCTGAGACTTCAGTTGGGTTCGGCCACTGAGTTAAACCGTGCGACTTTCAATATGGTCCTGATCAACACGGAAGCGGTGCATGAGGCAGGAGCAGATTCCTTGGAGTCTGGATGAAATCCCTGGGATTTCACCTTTGTTTCCAGAGGGAGTGGGGCTGCTCGTGCCCTTGCCCAAGGCCCCCAAGGCAGGAAGGACACGCAGCTGGGGCATGGTGCTGTGTATTGGGCGCAGGTCGATTATGACCTGCTGTGCTGCTGCCGCCCTCCTGATGATCACCGGGGTTCTCTCAGCCACGGCATGGTGGCAGATTCCTGCTGGTGGGAGCCAGCGTGCGCTCTCCAAACTGGGGACTCATCTCTCACTGCTTGGGAACCGGGGTGGCGGTGCTGCAAAGGCAGAACCAGCCTGTCCCAGTCTCTGGGAACAGCGGCACACCTGGAGGTAGACAGAGAGGCCCAGGGGGAAGGAATCCGCTCCCTGCCAGGGCAGGGACAGCTGATCTGGTGTATCATAAGAGAAAACAATGTTTTGCCAGTGCTAATCCCTCCACCGTTCCCGTGGCAGTAGCATCAGGGATAAACTGAACTCGCAACATGATATTAGGGCATCCGTCAATACGCCGAGCTCCAGAATAAAAGACTCATTTGCTGTCCAGTCGAACAGGTTATAATCCTCCCCGGCTCCCCGCAGCCACATGCCAGGCATTGATTACTGGTGTTGCTCACAGCAGCGACTCCGGAGCTGAGTCAAGGGCCGCGCACGCAGCCGGCGTGGCTCTGAGGCCGGCCGCAGGCACGCGCCGGGGCCCCGCGGGCGCTGAGGTGACCTGATAGCGGGGTGCTGAGGGCGCCCAGCACCCCGACGCACGTCAGGCAGGGCTGTGGGTGCCTCGCCAGCACCCAGAGCCGTGAGGAAATAGCCGAGCCCTGAGCTTCGCTGTCCTGGCACGGAGCTGGAGAGGGTCGCTCTCCCCAGCCAGGCTCCCCGTGGGTTCCACCAGCGGGGCTTTGCCTTCTCCCACTCTCCTGGGCGCCTCCTCACGGAGTTCCCCTGCCGCACGGTCCCCGTGAAGCCACCACCAGCGTTTGGGCGTGGGGGGGGGGGGGGGCTGCTGTCACCCGGTGGTGGCCCTAACCGGGGGGTCTCAGCCCCAGATCGCCGCGATCCGGCGGTGCTGCGCGGCCCCCGGGGGGGCTGAGCCCGGCCGGCAGCCCCCGGGGGGAGCGGGGCGGTGAGGCCGGGGGGGCGGCAGAGCAGCGCCGGGCGGGGAGCCCGCGGCGGGGGCGGCTCGGTTGGGGCTCGGCACGGCGGAGTTGGGCTCCCCCCCCCACCCCCGCCACCACCCCCCGCGTTGTCGCCCCGCAAGTCCCGAACCCCGCTGGGCACCGGGACCCGCCCCGGTGCTTACCTCGGCTCCTTTGCGGCGCGGCTCGGCTCGGCTCCGTGGCGGCCGTCCCGCGGCGGCGGGCAGCACTTTTATCCGCCGGCTGCCGGCTCCGTCGCGGCGCTGCCACCTGATCGCGGCGCTGCCGGGGCCGCCCTCCCTCCTGCCTCCCGCCCGCCCCCCGCCCGCCCCCCGGTGGCAGTTGCCCGGTGGCAGTTGCCCGGCTACGGCGGGGCTGAGCCCGCCCGGTTCTGCCCCCGGGCGGAGCAGATGGCGCCCGGCCCGCCCTTAAAGGCGCAGCGAGGCCGGGGCGGGACGTGGTGGGGCCCCCGTGGGGGCATGGCACACGTTCCGTGAGGGGACGCGGCAGGGTTCTTGTGGGGGTGTCACTGTGGGGACGTTCCAAAGTCCGCGAGGGGACGCGGCAGGGTCCCTGTGGGGGTGTCACTGTGTGTGGGGGCACTACAGAATCCGTGTGGGGACATGGTGGGGGCCCTGTGGGGACAGAGATGTGGCGGAGTCCTGAGGGGACACAGCAGGCTCCTTGTGGGGACGTTACTACGTGTGGGGACATGGTGGGGCACCTGTGGGGACATTACAAATTCCATGAGGAGACACAGCAGGGTCCCTGTAGGGGTGTCACTGTGGGGACATTACAGTGTGTGGGGACACTACAGAATCCGTGTGGGGACATGGGGGGGTCCCTGTGTGGAAAAAGATGTGGCAGAGTCCGTGAGGGGACACAGCAGGGTCCCTGTAGGGGTGTCACTGTGGGGACATTACAGTGTGTGGGGATGTGGTGTGGCCCCTCTGGGGACATTACAAATTCCATGAGGGGACATAGCAGGGTTCTTGCGGGTGTGTTGCTGTGGGGACATTACAAATGCCATAAGGGGACACAGCAGGGTCCCTATGAGGGTGTCACTGTGGGGACACTACACAATCTGTGTGGGGATGTGGTGGGGTCCCTGTGTGGACAGAGATGTGGCAGAGTCCGTGAGGGGACAGAGCAGGTCCCTGTGGGGATGTGACAGTCTGGGGACAAGACAGGGTCCCTCTGGTGTTGTGGCAGGGTCTGTACCCCCCATCTGGGGATGTAATAAGAGCATATATGGGGCGCAGTGGGGTCCCTGTGGGGACATGCCAAGAATAAGTGTGGGGCATGGCAGGGGCCCTGTGGGGACATGGTGGGGTCCCTGTGGGGACATTACAGAGTCTGTGTGGGGACGTGTGGGAGTCCCCGTGGGGGTTTGACAGCCTAGGGACTTGACAGGGTTCTCACAGGGACATGGCAGGAGTATATGTGGGGCACAGCGGGGTCCCTGTAGGAGTGTTAGACAGTTCCTGTGGGGTTGTGACTGAGTGGGGACATGACTGTAAGGACATGGTGGGGTCCCTGTGGGGATGGGGATGGCAGAGTCCATGAGGGCACACGGCGGGTTCCCCATGAGGATGTGGCAGAGTCCCTGTGGGGACATGATGAGTGTATGTGGCACATGGCAGGTCCCTGTGGGAATGTGACAGTGTGGGGACATGGTGGGGGCTCTGTTAGGGGTGGTACATGCTGTGTCCCCATGAGGACTCTGTCAGCATGGGGGGGGACATGACAGAGGTGGGTCTCCTTATGGGGTCCCCATGGGGAGGTGACAGCGTCAGGATGGAGCTAAGCCCGTGCTTTGGGGACTGGGACCTCCCTGCACACACGGAGCTGGACAACAGGGCTGAGGGGACACCTCGGGCTGGGGTCCCTTCTCTCACAGCAGGGTGGGCTTTTGGAAACTCGAGGCGAAGGTGGCGGGGTCTGCACCCCCCTGCCTTATCCACCATGTCGGGCTGGGAGCAGCCTGTGAGCTCGCTGGGCTGCGCTGGCCTGACACAGGGGAGGAGGAGGAGGCAGCAGCCTCCGCTTTAACCCCCCGGCTGCCAGAGCCTTGCCAGCAGTCTCCGAAGCATCGCCACCCTGGCTCGGTTTTGTTCGTTTTCTGCTGCTGTCGTCGTGTGTTTGGACCAAAATAGCAAAAATCCCTAATAGGAAGCTTCCCTTACCTCCGAGCCCTCTGGCTTTTATCTCACTTCAGTAGGTTTCGTGACTCAGCAGCCCAGATGGAGCCGTCCCTCACAGCCTTCAGCACCAAATCTGTTTATTGCTCCAGAGGCTGTTTTTCCAAGAGCCTCTCTGCTTTGTAACAGCCAGTGCTCTTCCTTAAAACCCTGCCTCTCCAGCCAAGGAGCTCATCACATTCAGCGCGGAGGTGGGTGAGGAACAAAAATAGACAAATTAAGAAAACCTCAAAAGGCCAAAAAATGAAAATGTAAGGATTTCGGCTCTGTGAGCTGGAGGTTTGCTTTGCCTCTGTGTTGCGTCAGATTTGCTCTGCTCTTCCTCTGCCCCTGCCCGGTGGAGCCGCACCGCACCACGGGCAGGGATGGACCCTGGGGCAGCAGGTCCCCTCTGCCCGGCGCCGTGGAGCCGTCCCTGGTGCTTCTGGCAGCCGGGGGCTGGCTCTCAGCATGTGTGGGTACAGCTGGGGTTGTTTATTTCCCCTTGCATGGGAATCACTGCACGCTCTTCCCTGGGTCAGAGAGCAGAGGGCACAGCGGGGTGTTAGATCATGGGTAGGCTGTCGGGGTACCCCTGCAGGTTTTGAGGTGTTTCCCTCTGCAGATGGCTCTGAGGTGAGATCTCGGGTCTGCCGAGGAGCTGCCAGACAGACTGACCTTCCGTGGGTGTCTGCTTGGGACCGGGGGGAGTGGGACTGTGTCCTCGGAGCCCTCACAGCCCAAATCTGGGGGGGGTGTCAGCAATGGGCAGCACAGAGAGCGGTGAGGATGTTTTTAAGGGTGGCAGCCTCAGCGCCTCGTAGTGTTCGTCCAAGCACTGAGCAAACAGCCCCCCCCCGTCTCCCCGCCTTGTCCTCTGACTGCCACAAAATGAGAAATGCATTCCTGGGCAGAGCCGGCTGCTTGTCACGGGCGGTTCTTAACTACTCGTGCAGCGGTGGATGGATGCTTTTAGTGCCGGTGTAATTTGGGCTTTTAACCTTCACCCTGCCAGCAGCTTTGTGTTTTTAGCATGGGTTAGAGCAGGCAAAGAGGGAAACTCTGGAGGCCTTTGACCCAAGGATGCAGCAAATGAAGCGGGTACAGGAGTCAAAAGGAAACATCGTCTCCTCCCCACGCTCAGCCCCTCTGCAGGATTTACTCATGGGCAGCTCTCGCACGGGCAGTTTCAGCCAGAGGGGATGCATGGCACCAGGCGCTCCAGGCCCTGCTTGTCCTTGGTCCCCACCAAAGACATGTTCTTCTGCTGCCTTGTCTGTATGGGATGGTGGCAGCTCATGGGGGGCTTCCCCTCCTTCCCCTGGACACGTAGGGTTCATGCATTATGGACGGTTGGACCAGATGATCTTGGAGGTCTTTTTCAACCTTAAAGATTCTGATTCTCTTCTCTTGGAAGAGAAACAAAAACGGTGCTGGGACAAGACAGGTGAAGCAGGACCAGGCCCCCTCCGTGAGGCCCTGTGTTTGGGGTCAGTGGTGTCTCAAAGAGGAGCCTCGAGCCCAGGAAGGGCTCAGTCATCCCCGGGGTGAGCGTGGTGCAGCGCAGTCCCGGGCGCATTCCCAAAGGGTGCGTCTGGCCCGCAGTTCATCAGCTGGTCATTAGGGTCATTAGTTTAATCACCGGGGTGTTTTCCTGCCCTGCTCTGTGATCAGCGGTGGCCACGGGGCCGCCCAAGTGGGGAGCAGATCGCCGGTTTCCGCAGCGGCCCCAGCGCCGCGCGCAGGAATCCGGCTCCCGCCGCCAGCCATCCTCTCCAGTTTCCATGGTTACACGAGAGTTTACCCGTCCCTGGAAGGGCGCAGGGACCCGGCGTGATGCGAGAGGCCTGGGGCCGCGGCACCTCCTGCCTTACGGACAGCAGCAAGCGCGTGGCAGGGCGGTTAAACCACTCGGCAGCGGGCATTCGCTGTCCTTGCGGCGTGCGTGCCCCTGCTGAGCGGCACCCTCGGGGCGCCCAGGGGGCTGTGGTGCGGTTTTGGGGTGCTGCCTTCCCCTCCTTGCTCCCCAGCCCGCAAGTGACAGCTGCGGGGACCCATGGGGATGCAGGGAGTGATCTCCCGCAGATAAATCCAGCTGAGGAGCCATCGGCTGCCTCTCATTAGATGCGAGGTGACAGCGCGGAGCAGAGGGAACCCTGAGCAGGCGTTCAGGCTACGGCTTGTTAACGGGGGAGAACACAGCCTGAGCTTTAGGTCACCTCTGATGATTTAAGTGGCCAAATACAGGTCACCAGAGGCCTCTCTGGGGAGGCAGGAGTGTGTCAAAACAGAGCAGGATTTTTGCTCGCTTTCAAGCGGTGGAGGAAGCAGAGGGGTTCTGTATCCAACCCACGGGGTGAGTCCTTGGTGCTCCCTGACCCCTGGCAGGGGGACAGCTCGGCTCCTGTGCCCACGGAGCCCGGGAGGTGGCCGCGGTGCCGCCTTGGCAGTCAGCTGCGAAGGCACGTGATGCTCCCGAACCCGCGCGGCGCTCTGATTCATGAGGCCGGTGCGTGGAGCGGGAAGTGCTTCCGTAGCCCAGGCGTGGTGCGCCCGGCCGCGGGGAGCCGCGTGTGCCAAGGCTGAGTCACCGCGGGCCGTCCTCGCGCCTCGCCCTGGCAGCCCGGGCATCCCTGCACGCTCCTGCATGGGGAAAGCACCACGCGCTGGGGCCAATTTTCCCTCTGCTCTGCCGCCTGTGGGGGACGGCGGGCTCCACAGGGTCGTGGGAAGCAGCTCTGCTATGGTCGTTGGCTTGAGGGGTCCCTTTGTTGCGCTGCTGGCTGCTCAGATGGGCAAACAGAGATGGGAGCTGCGCAGGGCCCCCTGGTGCAGGCCGTTCTGGCAGCTCCCTCAGCAAGAAGTTGGGTGCAGAGGGGTGCTGGGGTGCCATCCTGCCGGGAGGGTGGGGTGAGCTTCATCCGGGCGCTGGTCCCCTGAGTCACGGGGCTGAGCAGCCACGCGAACCGCAGCGTGTGCGCGTGCCTCCGGCCTGGCTGGGGGTGGTGGTGCCCCGTGCCCCGGGGAAACACGCTGCGGGGAAGTGAGGGCTGAGGGACTGACGTGGCCGGCAGCTCAGCCTCCTGAGGCGCTCATCCCTCCTTGCACCTCTCCCGCCATGGCTGCCTCCCGTCCCAGCCTGCACATCACCGCCTGTCTCTGGGGTGGCCAAGCTGGGGTCTCTGCCTCACTGCAGGGGCCTCAAACATCTCCTGAATTTCCAGCCTCATTCATGCTTTTGCCTGCACGCGGCGACGCTCTTAAACCCCGTTTGGTGTTTAGCAAACAGGGCCAGCACTGATACGGCCGATGCAGTCCTGCTCGCGGCTGCAGGGAGCCTCAGCCCCTCTTGGGGACGCGGTGGCAGCTGTCCCCAGAGCACCGTCCCTGGGCAGCGACTGCCCCGCTCTGCTGCGAGGACACGACCTGTGCAGACCAGGCAATTCCTAAGATTTCCCAAGCCACAAGAGTACAAAACGCTGGGCCACCCTGAGTGCTCGCCTGTGTTTGGGTCTCTCCTGCTCTTTCCTACTCCCTCTGATGCTTTTCGGGTTCCCGTGCTGCTTCCACCCGGCACTGCCGCGGTGTGCCGATGTGGTTGGGGTGCATGGCCCGGCCTGTGGTTCCCTCTAGTAGCACATACGGCTCCTTGGGGAAAAGTTGCAGGGCCCAGGGGCAGCGGCGCATGGGGCCGTGGTGTTTGTGCCCACGCGTGTGCTCCCCGGCGGCCCCGCTCGCAGGGTGGGAACGCGTTGGCTCTCCCGGTGCCGCTGCACGCACTTTCTCTGTACTGACGAACCCGCGCTGTTTTTCCCGGAAGGTTGCTGAGCCAGTTTGTTGGAAGAGCAGAGGAAATTGCTGTGGGGCGGCTCCGAGTGGATTTTTCTGCGTTTGTTCCAAACGGGCCAGGAGGAGGCTTGTGGCGTTCCTCTACCCGGAGCTGAGAAGCTGCTGTTCCAGAGCAGCGATGTTTGTCTCCGAAAGGAGGCGGTTTAGGTTTCACCGGCCCCACCTGAGGGAACTTGAGCAGGCGCTAGAACTAGGGCTTTTTGTGACTCTGTTATCAGTGTTATCTGCTCTGCCGCAGCCTGCTGCATCCGTCAGGAGCTGGGGAGCCTGGGGTTGTGCTGGGGGCTGCACAAGCCCCCGGGACCCGGTCCGGGCAGCCCAAACCTCCCGGCTCTGAGTCACCAAAGGGCTGAGGGTGTTCGCTGCTGGTGTGGCTGCAGCTGTCAGGGAAAAAAAAAATACTGATGCTTTTAATGACAGGCAAATAACAGCGCCAAAGATTCACCCTGCACATGCCTCGTGCGATGGCTGTTAGAGGTGACCAAGAATGTGCAGGGACGGAACAGCTCCAGCCTCTCCCTATCGCCGGGGCTCCGCTGTAATTAATGCTGCCGGTATCCAGATAGGCACGTGAACCCAAACTGGCCGTCTTCCCATCCTTCCCCAGCCTTGTTCCATATTTAATCTTTCATGTTCACCTGAGTCTCTAATTAAACCAACTGCAATCCTTAGCAGAGAGCCCGCAGTGTGCCAACAAGCTCTGGCATTCCTGAGCGCCGTGCGTGAGAGCCCCGCGCACAAAACAAACCCACGGGCAGGCTCTTTCCTGTTTTATTTTCCTCCCCTGAAGTAACACTGACCCCAAAGCAGGGTCTGCAACGAGGGCCTGCTAGCAGCGAAGTTCTCAAGTGGTGCGTGGGGACCATCTTTTATTATTGTCTACAAAAAACATGAACGGTTAGCTTGGGGTGTCTGAAAAGCATTTTGCCGGGTTTCTTTGTGCTGTTGGCAGCTGCCCAGGGGTCTGGGTGAGGAAGGGCAGCGCCGGACCCCTGCGTGCTGCCCCCGATGCCGCAGCGCCCCGGTTAAAAATAAAAGCACGCGCCGAGGCTGTGAATGGGCTCCTGATTTCCTGGGGTTGCTGCGCGGGTCCGGGTGCTGGGAGAGATGCGCGTTGTAAATAGAACACCATATCCATGGCAACCCGAACTTTTCATTATTGTTAATTACTCGTACGGTGCCAGCGCCGCACATGGCGCTTCCCAGCGCGGGTAGAGAGAGATCCCCCCCCCCCCCGTCTCAAAGCCTCTCCGAGCGACACCGCCGCGACAGTCAGCTCTTGGGAGGCTGGAGCCAGGTCTGGCAGGCAGCGGCGGAGACATTTTGTGAGGAGCTGGGGTTTAAAGCAGGAAGGACTGGCATGGCAGCGAGGCAGCCGGGAGCTTGGGGGTGGCTTTGTCCCCAAGCCCACCTTCCCTGCGTGTCGGGAAATGGCCCGGGGGGGCGGCAGCAGCTTGGAGGAGGTGGGCAGCGAGAAGGGGAAGGGGCCTCGCCGCTGCCTTCCCTCCTCTCTGCTTAGCGGTGCCTGGGCGAGCACAGAGAGGGAAACGCGCAGCATTCGTCACCGAAGGGATTCTTGGCGCTGGCTGGAGCAATCGTGCCCTGGAGAAACTTGCTCCAGGAAGCCCGACCTGCTGTGAAATCCGTCCGGCTGAGCTTATCCCCAGCTGGTGAGCTCAGCCTCGGCCGGGGCTGTTTGGGTGGGATTTGTTTGTGTCCGCTGGGCTTCGTTTTACTGAGAGCTCCCGGAGGAGGAGGCCCCCACCGTGCCTCCTCCCGTCACCCGGTCTGGCCCCAGCTGGCGTTACAAGCGGTGAAGCTGGGTACCCAGAACCCTGCCATCGCCCTGTCCCCAGTGACTGCCACCTGTCCCCAGGCTGTGGTGCAGGGGGGTACACGTGGACGGGGCTCAGCCCCCGCCTCACCCCCGAGCCCAGCTCCCACGGAGCCTCGTAACCCCGCAGCCTCCTCCCAGCCCTTTCCCAGCACGAGTGTGTTGTGCTGGGGCCTGGCAGTCAGAGGCAACAGGCGCGGCAAGGAGGTGCTGAGCCTGGCACAGGCGCGTTGGAAGCTTGCTGCCTTCCCTGCTTTGGAGGTGCCCTGTGAAAGGAGAAAAACCTGTTGTTTCTGTGCTTTGATGCTCTGCGAGGGAAAGATCCCAGCCCTGCTTCCCCAGGAAAAGAAAACTTTTCTGGTTCCCCTCCTGTCCAGCTGAAGGAACGCAGCTCTCCCCTCTCCAGAGATCTTTTCTCCCTGACACTTTCCAGATGGCCGAATTATTTAGCGCTACCCAAAGCGCAGAGCTCGGCAGCGTTTGGTCAAAGCAGGTCACGTTCGTGGTCCTGTTCAGGCCCTTTGGGGCAAAGGGGGGGTTCCTCACGTGTGCCGGGTGGGGATGCAGCTGATTTTGGGGTGTTCGGAGCAGGTACAGCGCCAGTGACTGGCTCACATACTGCTTTTTTGTAGAATTCATCGCATAGCAGACTGGGCAGGAGCAAAGGCAGTTTCTCTTTTGGTTTAGTGTTAAAAGACAACAGGGAAAAGCATTTACAGCTTTGTCCCTTCCCTTGGCGCTTCTGGTCTGTGCGATCTCAATTTCTACGGGCTTCATGTCAACCTTCCGTAGGTCATTTGCTGCTGCTGCTTTCCTTTAAATAGTAGCACTTACTAGGTAGCTTGGTGCCACATCCACGCAGCCACTGTTGTGCATTTATCTCCTCTCCTAGTGAGAAGCTGATGGGTACAGACTCAGGCAGTTGTGTGACCTTCACAGTCCAGGAATGTAGACTTGAGCATTTTGGATCGTTTTGATTTTATTACAAACCAAAATTCTTCACATTCAGTGGCACCTCAGGTACACAGGATAATTACTCTTGGGGGAGGGGGGCAGAAGCAAACAAACAAAATCTAAAGCCAAACATCTTAAATAGGCATCGGTATAGTTACAGGTTAGGCTTTTCAACGCGATCCCCAGCTCGAGAGCAGCCAGCATCCTGCCTGCTTTGGCCATTAGGTTACTCACGGAATGTTGTTTCAGTTAACGAATTGCACCGTACATTAGCAGTGGAAGCTGATAAACAATTTACTGTCTGGTAAACCATGCCAAGCTGCATCTGCAGAGGACCATCCTCGTCACCCAACTGCACTTTCAAATGCAAATGTTTTGTGGAGGTCTCCCGAAGGATGCTCTGATGCGACTGGGTGCTTTGTGGCTGCGCAGTGACTCGCTGCACCTTGTCCTGGCTTTGTCGGTCAGCTGGGTACGCGCTGCTAACGCGGAGAGAGCGAGGGCCCACGTTCAGGTTGGCAACAAAGGCTGAAAGCGCACGCCCTGGGTGGTTTGTGGTGTTCTTCACTTGTTATCTTTTGTGAGAGAGAACGTCAGGGTATGGAGTGGCTTTTTATTTATGTTCTGAAAGGCTGCTCCGCTCCGCTTGTAACATCCAGCCTTTCCAATGAGCTGGGGCGACCAAATCAGAAGACTTAAAGTGAAGGATTATATAGAACTTGGCAATCGCAGATCAAGTAGGGAGCAGATGAAGCTTATTGGTTTGTACAGCGCTCTCATGCTGTGATATGTGCTAGTATCACATAAAAGTAACAACTGCTGAGGAGCTTCCCTGGAATGCCCTCTCCCATCCTTTATCATAATTAAGTTAAAAAGACTGGACCATTGCAAGCTCTATTTTTACACCCTCTGGCATGTGCTATCTCCTTTGAAAGCTGACACTTTCAGGAAGGAGTACGAGAAGGGAGGGGACCCCGTTTCTATACCGTGTACTCACACAAAGTAAAAGGGTGACTCCTTATGTGCTGCCCTTCTGTCCTTATTCCATGTCACTGTCAGAGTAAAAGTACTGTGATTCTCTTTTTAGTTACAAGAGGTGTTAGAAGTGAACGTCCGTTCACATTTAAGATTAACTTATAAGACATACGACCCTTTCCAGTGCTACGTGGCTGTGTAAATCTGACAACAGCAGTGTTAAACAGCAGAATTAAAAGGAAACCAGACAAGGAAATATCAGTATTCACACAATTTAACAAAGCTTCCTACTTCTTTTTACAAAAAGAAGCTCCTAAAGATTTTAAACAATGGGAAATGTCCTTCATTCAACACTGTTAAAATGTTTCACCACTGTCCAAGTGACTTCAAACCTTCTCCACATCTGTCTGCTCCGGCCAAAGCACTTCTGCCTGTCCTCAGGCTTTCGTGATGTACCCTTCTCTGATAAGGAAGTCATAGATTTTCCTGGTCTTGTTCACATCGATCTTGATGAGCGCTCTAGCTTGTGCAAGTCTCAGGCCTCCTTGTTTGTTACACTCGTTCACTAAAGCAGCTTTATATTCTAAATAGGCTCCAGGGACTAACCTCACCATCTGACAGAGCTGGAAGACAAAAGGCGAAGTTAATAAACACTAACGCTTGTCACGCTTTTCCATTCTGTGATCTCTGCTGGGGGAGTAACATTGTGAATATTTTTCTGAAAACATTCCCAATGTATTTTTTTGTGTGGGGGAGGCACAGGGTAATTGCATTACGAGCTGTTTCGATCCACAGGTAGGGAGAGGAGGAGCTTGCTGGCTGCTACATTCAAAAACATTCCTGACTGAAAAATAAACTAGGAGGATGAAAGCAAGCTCTCAGCTCACAGGAGCGTAACTATGAGTGTGTCCTGCGTGGGCGTTGTTCTTTACAGACCAAGGGAAGTACGCATGCCAAAGAGACTTGCAACCGGCAATTCAGCGCGCTGGACAGGAGCCAGGGAGGGCATCTGTCTATTAATCCCCTGCAGACTAAGTCTTTAATATCTTTCTACAAAAGCAGCTACGCACACAACGCTTGCCCCCTCCAGAAATCCAGGAGGGAAACCGTGCAGGGAAAACTGCGCATGAAAACTGCACTTCGTGTTTGGAAGTTTGGCAAAAGGCACCACGAGGCGCTCCTGCAGGCTTCAGAGAGCTGCTTTCAGAGGCTCCTGCGCTCTCGGTTAGGTTGCAGCGCTCCCATTTAGTTTCCAAATACCAGCTGCCTTCTAGATGGTGAGCTGTATTGCTCCCAGTGGAGAAACCGACTGTCTCCTCCTTTTAATAAGGAAATGCTTAATGATTGCTCCTCATTGATAGGAAATTGCGGAATTCAGAGGAACTCAGACTTTATGTCTCAGCTGACAAGGAAATCAGATTCCCCATACACGCTAATGTCCTAGTCACAATTATTTATACACTTAATGGAGCCAGAAATGCCATGTTCCATGGTGAACCTGTGATCTGATTTTCAATGCTGCCATCCCCAGTGAAGGGGAAACAGTTTGCACACAGAGGGAGATCTCTGAAATACATCCGCGTTTCACAAACACTGAAACCTGCCTTGTGGACAAACTAGGATTATGACTTCTATTTAAAAACAAACAAACCAACTAACCGAACAAACAAGAAAAACAACAAACAACCCCAAACATTTTATTTCAGTAGCTTTTGAGAGCTGTCTTTCACTGAACAGCTGTATTAAAGGGTAGGCCTGGAATAGGCTGCAAAAGAAACTTAGCCACAAATGCTAAGGCCCCTTACAGCAGGCCCCTTACTGCTTCATTTCCCTCTCCTGGGGGCCGTGGTCCTGTTTCTGGCTGTTTTGTTCATCTTCCCCCTGCCTCTGAGTACTCGAAGTGACTACAAGAGTGCTCTATGTGGCTCTGCAAGCTCCAACACCAGGCCAAGCTTAACGAGTCATTGCTTAAAGAAAGCCAAATTCCCCACTCTGCTGTGTGTATACAAAGAGCTTGATATACACATTAAAGAGCAGAAATATGGAAAAAACAAGAACACACTTATCACCTCTGTGATTCACAGCAGTGTTAAAGTCAAAACAAAACAAACAACCACAACTGGTTGAGGTTTGGCTTTGAGATACCTAGAGCACAAGAGGAGCTGCATTATTCAGGCTCAGTGATCTGTCCAGTGAAGGCCTTAATGAAATCCTCTACCACTTTTAAGTAGATGTTCATTAAGAAAATATAACCCTTCTGCTCGCCCTGGAGCATAATGGAGGAAGACAGTGTCATTTCTGGACGTTATAATGGCATGTAATGACACCTTGGCTCTCTCCACCTTTCTTTGCTAAATAAGGTAATTTGCTGCAGCCGTGTTGTACATATTCACTAACTGCAATTAAGCTGACTGGAAAGAATGAGTGGCTATTGTGAGCAGGAAAAAGTTGTCAGGGCCTACAACTGCTGTGATGTTCACAGCACCTGGGACAGATGGTGCGAGTACACCTGCGCTGTGAAGATAATATTGGATATAAATTACCTTTTCATTCCCTTCCTTACCTCCTTCTCCTTCTCATTGAGTTTCTCTGTCCCTGGCAGACCCGTGAGGTTCAGTGGGGGGGCGCTCCGTCTACCTGCGGAGACAAGAACCAAAAACCTTGACAAACTCTCCCAGCAGTTTGGAAGTGGCAGGGTTAGGCGTGTTTTCACAGAGGCAATTAAATCCCCATGATGTTAACCTGGTGTGATCCACGGGTTTATACAGAGAATTATTTAGGGCTTAACATAAAAATGACACTGTTTTGATAAGGCATGGTTTTGCAACTGATGTAATTAAGCGCTGTGAATACTTGTGTGAGGGCTCCTGCGCTGCTAACGATGCCTCAGCGGCTTTTGGGAGGAACAGGAGGACAATGGCCTTCTGTCAGAGGGGAACTGGCCGTGTGTAAGCTGGGCTGAACCTCCTGACGAAACTCCTTCAGCCGGGGTCGGGGAGTTCAGAGCTGCGTGGAGGTGTTGGAGCGAGGGTGTGCCCCGGGCGTGCGCAGCGTGCAGGGCTGGCCCCCAGCAGCTGTGCAACAAGTACCTCGTGAGGATGGGAGATTACTTACTGCTGGGGTGAGCAGGTGATTTCTCTGGCTACACTGGCAACTTCCTGAAGCAGAGTTCTCTTTAAATGCCTTTAAATATGATGTGGATATTGCAAGCCAAATGCAGTTAATGGATTTATTTTTGTCTGTAATGATAAACACTCCTGAAAGAAGTATCTGTCACAAGGTGGTCTGATAGTTCTCAATTTCACAATTGTTTATAACTTTGCGGAACTTTAACTGGTGTAGCTTAAACTGTCACAAGGGCTATCTGCAGGTTTTTGTTGTTTTTTTCTCCCCCTCGCCAAGTTCCAGAGCTCAGAACAAAGCTAGGGATATTTACTGACATTTTTAGAAAGCCTGCTGACCCTGTGCGGTGGGCTGCAGAGCTGGCACTGTCAGCGATAGCCCTCTGGCCCAGGACAGACGTCCCAGATTTGGCAAAGTGTGCGATCCTGGAGAACCTGCAGCTCCGTTTTCCCAGGGCCTGTTGGCCACTGCTCCAGACCCCGTCTCTGGGGTTGAAGTCTCTCTCCCCCTGCCCCTGCAGGAAAGGTGGGGGGGCCTGGCTGGGTGGGGAGTCTGGTCAGGGAGAGAAGCCCTTAAGAACTTAGGGAGTGATTTCCCAGCACTGCTCCCTTCCTACAAGGCCTGTACCTCGCGTGCAGCGATGAGACATTGCAGAATTTGGTTTTGCTTTTTTAAGGACCTAGGAAATGACACACACATACAAACTACATTAAAGAAAATATATTAGGGCTGCAAATCCGAGATCTCAAAATCTAGAATTAAAGTTAAGCAACGTTAATTTGCCCTCTTGTATATTCAGTATGATGCAGCCTTTAATTATACAGACACGTGGCCGTTTTTCCACAGTATCCCTGCCTTATTCAGTATGCAGGATGTTCACTTAATTAGCAACTATTTGGTATTTTGTTTGGGTTTTGTTCAACATGTGATACTGGTTGTAAATACTGCGTGCTATCTGAGTTCCATAGGCAAAACAATTCATTTTCTCTTGGGCTCTTCTCCCTTACTGGCCACAAAATAGTTCACAACCGATTGATTTCATTCGTACTAGCCCTTCAGCTGAGGGGATGCTATCTCCACTTCATGGTACCCAGTCTGAGCTGCACACTGCTACATTCTCTCCAAAACAGCAGATTTTAGCTATCACTGAATAGGTTTAAAACACAGTGTGTACTGATTTCTGCAGTGACTAATTGCTTGGTATTTTGACCCAAATTTCCAGGGCTTCTGTGGCAGAAATGAGGTAGAACATGTAGACTTAGCGGCCACCTAGGAGAAGTTTGGTTCAAGTGGTTTATGAGCATCCACACAAAAACTATAACGGAGAGACAGAACTAGAAGCTGGTTTTCCTCAGCAACATTGACAGCCTTGTACTAAAACTTTATCCTCGTCTCACTGCGTGCCGTTTGGTGACTGCAACAAATGAGGCTATGAGTGTACGGAGGCCTTGTTCACAAGGGCCTCGACTGATCCCTGAATCCGTCCTTACTGGGCACTGAAAGAAGCAGGGCTCCTCTTGCTGCTTTATTGCCTGCTTCTTTGGTAACTCTTTTTCGACATCCTTTCCTCCCAGATCTACATTCTGTTGGGTTCATATTGCTATGGTATGTCCTATATGGCTCCATTAAAAACTGGATTAGCTTTATCTTTTAAAGGTAAAATTTTGTTCTCATGTGAAAAATATTTTCTATTCTGCCTTGTTAATGTAGCTTTAGGATGGGTTTTCAGTCTGTAAACAGAAAAATCCAGAAATTCAGCAAAAATATAGGCTTTGCATGTGGAATGAGTTGCAGGTTGAGGCAACATTGACTAAATCAGTTCTTAACTGTAAGACTTGAGGACTGACACTTCTGTACTCAAGAAAAAGAGTCACTCTTCAGCTGGTTGTCTGAACAGTATTACTGATGTATGGCTGGCTGGCTTTTTATCACACACCATCATCTAACAGTTACCTGAATTTGAAGGAACTGGTACTGTGGGAGTCAGGCCAGAATCACTGAAAAGAAAGGAAAATTTCAATTTGTCGTCATGTTTTGTAAGAATAACTGTGTATATTGGCCCTGAGACTACTTTTTTCCAACTTCTAATTCAACTTGCATAACCCAGGCCCTGATCTGAAGTCAACAGGATTTCTAAATATTTACCACTCCCAGACTGAAGACCATGTCTGAAACGTTTTTTTTTTTTTTTTTTTTTTTTTTAAAAGAATGAAAGATTCAGTGGAGACTGGGGAAATTACAGATCATCTTCTCAGATCACGTAGCATACAGGACGCACTTCCTTTGCATCGCAGCTTGTTCCCTCAATTAAAGTGCTTGTGCAGGGTGACTAGACATTAATAATGCTGCTACAGCTAAAATAATCTGAAACATTTTTAAGTGTCATCTCTGCTCTCATTAATATCCTAAAAGACCTCATCTCCCTCCATGACTTTATTAACAGCAGTTAAGTTCCTGAAGTATAAAATACAGAAAACGGAGACTTTGAGCCCACGCTAGTCACTTCCTTGCCTGAATTTCAGCAAGCGTTATTGCTCTTATCTAGTTTCTTGCCCTTCTGAATTTTGCAGACTGTTCCTACTGTAATAAATTGGGAATGCATTCATTATTACCAGACAGAAGTGTTTCTGTACCTCTCTGACTACAGCTTGTGTGTGAAATGCAGTCTTACTGTAACCGTACATATCAGCTTGTCGACTGAGCCACTGCTGGCAGGCACTGCTGTCCTGGATGTACTGCAGGACTTCCGACAGCATCGTGCGCTTCAGGCGTTCCTCGTCTCTTGTCTTCTTCAGGTGATCGTACGTTCTCGCACCTGGAGGTAACAGAGCACATTCTCTCCAGCTGCCTTAGTCAGAACTTTCAGACTGCTGTTTTTCTGCTTTAGGAAATCAGGCAGAAACTGTTCTCTAGCCCTGGACCAGACTCTGCTATTCTCCCTCATGACAACTACTTGGCATAAGAAGGTATTGGACTGCACCCCACACCCCTCCCTGCCATCAATTTCAGGCCAAAAACAAATAAAAAGGAATTCCAGGATACAACAGGCCATTTTATTTATTTAGAGGTATTAGCCTTCTCTCCAGACATCACACTTGTTGACAGCCAGTCAAAGTGCCCAGAGGTCCAGCACTAGCACCACTGTGCAATGCTGTACATTTCTCCTAGAACTTTTGTGGAAGGGTGACTAAAGCAGAGCTTGGCTAGGCGGCGTGTTCTCCTAGCTGATGGCTCAAACCAACTCTAAAAAGCACAGCAGATAAGATTACTGCTAAAGCCTTGCTCACTTAAAGAGCTAGGTAAACACATTTTCAAAATAAGTATCTTTGACTTCAACACATCCTAAATACTGCAAATTCATCCTTCCACACCTTGAGGAATGGGAATGGGCTGAATAATGCATCAGGTACTTACTACAGAAATTGGTGATTCCTGCTGCTCTGTATTCCTGCAGTCGTTTTATTTCCCTTCGCAGCTCAAATTCCACTGGTTTACCCCAACAGGAAGCAGAAGGGAAATCCAAAAAAAAAACGAAACACCAAACGTGGGTCAGTGGGGATGGCAGTGAATGGTGGTGTACTAGGAATATTCCTATTTCTTTTTTGTCTAGGCAGCTGGGCTATGAAGTGTACAGAACCACAGACAGGGTTAACCTCTCTGCACAAGCCCGTATCAGATCTCAAACTCATTGTCTGTGTCATAACACACTTTGATCACAGATTTAAGCTGTTTTCTAGCATCTGAGTGCTCAGAAAAGTTATTTTATCTTCATGCTTTGACAGTTTCTTTGCTGTACCCTGGACAAAGCAAGTAACAATAATGTAGGATTTCTGGAAGGCATTTCAATAGGGCTGAAAAACTACTCATCCAGGCTCCTGTAGAGCATCCAGTGCTGTCTTTGAACTATGATTTTTGTAACTGGACCTTCTAAAATTTTTCCTTGTAGACAACTCTTTCTGAAATTGCTAAGATTAAATACCCACATTTCTTATGCTCAGAGATATTTACTGCGTGTAGCTGTTACTAGCTGGCTTCAATGCATTGCTTGGATTTACAGTGAGCCACTCTGATTGTCTCAAATTTGTTTAGTCATAGTACTCAGGAAACCTGTGTAATGTGCGTGTGCACTTGACTCTCAGGTTAACGTGAGGACTTTGCTGTCACTGCCACAACAAAACTAAGCTCAGGACTAGCACTCACATGTTGGACTCATGATTTGCAGGATCATGCGTTTGGTATTCAACACAGTGTCCTGAAAACACAGTCACAACTATTGAAATGCTTTGTTCTTTCTAATGAGCAATAATCTTCCCAGTTTAAGTCACAGAATTAAGCAGGATGTAATGACTTGTATTGGAATTTGACTAAATGCGTGCTGTGATTATGCACAAAGACTCGGGATGATTGGATGATTCGGTGATGGAACAATGCCTCTCCCTTTAAGGTAAGGAACGTAATGACAGCTGTACTATGTAATTACATACACACATAATAGTTTAATAGTTTAACGCATATCTTTCAAAGAATTCACAATTTGCTGCCAGCTCCCTATCTCTCAATACAGACACAAGTTTTAGGGACTTTGTTCTTTCAATGATACGCAGTGCCAGTAAAGGAACAATGGTGTTTGATAAGAAAATACTACTTTTAACATGTGACTAGCAGGTTTGGTCAACTGGGAAATCAAACAAAGCACCGGGACACCCTTTAGTGGAAAGAAACGCTTGCTACACATGTAATGTATCAACCCACAAACACATTTGTTTTTCTGAGGTAGGCAGACCAGGGAGGAGGAGAAAACAACCTCCTGCCTTCCAGGAGTGGTATATATTTAGGAAAGGCTGTAGATGATGCAACCCCTTATTATACCTGTTGAAGAATGTATATGCTAAAATCCTCAAAATACCCACATGCATGGCTTTCAATGAACTTATCATGCTCTACTGGTCCAAGAATTCGTGCAAATCGTCGCATTGTTTCATAAAGGTCTTGAACCTCCTTTGGATATCGTCTTTCCAAAACTACAGGGGGGAAAAGTGACACACTTTGTCAGCAATGTCTTTGGACTTGTGAGATTATGTTGAAAAGACAGAGGTACTTTCATGGTAACTACTAATAGCTCCCTACACTTGGGTGTGATTTGCACCAAAATGGTAAAACAAACAAACAAAAAACAGTGGCTAAATTCACAGATATGCCCAAATTCCATTAGTTGCAACAGATGCTGAGATACTGACGGGCAAAGTACTTAGGAAAAATGCCTCTACCATTAGTACTAGTAAACTAAATTAGTGGTTGTATTCTTTTCCTTTATGTTGGTAAGGCCTGTATTTATAAACAGTAGCTTGAATAATGGGGCCAGAGTGGATTGAGGCCCCCCAAAAATGTTGGAATGCTAACAAATTTCCACAAATCACTTTCAGCTATTATAATAAAACATCAACCAAAAAGCCCACATAAAGTTATACATAAATTATTTGTATCCTATATTACTCCTACTGTAAAAACATTAATTGAGGGGAACTTGGAGGGACTGTACTAGCCCCTGTGAACTGCCCAAACGTCAAGATTTGGTATGCTTCTTTGCCATTTTGGTATCACAACTACAAATTTATTAGTAAGAAGCAACAAAATTATACAGCCCTTGCAATTCTAAAGCCATAAAGGACAATATTTAAACGTTCTTTGATAATTTTTTAGACTAGTGAGATGCATTTAAAAGACCTAGATTTCACCTCCACCCCTCTCCCTACTCAGTGCGGAGACTGAAATGCTCTTGAAGAGCAACTCAGAAGCACTAACTATACCACTGAGCTGGGAGCAGTTAGAGCCAGCCAGCTGGAAATGGCTGGAGCAGGAGGAAATTTGGTGGAATTCAGAACAACTGAGTATGGTCCCATATGCATAAACCATGCTGGTGCACTGGAAGCAATGAATATACATGAATTTGTCCCCCGATTAGAGGCCACTTTAAACAGTTACACTTGGTACTCACTCTGAAATTTTCTGAGGTTGATTAGGCCGTGATCTCTTATAATTCTGTAATTAAGAGCAAAATGGCATTAACAAAAGGCATTTATTCACGTGTTACCTCATAGATACAAAGTCTTTAGAAGACACTTTGATTTAAACTATCACAGGGGCCTAAAACTAGACACACATTAGATTTCTATAACCCTGGCTAGCTGAGGAACATGACGCAGTGATGCAGCGAGGTTTTAATCAGGGTAGGCTTTGGATAGTGGTGTGCATTAGTCCAGCTCTGGCAGCACTAAGCACAAAGGGAGCTACAGTTGCTTTAAAGGGTTTGAAAATTCTTTTTTTAGACACAGATTTCGCCTCTACAGTGTCTTGTAACTTGTCTTTCCAAAACTGGAAGCACAGCGAATGTCTCATGAAGCATGATTTCCAGCTTCAGCAATGTCCTTCTACTAGAGCAAGGGTGAGAGATGGAGGGTAAATGTTGTCACTGGGAGCAGGATGGAGGAGATTTCCATGACAGCTTGGATTTTAAAAGGAAAATGTTTTAGATAACTCATGAGTTTGAAATGTTCATGACAGGATTGGGGAAATGAGCACTGTAATAAGGCAGGTAAGATATTTACAAGGGGATGACAAATACATTTGTCACAGGTTTCTGGAAATGTCATGTGGCCATTGCTATGTGGCAACTTGCTCAACACCCGACTTGATTCTTGCAAATGGTACGAGATACCGCACAGCTAGGCTCATCAAGGTCAGCTTGGACTTTGCTCTATAAAGCCCATTCCATTTTCTTCACTATGTATAAAAGAATGTTCCTGTCCCATGTAGAGATGACCTACTGAGGGTGACATCAGCATTTTTACATCATTTTCCGGATTTTTGTCCCATCCAGCTGGAGAAACTTTACAAAAACTGACTGATACCGGTTATGTAACTGAGCCGTATAGCACTTTTTTATTAAGAGATGATGCACCAAAATGGAAATTATACCACATAAATATTTTTAATTTATGAATTATAAAGAACCAGGTCAATAGATATCAGCTCCTAACCTGTCCTTCAGCAGAATTATGTTGTATTAGGAGAAGGAATGGAGGAGTCTTGCTACAAATTACTAATTCTTCCATCAGGCAATAATACAGCAAGATATAATTTTAAATATTGAACAAAGTATTTGAAAGTTATAATAAAATTGAATTTGATGAATAGATTGAGTCATTTGAAAAAGCTGTCAAATGAACTGAATAAATTATTCAAACTCATGCCAGCAATATAGTTATCTTCATTATACATTGTGAAAAAACTAACTTATGGACCACTAAGAGTCAAAAAAAATGATGTAAGCATTTCTATGGAGAAAGTATGTTGGGGGGGGCTAGCAATTAGTCACAGACTGATAGCTTTTTTCCCCCTTAAGTAGCAAATAAATTATATGCAGTCCATTGACATTACATGGGGAACAAAAAGAACAGAGATTTGTCGTCTTTTCTGGTTCCTACCTCTGGATCTGCCACCAGTTTCCCAGATATTATTTCAGTTCTCACCCTGCAGAATGACCATGCCATCTCCTAAGGTGTCCTAGAAACTTAGGTTTCTTAAATATAACTGGATTGGGGATAGTAATGTGTAGAGCACTGTGACTGTGATTTTCCTGCAATAAGGAGCATTGGAAAATAGGCTTTTCAAAATTAATGACTTGTTTTGAGTGTTCAAAGGAGAGTTAAGGTGTGTAGAGGTCCTTTGTAACCCACGTGTACAAAAAAAGGATCAAGGCCTGTTAATCTGTGTTTTCTGCCTTGGTACCATAGCTAAAGCCATATGCTTGATCTGAATCCATGCAGAGAAGAACTACACATCTAGAATGAAGCCTGTCATGCAGACCTCATAGCAGAAGGTCTCCATACCTGGCAATTGTCTGGAAGGGTGCTACAGGAAATTAATTATGCTTAGTATTAGGACAGCACTGGGGGACAAAACATGGTAACGAAGCAAAGGAACATAGTTATTGCTTTATTGCTTCAAAACTCACTTTTTTCTTCTCTGTCTTTCCTTTAACCTGGAATGATAGATATCTACAACTGCGATCTTCAGAGCTGCAAAATAGAAAAACAAAGATTAGAAAATACATAATGAATCACTGTGTTAACGCTAAGTTTCAAGCCCTTATAATCATGGCAGGCCGAAATTGTCACTTTGATGTTTGAAAAATCCCATGGTAATTTTATAGGGGCATAAACCCACCAGAAATTAATATTCTTCAGACTGCACACGTTATCTGTAGGAAGTTTCTCTTGCTGCTTTCAAACACGTTACTGCCTGTAAATAGGAACTTGGGTAGATCCTGAGAACTCTTTTCCTTTATACAATCTTGGACTGTTTTACCATTAGCACGTATTTGTTCCTTCATACATGCCATTGTTAAATATTCCTTCTCCTGAAAAGTAAGTTTATCAGATTTAAGGATCTGAGGTACCACTTTTGGACAAAGGCTTCTTTGCACATAATGAGGAACTCCAAAAAATAGAAAGGCAAAGTTCTGAACTGAGAAGATTCAAAGTAGCCTTTGCTACGTCTAAACTTATCTATCTGCTAGAAGAACAAAGAGAATAGTTCACGGCAATGTGGAGAAGTACAGGAAAAAGCCATGCTCATTAGAAATCATATCCTTTTCAAAATGAAATCTGTCTGCAGTCCTGGCTGATCCACTCAGAGATCCTTCAGCTTCTTTTTCCTATGACCATCAGGTTAATAAACTTTTTGGGTAAATTCTCAGAAGAAAAGATAAGGAGACACCTATCACCTTTCCTTCCCTCATTTTGTTAAATAATACACAAATTCTAGGTCATTAAATGAGCGTAGAGTTGGTTGGCTTTTTTTTCCTTTACTTTAAGCATTTCAGTATGCTCCCAGAAGGAGCCAGGCTTAAGACTTGACAGTGGGTTTACAGTCTGCAGAGACAACATGCAGCTGCTTGAAACTAGGCGAGAACACGTCCCCTTTCAGCCCCCGCTGCTGCGTAAGCAAAGGTGGCCAGAACGTGTCAGAATCCAGAATCCACCCCTGCTCCTGTAGTTACAAGAAAAGAGCAAAACCGATACTGGCTGTTTATTGATTGGACTCTCCAATAAATAATGAATAAGGCAATTAAGAAAGAAGTGTGGTTATGTGGTTACGTGTCTATTCTAAAATATGTGTTTATGTGTAAACACCAAGAAGCCCTTAGCCTCTAGGCAATTCATCTGTGCAGTCTGCTGGGTAATACAATTTCTTATAACCAGGGTGAAAGCCCAAGGGCTGTGCACATCAGCTTAGGTGCCATCGCTTTTGAGTTACACTTGCTGATCCTCTATTAACAGAGAAGTCTTGAATTTATACAAAACTGATTTGATGTTAACCTAGGAGCAAAAGATTATGTATGAAGGCAGGAGGGGTAGTACAACGTTCTCACTTCTTTTTGGAAATCTCTTTCAAAAGCAGTGTTCAAGAACCACCGTGTATTTTCATAAAGGGTATTTAAGTTTCCTAATTTAAGAGCAGGCACGGGTAGTGAATTCTCCTTGCTTAAATGTGGGGATAAGAGAACGGGAAATGCAGTAAGTTAAACATGAATGAAATATATTACTAAGTGTTGGAATCAGTGCCAATTTATGGAAAATATTTTTGTATTTTTAAACCCTGTGCAAGCTAAGCTAGCATGTTATTTTCTGGGGTATGTGTGGGCAGAATTTAATGAGTGCATGCACAAATTGCACTGGAGAGCCTCTATAAATATCACAAGCAATTGTGCACCAATAAGCACTGCATTTTGATGCTTTCACCTAAGTGCACAATATTCTAAAAGAAATTACGATCAACTGGGGAGGGGAAGGAACATTCATGAGAATAAATTAAGGGAAAAAGGGAACTTCTGTGTACAGAAAAAAGAGTATTTACTGCCACATGTTCTTTTGGAGGGCCTTTTGTTTTTGATAAACGTATTCACAAAGAGACAACTGATTATAAGACCTGGAATACAGGAATAACTCTGACTGTTGTACTGTTACCTGCTGCACTGAAATGAGAAAAGAGACACTGTACGAACGAAAATGATTTGACTGCTCTTTCCCCCATGGATTATGCTAGGGAGTTACTTGTTTGTACTG
The DNA here is from genome assembly GCF_013377495.2 of Cygnus atratus. Taxonomy (NCBI): domain Eukaryota; kingdom Metazoa; phylum Chordata; class Aves; order Anseriformes; family Anatidae; genus Cygnus; species Cygnus atratus. Next base: position 10,224,846 of record NC_066381.1, on the reverse strand, counting down.
GTAACTGAAGATAAGTTGCCATTCTGTGAGATGGTCAGAGTAGCTTTGCAGGATCCAGTGATAGGCAGGAATTCAAGGCTTCTTTCTCCGTTCCAAAAAATCAAAATATTTTGGTTTCTTAAGACAGTGTCCAAAACAGTTTCTTTACTTTTCATTCCTCTTCAGCCTCATTTGGTCTGCAAAAACTTTTGAACGCTAATGAGTGAGAGCTTTGTTTCATGCTAACTAACCTCTGCTTGGCATGCAAGGCCCAAATAATGGGAAGAATGCAAACTAATCAAAGCGAACAGGCTGCGTATCCAGAGTGTGCCTGGTTGGTACAAACTTAATGGCTACAACCCAAATTTACTCCCCCTAGAGGAAAGCAGGACTCTAAGCAAACAGGGTATCTACCTGCAGAGTGTGTCAGAACCCTCCATAAAAGAATAAATACCATGTAGTATTTCGGCCATTGTCTTGTATCTTATGGAAGGAAATTTCACTATTGTACAGCCAGAGTTGCAATTTATTCCCACTCACTTCTAAACGTGCAGTTTCAGCGATTACTTGTCAGCATTAGAAGCAAAAAATCATTTACGTGAGAGGGAAAGGGGAGAAAAAGCCTGAGAAAAGGTAAATTACTAATATTATAATTCAGTCTAATGGAAACTTGTAATTCACGAAAATATTCAAGCTCTCTGAGCTTGAATAAACTGATGAATTTTTCATAAACCTGATAATTAATCTATGCTGCAAGACCTTATCGGGGCTTTTCTGGGTGATAAATGTGGCAAACCGCTGTTTTACCTCTACCTTAAAAAAAAAAAAAAAGTTTACTATATGGCCAGCAAAGAATTTGTCTCAAGCAGGTGTAGTGGAAGACAGCCACAGGGCTGCTTTTCAAGGACACTTCTGCGAGATGCAGTGTAAGAAGTTTGCCAGTGGGCAGGGCTGGGGTAGTGTGGCACCTAAGAGCCGTTGCCGGCACGTACCGAGACAGGACAGGCATCCTTGGGAGCGACTGCCAGAACTTGTGCCTCCAGGGCTGCCTTGCAACCTCCTCTGCCTGCAACTAGAAAGTGCAAAGATTTCCTAAGCAGTCCGAGCGCCTGCCCCTTCCTTCAGATCCAAATGCTGAACCATTTTGTACGGTATTAAGTCATGCAATTAAGCTGCAAAATATTCCCAGCGAATCAAGCAAAGTCAGCATCTGAGATCTTTAAAACTGCAGGACAGGAAGAGATGTGGCTCCTTCCTTTTTTCTTCTAGCTTGGAGAAAGCAAAGATCTAATCCCAAAGTTTCTTTTAGAAAAGAATTCTTTCCCTCCCTGAGATGCCTCATGTAAGAGAAAAACAGCTGGCTAGACCCTGCGACTTCATTTCTGTAGAGGCATTCTCTCTCACGTAGGCAGATCCAGAACAGCTGTGGGAAGGGAAGCTGCCAAAGTCCCTGAGCTAAGAGATCGAAAATGTAGTTGGTCACGCTGCCTAACCTCTGCCAAATGGAGTTTTCACAAGGCAAAAGCCTGATGTTCTGTACTAAATACGCAAGACAACTAAAGAATGGACTAAAGAACACCCAATGTAATTATCAGGCAAAATATTTGACAGACAGAAGGAAGTATTTTTTCACACTACAATGTAATTAAATTGCAGAACTCCTAACTCAATTGTGCAGCTCAGGGCTACAGGATGTTATGGGGGCAAAAATACAAATATATATATAGTTCCAGCAGTAGTTAGCTAAGTTCATGCAGGACAGATTCCTTGGTCAAAATGGTCTGAACACAACCTGTGGCTCAAGAAGTTACTAAATTAATGACTGCAGGAAACTTGGAAGATACACCAGGAAAAATATCAGCTTGTACTTGTCCTTTCTTACATTCTTCTGTGTGTCTGCTTTGGGGTACTAGCAGGATACTTACCTAGACAGACCTTTGGTCTGGCTCTGCATAGCTTTATGATATTCTGAACGGAAAAGGAAAGCTGATTTTTGCAGTCAGATTTACAACTTAAACCAGGAGGCTGGTAGGAGACATCTAAATTGGCTGAATTGTGCAGGGGGAGGAAGAAATGTGTGAGGGGTATGGAAGAATGTGCTGATAAACAAGCTTGAATCAACATTAAACCAACAATTAATGAAGAGAACTAGGAAAGTATTTTGCTTTTCCAGTTTACCAGGGCTCACTATAGGACATGGAAGCAATAAAATATGTTTTAATAGTAATAAAACAGTGGAGAGATGGCACAATGCATCTGTGACAAGTCCAAAAGCCAGCTCCCCTTTCAATAAAAGTTAAAAGGGAAGAGAGATTGATGTATGATTCTCATAACCTTTTTTGTGCCAAGGGAGTTTGCATTCCTTAAAACTATGTGTACACTGCTAAATTTCAAACTGATTTTGTAAGTTTGGAAGGACTGTCTGTACGTAACAGGATTTGTCTGTCTCCAAAGGGTGGTAAGACTTTAGCTGGGAACAGCCTGACATAGATGGAAGAATTCTGAAGCATAAGCACAGTACTTTTAAACATTATGTGTACTTATAAATGTGGGAAAAAAGTATGATCTTTACTTCTCTATGGATTAAAACCTAATTTTAATACTTTCTGTTATTTGGTATCACAGAAACTCAGTAGCAGTAAGCGAACTCATACAACAACCCTCGTCACGTGCAACTAATGCTGCTGTAACTCTGCTATAATATGGTGTGCACGTTTAACACAGTTTCAGTGTGTTGCACATAGACTTGCATGATATTCCTCCTCGCTGTCTGTTTCAGTATCTATCTAAATAACAGGTTTCCTAAAGGAACAGTGGTTGGAGTAACTGGCAACTCTTCTAAGAGTATAGATATAGTAGTAGAAAAGGGTATTAGCAACAGAGGGGAATGTGTTCCTCTTCTTTCTGGGACAGAACAAAAGCTGTGCCTTGCTACGATGCTCACACACATTGTGTAGATGGAAAAAGTACCTTTCAGATAGGAGGGGAGGTAATATCAAGGCGTGGTATTTCTGGCTGCAGTAGTTCTGTAGGTCTTTTTATTCAAACACTGATGTGCCTGTCTCCAGTCACACTGGCAGTTTAGATACTTTTGTTCTACCTAGCTATACTTCCTCTGCAGTTGATACTGGATAAAGAATCATCTGTGCTTTTCCTGAAGAGCTGCCTAGGTCTGATGGAGACTACTCAATTTGGGTCATGTTCTACTTTACAACTGGTTACACTTCAGTAGTGAGTAAAGTGCACTATGTGATATGTAAGTACCATTTGTACATCAGTTGATTAAGAGCTTTTAAAAGAAATTTGAAACAGAGGACCATAGAAATGTCAGTGTTTAAACCTCAGTAGACAGAACAGAGATCATTAAAAATGTATGTTTGCTTTAAAATAAGGATGTAGAGGAAAAAAGACCCAATAAAACACTGTGTGCGCACTGTGAAACATTGCTTTCAAACAATGTGTGAAAATATGGGACTTACCATGCAGAATGTCTGAATCATCTTCTACAAAATCAATATCTCTTAAATCCCACTCAGCATAGTTGTCAAACTCCTGTTCAGAGGGGATTAATAAACTGTCACTAGCTAGCACTAAAAAACTGGTATCAAGTTTCAGTACACATGTAAGTACTGAAAACACAGACGCTTACACATGCATGGCTGTACAAGGTTCCATCCTTGAGCAATGTACATCACAGGGGAACTTAAGTTCTGGCTGTAACCAGAACAGGATACGGTCACAGGATAATGAGAATTAATCAGGTTCTCCCCATGGCTCCCACACTGTGGTGAAAATTCTGCTCAAACATATAAAAACAACACACCCCTCTATGGTGGAATTCATCCCTCTATGTATAGGAGCTTGTTTTGCAACAGGAATTGGGGCCCTGGACCCACAGCTAAAAACACTGAAAACAATGCAGCCTTTCAAGAGACCTCTGGATCAGGCTCCTGTGTGCTTCTCCAAGGCAAATGAAATAGAAGCATACTGAATCCGACCCCTTTTGCCAAGCATCCAATTCATGACATCGAGTCTGCTTGAGTAAGAGCCGTTCACAGTGGACGCCTGGTGGCGGCAGCAGCCTCACAGCCCGGGGACTCTCGGGTTGCCTGCTTGCTGCTTTGCAGGCCTGCAGCGCCACCTCTGCAATTAAATCCTTGGTTTAATCAGTCTGCCCTGTCATTCTGCCGATGACTTTTCTATGAAGACTAAAGACCTATAGGCAGAGCCATGCAAGCACGTGTTTGCTGATCTCACATTCAATAGCAAATATAAAATAATGAGAGAAGAAAGAGTCTTACCTCGACAAAGTCAGCTCTCGCTGGCATATACCCAGCCATATCTCTGGAGAGCAAGGAATCAAAAGTAGGCCGTGGGGGGTCATCAGCAGCTGAAAAAAATACAGGTTTTCAGTTGTTGTGTAGGGCTTGGGGTCTTTTCTAACACAAAAAGATTGTAAATAAGTGTATCTTTTGAACAAAAGTGGGGATAATTAGTTGAAGAAAAACACCCTGATTGGGGTTTTATGCAGGGTTATATTCAGAAGCTTATTGGGAGAAAAATACAGTAATCTCAGATCTTTGCAGTATTCTTGAAAGTCAAACACAGAAATTCAAGGTAATAAACAGGCTATAAAACATAAACTCTGCATTTCAGAACTCAGCATCCCCCTGGTAAGCCTCTGCCGAGACTTGCTCTCAGCGTGCAGGTTCTTTTAGTTAATAGCAACAGGGGTGTTAAATCTGCCACCTTCTGGGTGCCATTTACAGAGAGCTGCAATTAAAGCTATACAGCTCTGAAGTTTTACAGCGCTTCCCAGCTGAGGATCTCAGTGTTTTACAGACAATAATGGACCAAGGCTCACAACAAACTTGTGAAGGAGCTGAGCGTTATAAGTCCCATGCTACAGATAAAGAAAGCTGAGGCACGGAGAATTTCTCTTGGCCCATGTCACATAAAAAAATCAATGACAGCCAGGAATAGAACCAAAATTGTCCAGTTCCTACTGCTTTAGCTCTAAACACTTTATAATGAAATTTAAACCTCCAGATATCAAGCAATCTTTTTGCCCAGCTATTTTGGGGAGCCTTACACTGGAACAGCTGACAGATTGGGGAAATTGTAAAGACGTTCAATTTAAGTAAACCTGGTCATTTGTTAAATTGCTGAAATTCAACACATACTTTTTAAAAGCAGTTTTGAAAAGAGAGGTATGAAATCAGTATTGCTTAAAGGGAGTGATATTATGACAAATTTCACCAGCTAGGCCTGTACAAAACAGCTAATCAGATGAAATATTTTAGAGGTAGAAACATCTTTTCAGTTAAAATTGCTACACAGGGTCTGGCAAAGATAAGCAATCACCTCAACACTGGGGTGAGAACGCACACTGGTAATTACAAGAAGCACATGCTGTTATTTTGAGCCACATGTGAGGCAGCTTTGAGGTAGCTTGTCTTTTGAATTAATATGTACATCCAGACTTTTGCTATGGTGATTGCTGCGAATGACCGTTTCTACTGGTCTGGCAGAAATTTCTGGTTTTCAGCAGCTGATGTCTGTATCAGGCCACTCTGTTCCTTCCCCTTTCCCACTGAATTTGTAGTCATTTATATCTGATACAGCAATGATTTAGTACGGTGTACAGAAAACCCTACACCGTTCAAGTTAGCCATAAAAACAAGCTCTTCTTTTGGGAATGAAAGTGAACTCTATTGTGTGGTATATGTCTTTCTCCAGAGGCTGCTATCTCAATTTCTGAGGAGCAGAGACCTTGCAAGGAAGCTCCCTGTGTGTGCCAGCAGGCAGGGGGTACTCACGGTGGAATGGGATGGCCGTTTCGCTGTGCTGTGCCTCCTCCACCTGCTTCAGGTTCAGTAATGTAGATGCAAACAAGGGGTTGTTGATAAAGTGTTTCATATAATGTTTCTCACACTCCTCCTTGGATTTTGTACACATCTGGTTGGCTACGTCCTGCCTGAAGTGGGGAGAAGGGGAGGCTTAATATGAATTACACAGAAATATTGAATTCTTTTCAAAACATTGGTCTCAGATCTATAATGAATATGCTGTAGGATCTAGTCAAAAGGGACTAGATATTTCCAGTAGATTCACTCTTCCACCATACTAACGCCTAGCCAATACTTCGATGTTTGATTGAAGGTACTGGGCTTGGGAGCACTTTTTTGGTGATGATGTCAGTTTTCAACCTTAATTATGACTGTACACATAATTAGCACTGTACACATAAGAACTCACAGTTCTCTTTCTGAATAGTTTGGTGTTCTGTACTTTTAATATAGCAATTTTTTTATGAAAGAGAAGAGGGTTAACTCACGCCTACAGATCTCCTTTCCTTAAAGATGCATAAAAATCCTGTAGCAACTACAGAAATTAACAGAACATACTGTAAAAATATTAAATATTTCCAATGGTCTGTTCTAAATGTGACAGAAAAGCAGGATACAAACAAACAAACAAAAAACGATACCTGGCTAGTCAACTGTAAGCAAACTGAAACCAAACGGGATGAGAAACTGCAGTTGCTTTTTACACAGGAGTAAAATGAGGCACAGAAAATCTCGTGCAATAGTTGAGTTTCTTCAAAAATGGGTGACTTTAATGTGAATGGAGGGAGCTTTGTGCTTTGCTGGAGGTGCCCTGCGTCACACAAGAGGCCTTCAGCAATGTCCTTGTATACCTAACAGTTGAAAACAGCATCTGCTACCCCAGTCTTCTGCTTTAGCTGCTAAATTAGCGTCTCACCCATGATGAGTCACTGAACATTCATCGTGCACTGATGCATTCAACAGTGCAATCCAGTGAAATGAAAATCTACCCATCATCCGCTGAAATTGGCAGAGCCGCTAAACTCTCACCAGTTTCCAAATCCACAGTCCATCACAGCTTCTAGCAGTGCCATTTCCTCTTGAGCTGTCCAGTTAGGATCCAAGACAGGGAAATCTGAAGTCTGGAGAAAAGAAAAAAAAAAAAAAAAAGGCTAATCAGACTGCTGTGATTCTCTGTTATAATCCATCAGATGGATGAAAAGCAAAGAAGCTCTAGACTACAGGGCAACACAGTGTATAGTACTGGCAGTTTTAAAATTTTTACCATCTCATGAATCCTGATAACTGTTGAATTATTTAAGCTATTGAGTCATCACCTACAGTAAGGACTTGTTTGTTCTTACTAGTTTTTTCTCCTGAATACACTGTTACATGTTCTACCTACCAGCTGTAATTTGACAGTTATGTGATGAAACAGTAAAAATTACGAAAGACTTTTTAAGCGATACATTTCTGGGGGAGAAAAAAACAAGAATAAAGAAACAGAAGTTGATTCATCACGGTTAAAGATCTGGTAAGTCTAGTGAGATGCATTGTGCTCTCTAGGCAGAATAAAAAATGTACCTTTAAATGTCTCCACTATTCCACTGTGTTCCAGGTGGACGTTTTTCTTTACTCTCAAGGAAGACTTTTAAAAATAGTTCTAAACCTCTGAATCGAGTAATTGTATCAGTTAACATTTTCACGTAATATTAGTAAGCAAATTCTAACTCCTGGGAAGTTACAAGAATTCAAGATTGAGTAGGTATAACCTAAAGGGAGCATTTACCATTATCTCGTAAGTATGATCACTTTGATGTTTCTTGTATTCAAATCCTCGCGTGAAACACTGTAGAACAAAAGATTAGCATTATGTTACTCTCTCACTTCTGTCCTGAAAACATTTTAACCAGCTTCTTTTCTCCTTTTATTCTCTGACCACTGCGCATATGAAATATCCAACATATCCAACCCGATATGCTAAAAATGATATTTATTTTTTCTGATTTCACTTTAGAAAAAATGTATAATGGTAGAACAATCTGTGTTAAAATAATTGAGAAGCTTTGTAGTGTTCTTGTCTCTTGCACCAGGACAGTTTGCAGGTATTTTCACCACTTAAATTTCTGTTTTTTTTAAGGACAGGTAAAAGAACAGAAATACATCCAATGTACAAAATATGGTTTTGTTGTACATACCTGAGCATAAGGATAAGCTCCTTTTTCAGTATTAGAGGTTATTTCCATTTTTTAATCATAAATAATGCAAACTTATTTAATAATTAAAACCAGTAGTACTTTCTGTGGTTATTTGACCACACATAAGATTTTTAAATAACCATATCTGGCCACAGTTATTGTAAATATTGCAAATTTCCCCCTAATTTCCTTTTCCATTTGAAAGGAAAAAAAAAAGTTGTGGGGACAGGGAAAGGGTGTTGATGGGTTTTATTTTCTATGCCATAAAAAATGCCAGCAACAATACCTCTCTAGACACGCAGCAGCATGCTCTGTTACACAGTCAGGCTGACTGCGTGTATTTAGGTAGCTTTGGCTGCCTTCACAAAGATCTCCTTCGGCTGCTCATGCCTCAGTTCTTCAGCCTCCCATATTTTCTTTGTCATTTCCCTGTCCCTGAGCAAATAAGTGTGTTGATACAAGTTTGCAGAGATCAGTTATTAATGTGCTTATGGAACAGCCTGGCACCGGACAGGCCTTTGATGACTTTCTCAAAGAAATGAAGGTCTTTGCTTTTATCCTTGCGCTCACCTGCAAGCAGAGGAGGAAGGGAGGAGGCCCGCACTCCGCACACTTCACGTAGGGCTCTGTGAGGTACGAAGAGCAGCCTCGGCACGGAGGCTTATCAAAGGGGTCATCTGTGAAGCCAAAAGTAAATCTCATGCAACACAAACATGGCACTGGTTTTACAATCACCCCAAATCACTTGTGTCCAGCAATTTAAAATGAATCTCTTCCCTACTGCAGCTTCTCCAAAGATCTGTTAAAAGCTCCTCCTTCAGCTAGAGTTGTAAGGCAGATTTTGGCACTTCATCTCTGCTACAGACCCGGTGCACTGAGGGCCAAACCCAAACGTGTGCAATCGAGTCGGAATCAAAGACGATCTTCTCTGCAGCAGCCTCCTGGTACAACTCAGCAGTGCTGCCCGGGGCTACTGACCAGACCCACGGCCGTCTTTATGGAGCACGCTGCACAGAGAGCTGCAGCCTCCCAGCCACCCGCCCCATCTGACTCGAAAAGCATATTGCTGCGGTTGGAAAGGCATCACCTCGACGGTTCTGTAACCCGTCCAAGCCTCAGACTCTGCTCAGATTGCTGAGCAAGGAGTGAAGCGCTGCCCTGCAAGTTCTTATTCTGCTCATTGCAAGGTAGTCAAAACACTGTCATGAGCAATATTTTTTTTTTCAAAGAAAATGGATTTGAACTAGCCCAACTATGAAAAGTAGACAGAAACAAAGACCCAAATCATTCATGTAGTCACGCTGTTGAGAATGTGATCAAAGAAGTGACCCTGTGGATCAAATATTGCTATTTTTCTGCCTCCCTCCCAGCCAGCTGCCAACAGCTTTAAACAATGCCAGACACTTTCTGGACGTCATCTCGGGGCACTTACTGCTGAAGGAGGCCAGGCGCTCCATTCCTCTCCCCGGCTGGTATCCTTGCTCCTCTGAGTAAAGCTGTCTTGCTGAAAAGCCTGCAGCGTAGGCTTTGCCCTGAGCAGTATGTCCCACAGGGGTGTCCTCTGCCTGCAGGAGTCTTGGGGGAAGTCCTCCTGGAATGTCCTGAAGAGAAAATCAAGAGGGCTGTCAGCAAACGCGGGCCATCTGACATGGCTGCGTGCTTTCTGCCCGTGAGGAGAAACCAGATGCGGAGAGATGCGACGTGTGGCGAGAAGAGACGTGAGGTGCTGGGGATGCTCCTCGAGGGCCCCACCACGGACGGTGACAGAAGTGACCGCAGCGCCAGCAACCCTCGCGGTACCACGGCGCGGCCGCCCTCTGGCCTGCACCATAAGGGATGGAGCCGGGCGGGTTTATAGCCGGGTTTGGCACTTCCCTGCCAAACCCCGTGCGTGACAGTGCCCGCCTGCGACAGGGACCGACATCGGGGTCCGTGGAGCCCAATTTCGGGACCGCGGAAGCTCCGAGCGTTCTCTAGGAGCACGGTGGTGGCAGCCGAGCAGCCCGTGGGGGCTCCCCAAGCGCCCGGCCAGCCCCACACAGTGCTGCCCGCCCTGCACCACTGCCGTGGGGAGCCAAACTCGGCCGTCACGGGCTCGCAGGGACGCTGGCACCCCCCGAGGGCAGCAGGGACGGGGGGGGGGGGCTCGGGCAGGGGCTGGTAACCTGAGGGGGCTGCAGGGCACAGGGCCGGGAGGCGGCACCCGGCTGCCCGTGAGGCGCCGGCCAGCAACGCCTTCGGTCAGAGGCATCCTGCCCGAGCCTGACTCCCTGCGGTGTTAATTACACGTGTGAAACATTAAATTATTTCCACAGTTAACTGGTACCAAGCGGCCCCCCGCGAGCCCCCCCCCCGGGGCGCTCCGCACCCCCGAGCCGAGCGGGATGGGCACGGGGACCCGCGGCACGGCCCCGCCCCCCGCGGCCCCGCCCCCCTCCCCCTCAGACCCCGCCCCACCCCCAGGCCCCGCCCCTCCCGCCGAGGCCCCGCCCCCCGCGGCCCACGAGGTACGTCACGTTGCGGCGCGGTGCCGCCGCGCGCCCCGCGTTACCCCCCCCCCCCCCCCCCCGCCCCCGCCCGCTCCCCGCTGCCCCCGCCGCGTCCCCCCCCATCCCGCCCCCCGCCTCCCGGCCCGCAGCGGGCCGGGCCCCGCCGCCCCCCCCTCACCTCGCGGCTGCCGGGCCCCGCGCGCCCCGGCCTTCCGCGGCCCCGCCACGGCCGTGCGCGTGCGCGGGGCGGGCGGCCGTGCGTGCGCGCCCCCGCCTCGCCCCGCCCCCGGCCGCGGGCTGAGGGAACGCGGCGCGGGCACGCGGCCTGGGCACGGCCGGGCCCGGCTGTGAGGGGGGGGTCGGGCTGTGAGGGGTGTGCCTGCCTCTGGTGGGCCCGGTGTCCTTCTGTATAGGATGTATATTTATACAGCGCCCCGTATTTATGCACGTTTCTGTTATATGTGCGTATATCGCCCCGTATTTATATACATTTCTGTTATATGTGCGTATATCGCCCCGTATTTATACACGTTTCTGTTACATGTGCGTATATCGCCCCGTATTTATATACATTTCTGTTATATGTGCGTATATCGCCCCGTATTTATACACGTTTCTGTTATATGTGCGTATATCGCCCCGTATTTATATACATTTCTGTTATATGTGCACATAACGCCCTGTGTTTATATACATTTCTGTTATATATGCGTATATTGCCCCGTATTTATTTATATATCAGATACTTACATGTATACGTTGCCCTGTATTTATATATATATGATATATATGTGCATTTTGCCCTGTATTTTTATATATCTAATCTATATATGTATTATCGTCCTGTATTTATTTATATATGAGAGGTATATGTACATATTGCCCTGTATTTAAATATAAGATATATATGTATATGGCCCTGTATTGATATATATATATACACATATAAGTTAAATATATAAAAATGTTCTAAATAGACATGCAAATGTATATATCACGGGCTGCCTCTGCCTGTTGATGCAGGGTTTGAAGCATTTAACACCTCACAGGGGAGCTCAGGAGCTGCTCTCACAGACACAGGAGCAGCCCTTGGCAGCTCGTACCTGAGGGCTGAGGATTCTGGTCAGAGGCTTGTTTCGTGTCGCTCAGAGGGCCGTTTTGGTTGTTTCAGTCGTTTCGTGTCGCTCAGAGGGCCGTTTTGGTTGTTTCAGTCGTTTCGTGTCGCTCAGAGGGCCGTTTCATGTCAAAATGCCAACAGCTCGGGCTAGAGCCCTGCAGTCCGTGTGGGCACCGCTCCCCCGAGGCTGCAGGAGGAGGCCGGGTACTCCCCGGGAGTCTGCCACATGTGTGCTCCGTGTCGGAGCTGCGTAACAGCACAACTGAAAGCACTGGAAATTATTTTTTCCTTTTGTCTAGGCCTTAAATGCGTTCCCTAAATTATGGGAAAAATAAAATAATTGAGGGAGGCAGAGTTTGGAACGTCAGTGAAATTTTTATTGCTTATGCCAACAGGTTTTTCCAGTATCTGGGAATTAAAATAGGAATCCGGGTAGTTAATGGAAGGACTCAGCATACGGGTGTCTTCGCAGCAGCTCTTTTCCCAGTGAATTGATGTGACTGCCCCTAACCAGGTAAATGTTTCCTCTGATGTTAAGTCTGGCTTCAGTCTGCAGCGGTTGGGTTGTGGTGGTTTAAGCTGCTGGTGTTCAGTCTGCTGCTTCCAGTAGGTGGTGAGGAGAAAGGTGAGGTGTCTGAGTAAACAGGGTGTTCCAGTAAGGCCTGCGGCATTTCTTGGGTGGGTTTCACGGATAATGAGGATTTTGGATCTTTTCATTTAAGGGTCTTGCTATTACGCTTCTGTCTGGCAAGGGAAGAAAAAAATACCATGAGGAATACTAAAGAACCGTATTGCTGGAGTGTTACCCCAGTGCTCCGTTCTGTTGGTTTTCAAGCTAGTAATTAATAGTGCGACATCTCCTGGCTGAACTGAGCTCCGGAAGTTATGGCAAGCCTAATGTCTCCTGGAGGCAGCAGTGACATAAAAAGCCTTAACTCTGTTCAAATGGTTTTCAGCTTAGGAGAGGCCCCAAGGTGTAACCACCTGATGGCTGGTCGGTGGCTTGCGCGAAATGGCTCTTAAGGGTCTCAGTTTAATTTCCTCACCCCTCGCTGTAGCCCATTTCTCACAGCACAGTTTCACTCCGGGAGGGTCAAAGTGGATAATTTGTAACGAACGTGCTCACGTTCTGCCTTTTTCTACTCAGAAGTTTTAACAAATGAGGTAATTTTCATTTCTGTTTGAAATTGTTTACCGATCATTTTGCACGTTAAATGCCCTCAGGCGGTTTGTTCTGTATGTGCAAAGGAGGACTGGAGGGCTTCTGGTGTGCCGACGGGGCCAAGCTCTCCAGTCTCGCTGCGGAGCACGGCGACAGACAAGCAGCCGGACAAGCCAAAGTTAAGTGACTTGATCCCTCGTCACAGTGCGAGGTGGGAGAGAGCATAACTGCTCTACCTCAGCAGCTCACGTAATGGGGTAGGAAGCACAAGATTAAATCATTTCTTCATGAAAAGGCACCTTAGCCATTCATTTTCAGGGCCAGGGGGATATTTAATCTTTTGAAGTGGAAGGCGTAGGTCTATCAATTTCCCTTGGAGACTTGCTTGCGCTGGGGCCCGCTATCCCTCGCTCAACGTTTGGTTGGCGCTGACTGGTCATACCTGTGCAAGGGAGTCTGAGAGTCAGGCAAAACATTGCAGCGATTTCTCTTTCGTGTCCTCAAGTAGCTGGGTTAGAAGCGTTCCCGTTTGGTGACCCACTGGCTCTGAGGCTGCGTACGTGCTTCCGCTGCTGCTCCGTCCGCCGGCCATCCAGTCAGAGCACAAGCACTTAGGAAAGAAGCAAAAGCAGTTAGGGTGGGGGATACCAGCTGCTCAAAGCTAAGAAAAGGCTGTTTGTTTCTGGAGGGACCGCGGTGGGACTAGTGGGTGCCTGGGCATCAAGGCGATACGACTTCACAGGAGTAACTTGGCGTATCTCAGCCCTGGTGTGTTTGGTTCCCAGCACCGGCCTCTTGTAGTTGTGTGTTCTCACCCGCGTGCTTAAACAGTGCATCCTACAGCCCGCAAGGCGAGAGGGGGTCACCTCTCCTGAGTCAGGTCCTTTCCTCTTCCACCCCTAAACCATTCTTCCTCTGGCATCAGGAGGATGCCATCTCCTTTAGGAGGAGCGGTGTCCCAGCACAGCCGGAGGCTTGTGAAATCCTGACGGTCAGCACGGTGCAGTGGCTTGAGGGTGCCTGCAAAGCTCAGAACATGTGTTCGTTCACCTTGTCCCTCTAGACTGAGCACCCAGGCTCTGCCCGTGCCTGTGAAGACGGTGCTCCCCCCCCGAGAACTCAGTGAATGTGCTTTAACTCGCCGGTCGTGGTCACACGGCTGGCCTGGGTGAGGGTGGGGAATGAGGTGGGAAGCTGTCCTGGTCTAGAACTTACCGAGCAGGGAATTTCGCATATGACAATCACGATGTAGCATATCGCAGTGACCAACAGGATGCAAACGATGAGCAGTTTAACGAAGATACTTATTTTTTGTCTGATCAGCAAATCTTTGTCATTTCTGGGTGCAATTCCCTCTAAAATGAGATACGTAAGAATATTTCAGATATCTTTACAAGTCTTTGGCAGTTCAAGATTTTCTTAATTTTGGTTAAGTTGGGCTGAGTAAGGCGGGCTGTGGCAGAGGAACGATTCAGAGGCTCCCGAAGGCTTTCGCTGGAAGCTGTAAATATCTCTGGAATCTCAGGATATTTTTACGTTAAAATATTTCAGATATCTTCCAGTTCCTGCCTGCTCCCAAGAAGAAATGGGTGTGTAAGCCCCAGCACAGTAGTACAGTCAGGCTTGTAACTTCCCAGTGAAGTCCTGTGAGGTTTTTAAAGGAAGCTGGGAGCTGTTAGGGGAGCTCAGGGCATGCTTGAGCATTGGTAACTTCCTGTGAAAGTCAGCGCTTAAATACTGCTTTCTCCGTACAGCCGTGGGTTCACAAATGACCTGGGCCAATGTATTTATCGGTAGAGCCAACGCCACTATTCAAAGAAATTACTGGCTGGGAGAACTTGGGCCAAGAGGTGTGTGAAAGCCAGTATCCCTTCCATCCCTACATCTACTGCTCTGCTGCCTTGTGGCTCAGCAGGGAGAACTGGAGCCTACCCTGTGAAGTCTGGTTTTCGTGGCGCACAGCTGGGATAGTCGGAGCCTCGGAAAAAGCTTTCCGCTGGAGCAGTGTTGCTTTTACAGCACGGCTGGATATCCCTGGCAGAAACACTGGAAAGGACAGGTTTTAAATCTGGTTATTTGTTTCTGTTTGAAGAGCCAGAAGCATTTTCCAGAATAACTTGCGCGCTGAAACAGTTGACAAGGAACGACAGAGTACTGGCAATTTGCAGCATAGTACCACAGATAGGTAGGTTTTTTTCTGCTTGTGTGCTATTTTCCAACGTACAGAATTATCCCTATGTATTAATAATGGAAACTGTATTTGCCAAAACCTCCTGGTCCTCCCAAGAGAAGGGAAAACAACAGCATGGAATTGTTCCAAAACTTGGACCTTTCCATAGCTTTAACTCTGACTGTTACTCTCTCCTAGTTTGTTTTTTTTCCCTATAGAAAGGCACAAGACCGCTGTCCTTTCATATACTTGAACAGATATTTGCTACGTTGAACTTCTTACCTTTTCCTCTAAGAATAAATTTTCTATGAAACTTCCTTCTCTTGGGCGTCAGTAAAACACAGCTGTGGTTGAGAGCGGGTGCCCTGACTGCAGTGGTGATGACTTCAATGCTCTGCAGGGTGCACTTCTGTACGGCCTGCTCTGCCAAACCTCCGAGCATCTTCTCCAAGTGCAGCAGATTGACTTGCACAGGGCTTCGATGACTAAAGCATTCCAGAGTGCTGACTTTTTGGCTTCTGCTTAACTTCCCTTTGCTTGCTGCTATCCCAGGGGCTGGAAAAGGATAAGAACTGCACGCTAGAAATGGCTTCTCTTAAATTATTCGCAGTTCCTCCTGCGGAAGGTTCGAGCCAGCAGTTAGCTGTGAGGGATGTACTGCTGTAAGGAAACTTCATGGACAGCTTGGGGTTAATATTACAACAAGGAAAACTCGAGCAAATTCTCCGTGCATAATCCCTTTGTTGGTCCTTTTTGTCAAACTAGCTTTACTCTTAATGCTCGAGCACCGTAAGTTGTTACACTCTCGAGGACAGCAGTCACACCACCTAACTTCATAGCCACCTAACCACCGCTGGGCAGCTGCCCAGGACCCTCTCTTTGGGGTCCCTGTTGCCACTGGGGACTCCAAAAGCCATGTGGGACCCGAGGCCCTTAATTGAGGCACTCAGATGCCAAAAGCCGGCGGGTGCAGGTCCCAGGGTGATGAGGAAGGGGCAGTTCTATCAAGTTCAACTCTGCAGTTAGCCCTGGGGTAAGTTTGCTTCCTTTGCCGCAGCAGTTGGCTGGAAGTTTCAAATTTTGGGCGTAATTATTGATGGCAAGTGACACCAGCCATCAGGGGTTACTGGAACGGTCCCTTTGGTTTCCAGCAAAATGGAGCTAAAACTCTGCGTGACCTTTCGTGTCCTTTTCGGCCGGGTGGCTGGGGCATAGCTGAGACCACTGAAAACGCTGGGCATGCCACGAGCAGCCCTGGCAGCTTTCCTCTTCCAGCGGCTCCTTACCTTGCAGAAAGACGTCCAGGCTTCTTATGTGGCCGGCTGTTTCTGAGGCATTTTCCACGTGGCACTTGTAGTCTCCGAGGTCTGAGGGGAATGGAGCGAAGGCCGAGCAACTTTTAATTACAGTGCGCAGTTAAGTCAGCACTACCTGCTTTTTGGTAACTAATTCCAAATGTCAGTGTTTTGCTGACAGCAAAGGTGTGAGGATTTGGGGTGAGGGCGTATGGATTAGAGACTTACTTCAGTGTATGCGAAAGAGACAGCACATAAACATATTTATTACTAACCTTTTTTTAAGTTAGTCTCCTACAAAATCCTTATTCAGTTAGAGCTTGCAGCTATGTGAGCAACTCACCTTTTCCGATGAGCCTGGTGTGTGCAAACACTAAGCTAAATATTAATATCGTGACCATGATTGCATCTGCTCCTCACAGTCTCGAAGCCCTTTTTATCTTTACTGCTTCCTCCGAGTATCGCTGTATAGGTGTTCAGGCAGATACCGTGCTGATTAGAAGAGCTCTGTGATCGTAAATTCCTGCTGAAAACTCCTGCACCTTTATGAGTCAGCGTACGGAGAGCTGAAAGTTAGTGTCAACTCACTGCAGGTCCTGCTGCTTTCTAGTTCTGCTCCAAGCAGCAGAGGTGTGCAGTTTGGTAAGAAACGGGCCCGAAGAAAGCCTTATCTGTCAGCCAAATGTCCTTCCGATAGGTGCGTCCCAAATGGAGCCCGGTCCTGGAGGCGAGTCCCAGAGCCGAGCGCTGAGACGGGCGAAGCAGGTGAACGGGGAGGGAGAGGGCTCGGGGTGCTGGGGGCTGCTGGGCGCCGGGGGCTCGGCTGCTTCTAGAACCCGGCACGCCCTGCCCGGGGCAACCGGAGCCCCCTGGGGCTCTTCAGGTTGATGCTGAAGCTCAGAAGTGACGAGGACAGGACAAGGATGGCAGGAGGAGGGCTGCCCCCTGGAGCTAGGAGTGCTGGGTGTGAGCCAGCAGCTCCCGGGGTGGCTGTGCCCAGTGCCTCCAGAGGCAACACGTAAAGCAGCGTCCAGAGATGAGTGGGAACATCAGGACAGTGTCTGCAGCTCTAATCCGAAAGTCCTGATAGGACCGCTTTGGTCCGCTGCGTGGATTGTTTTGGGGAGCTGGCGTTTTCTACGTTAGACGCAAGGTGGCGATGGAAATCATTTTTTCCTCCAAAGCCTCTGGCTTTTAAATACTGAGTAGCCACAGGTTAATGTCCCGATCACAGAAGGAAGGATAGAATATTTTTGTTGAATCTGAAGCAACCCCCTGAGTTTTCAAATGGCTCATAGTCCAGAGGTTTAAGAAAACTCGCCTGTAAGCATTATAGAAGCACAGAATCATTAAGGTTGGAGAAGACCAATCATAAAGAATCAATATAGAAGTATGCCATTCACCCTTTTCCAGTGTAAAAATAACAATTTGAATCTTCTTGAGAAATATAAACCTGTTCCCCCCCCCCCCCCCCAAGTGCAGTATGAAGAATAAACACGTAGCTGCAAATCAGGGTTGAAATGATTACCCAGTTGAACAAATCTTTTATTATTCTCAAGACAGAAACCATCAGGAGTCCAAAATTTGTCAGCCTTGTAAATAAAAACTCAAAAATTTTGAAAAGAGAACTAGATTTTAAGCAATTTCAAACAACTAAATGTTCGTTTTGCATGTGTTTGTCCAGTACCGTTACTCCGTGTTCGCCTCCCAGCCCCAGCACTCGGTTTCGCTTTGTGACTCGGTCTGCTGCTTCTCTTCTGGGCTGGGAATGCTGAGACAAGCCTAACTTTGCAGTCTGACAAGATGATTTAGGGCACTGCCTGAAGCCGTAAGAAAGCTTAGGACTAATAGCAGCACATCTTGGGGACGGAGTTAGCAGTGGCAGTTCACCTGCTGACTGCAGAGGAGGAGATTATTATTATTATTACTTTGTTTTTGATTATCCTGGTAAACAGGCAGCTGTTGTCAGCGTTGCGAGGGTTACCATTTCTTTTCTGATGTTTAAAATCTTCCGTGGTGTTTCCTAAATGAAAGATGATTTTGGTTTTAAAAGACACCTGACCTTTCTCTCTTTTTCTTGCCTGCCAGGACAGGAGTCGCGCCAGGACACATGGTGTCACTAACCCCCCTAACCTAGGATGATCTGTCCTGTGTTTGCACTAGTGACGTTATCAGAGCCTGGGGAAGAGACATGGAACCCGGGCTGGGCGTCATAAAAGGTAATAACATTTTCCCTGCTTTTTTCTGATATGACTTATTTGCATTATTAAGGCTATGCTTGCTTTTTTGAGAAACCGTGTGTGGGGAGGTTCCACATGCAAACAGTGTGTGTGCTGTAAGTCGCATGAAAGTAAGTAATGTATTGTGTCCGGTTTCCAAACGCAGTGGGAAAGGGACATGGATTTAAGCAACGTCCCCTACCCCTCAAGAAGCAGAATCGTGGTTACGATTGTAAATCCCCTGCCGTTGCAAAGTACGTCTGAGCTTTGTGAAGCAGGATGTTCAGATTGAAACACACATTCTTGCTGTCCACAATTTGAAGCTTGAGCACTGTCCTTTCTAACTACTTCAATCTAGAACTGAAAGAAATGAGAACCCATTTCTGTTCCCATGTAAGTCACAGCAACGTTCACCAGCTGTCCCAAATGCGGGATTTGATTCAGCATGGCTAACAATTGTTGCTGGGGGCGCCTTACCCTCAGTATACTACAACTAAATCAGTTACTGTAATTCCTCCCAAATTGCATTTCCTTGTAAAACATTGCCCACCAATACTCATTCACAATGAAGGGATTTTGATGCTGGTTCAGTAGGGAAGTACAGCTGTGAAAAATACCAAATCCAAAGCTTTTATTTGCTTGTGTAAAATTCACATAATGTTTTGGGAAGTATTCTGTGCTGTGTGTCTATGAATAAACTGTCCTCGTGTAGGATGCGCGCTAGGATTCCTCTGTGAAAAAGCCCCAGTGTTAATGTTACAGGGATAACTGAAGTGCAGCTTTACGGCCCTCAACGCCGAGGGCTGCTATTAGCGTTACAGTTCAAAAGCACCTTCCCAATCCACACTTCACTGTTGATGTATTTCGTTTGCTGTCTTCTTGCGTTCTTTTCCCCGGCTGCCCTTGGCCGGGCGAGTTGCTACACCCGATTCCGTGTA
Source organism: Cygnus atratus (assembly GCF_013377495.2). Classification (NCBI taxonomy): domain Eukaryota; kingdom Metazoa; phylum Chordata; class Aves; order Anseriformes; family Anatidae; genus Cygnus; species Cygnus atratus. The sequence continues at coordinate 10,205,451 of NC_066381.1, read as the reverse complement.
GCAATCCCTCCTCCGGCAGCGCTTGCTGACTGGATGGCCGCGGCGGGCAGGGCGGGCGGGCGGCCTGCAGGTTTTCGCATGATCATCGGGGTGCCGAGAGCCCTGGGCACCGAGCGCCTGTCGCAATCCCTGCTTTTGTAAGCTGTGTGTGTGGAGTTAGGGGCGGCTTGGGGTGGTTTGGGGCACGGCGCCTCGGCGGGGCTGGGGCTTAGCGCTGCGTGTGGCGAGGCTTCAGCCTCCTCCTCTGCCTCCTTCAAATACAATTTTTACTGGGGAGAGGCCCCTTGTGTAAAACGGGGGGTCCTGAGGCACAAATAAAGGCGTTTATCCCCTGAGCAGCCTTCCAGGGACACAAATGAAGGCGTTTATCCCCTGAGCAGCCTTCCAGCCGTGGTGCCGAGGGGCCTCACCCCAACACCTCACAGACCCCAGCCCCTCATGCCCGCACCGGCGCCCCCCGCGGCCGGCAGTGGTTGGCTCCGGGCCGCCCCCGTTCTCCCCCCCCCCACCCCGGTCCCAGCAGTGGGCGCGCCCAGCCGGCCGCTCAGGCCATGGGCGTCTCCTCGTTAGCCCCGCCCCGCGGCGCCCCGCGCCGCTCTCATTGGTCACGCCCCCCCTCCCGCCCCCCCCCCCCGCTGCGCGCTCGCGGGGAACCAATGAGAGCGGCGCGGGAGGGGAGGGGGGCTTAGAGGCGCTCGACCCGAGGTAACCCCTCGCATCACACCACCGCGCCGACGGGGCGAGGCCCGGGGCGTGGTCGAGGGCGCGGCCGGGGGCGGAGGGGGCGTGGCCGGGGGGCGTGGCCTGGCCGGGGCTTGAGGCGGGGGGGGGGCTCGGCGCCGCGCCCCCAGCAGCGCCGCTGCCCAGCGCCAGGCCGGGGGCCCGCGGCGGCTCCGCTGGGGTCGGCACCCTGAGGTGAGCGGGGCGGGCGGGCACCGGGACCCCGCCGGCAGCGCCGGCACCCGCACCGCTGAACGGCGCCGGGGGCCGCGGCAGGGCCGGGGCTCGGCGGGCGGCGCCCCTGGGCGGCGGCGGGGCCCGTCCGGCCGCGGGCAGCACCCCCGGGCCCGGCACGGAGCCCCCCCCCGGCACGGAGCCCCCCCCCCCCCGGGCCTGCCGGAGCCCTGCCGGAGCCCCTCCGCCGGGGCGGGCCGGGAGCGGATCCGGAGCGGCCCAGGCTCCCCCGGTGCCCGGCCCCTGAGGGTCGGCCGGGCTCGGGCACGGCCCCGGGTGGCTCAGCGCCGGGGGGGGGGGGCTGCCGGCAGCGGAGGCCCTGCTTTGTGCGGGTTTGTGCTTTCGGGGCAGGGCGGGTGAGGGCTTTTAAGCCTCAGCACGCCTGGGAAGCGTGCGCGCCCGTCGGGTGCGTGGCCCTGCGTGTGTTTGTCGCCGTGCGATAATTTAAAAGCGGGCAAGGAGGTCCCAGCCGAGGGGCGGGTGCGTGCAGCGCTTGGCGGAGCGCCTCGCCGGACAGCGAGAGCAGCGGGAGAACTTCAGCGGGGTTCTGCAGCTGCTGCTGCCGCTGGGAGCATTTTAGGCCGGGAGGCGAAGCGACGCTGGGTTCGGAGCCAGGCGGCAGCTTCAGGTGGAGCGGCGGCCGCCCGCAGGTACGGGCTGCTGGGGCTCGGGGCGTCCGCAGGGGTGGCAGCGTGGCAGGAGGGTCGCGGGCGGGCGGCTCTGGGGGCGAGCCGGGTGCTCGGTGCCCGTCGCGGTGCCAGGGGCTCTCTGCGCCCTGGGCGTGCGGAGGCTCAGCTTCCAGCGCTGCCATAGTCGTTGTGTGTTCCTAAAGGCGACTGAGTAGTCACGCCGCTAAACAGATTAAACACGTTAAACACGGCGAAAACAAAGTAAAAATAAAAGGTCGCTTTGTTGCCTACTACCTGTGTTCGTTCCGCTAGGGCAGTGGAAGTGCACGTGTCCATCGTTTGCTTGGTTAGCGATACAGATCCCTGGGTTTTGCGTAGTGGGCCTCTAAATAAAAGCAGTTCTCTTAGAATTCCTTTTTCTATGGCTTATTACTATTGTAGAGGTGCTATGCTGTGTTTCTGAAGGAACCTACAACTAGTTTTCACAAAGTAATGCAGTTCTTTTCAGTAGTGTAGTTCCTCTTTGAAACAGGGTGGTTTGGAAAAGAAAAATAAACTCAAAATTAAAATTAATTAAACTTAAGATTACACTTAATTTTAATTAAAACTTAATTTCTCTCCTACGTTAAGTTTCACGTCCAGGTATGGTTTGCAGTAATAAGAATGATCTTGAAGTGAAATTGCCGTAAAAACTTCTAAGGCCTGGTGTTCTCACACACGTGTTTCATTGGCGAGCCGAAAACATTTCGTGTGGTAGTAGCGTTGTGGAGAAGTGAGTTGAGTTTTGTTCTACCTCAGGCAAGAGCAGATGTGTTACTTCTTAAATTTGGATTGCAGAGTTTTCGTTGCTCGTAGCACAAGGCGTACAAAGAACGTGATTTGGGTTTTAAATAACCCCCCAGCTCCGCAGACGTTAAGGTATGAAAATGCTGTGCGCCTGCTGACTGCCAATATGAGCTGGCTTCTTCGGGAGGGAGGAGTGTGGCTGTGATTCTGTAAAGATAAAACCGTGGTTTAACATGTGTTTATGTAATTGAGCAAGCTCTGAGTGCGTGACGTTACATGTTCTTCTGTCCCTGCGAGATGCAATTCTCAGGACGTATCCCTCCGTAATTCACAGGGCTTTTTCAGTATCTCTGCAAACCTCAGCCTAGGGTGTGTATGTAGTCGAGGAGCCGGGCAATTTTGGTTTCGGGGCCTCGTTCAACGCTATTAAAACAACGGGACGTGTGCTCGGGTTAGCGGTGCCTGGTGTGGTGGTGGTGGGTAGCTGAATTTCAGGCGCCGCCTCCCAACCTGTGGCCGTTGTTTGATGCAGCTTCGGCCTTCTGTTCGCAGTATGGGAAGCAAAAGGCTTCCGCGAGGAGGTCTGTGAGAAATTATACGTTTTATTTGGCCCCAGAGAATGCTGAAATTAAATTAAATGTGAAGAATGGATTTCAGCACACCGAGAACAAGCCGAGCTTACGTCTGATTTGATGCCAGTTTGTTACCAGCTGATCGCGGAGCGTCAGCAGAGCTCCCGACTTTGGGCCTGGGCTGCGCGGGGTCAGCAGTGCGCTGGTAAATGCACTTGAATGGGGCTCGGTGGATAACTGACTGCTTTTGGAAGGAGTTGTACAAACACGCGGTTCAGTCAAGTCGTCTGAGCCTGGCACTGGGATCGGGGCCTTGGCGCTGCTTCGGTGCTTTCTCAGGGAGCGTTTGTGTGAAACGCTGCGCTCCTGCTGCTCTTTTTCCTTTACCTAGAGGAGGAGAAACAAAAGCCTCGATGCTTAGTTACTGAAGTATAAGTATTTCAAATAAGAAAAGTATTTCAATTAAGAAAAAGTCTTAATTAAGAAAGGGTCGGGGTTCGTTTGGCTGTATCCCATGTTCCTCAGTACTGATAGTTTTGCCAACAGTAAATCCGTCTGGATGAAATTCTCCAGGAGTGATCTGACGCCAGAATAAATATACACATAAACGTTGTCTTTGTGTTTATACGCACAAAGAAAATTTGATTAAACTTTGCTATCTGAGCAATGGGAATAAATGCGTAAAGAAATCCTCTTGTAGGGGTTAGTTTCTACACTTCACGGGTGGGGGTGCAGGCTTTGCAGTCCTGCTGCCCGGTCTTTTCCTCCTCTGCCCTCGAAAAGGGGCAGCTAGATCCACCATCTGAATACCTTCATTGGACGGGTGTTTGTGGCTTCCCAGCCATGAGGTGGTTAAGTGCATCTCCCTGTAAAATGAACTGCCTATGGCCCCAGTGAAACTGGAGTTTGTGGGAGTAGTGATGTCAACACCGGGTTTGATCTAAATAATTCAGTCAAGTACGTTCACGGTAAAAGTGCAGGAGCCAGTTGGATCTGTTTTTAATTCTCAGTTACTGATGAAAAGAAAGAGCATGGTGTTTAAGGGTTGCAGTGCCTATAAATTCCTCGTCCATGCTCTAATTAAGGCTGTGATCACGTCCTGTTTGTGTTATAACCTGGTCTGGTTTTGCTCGTGTACCGGATGAAGGCTGACCTGTACGTACCAAACGTACCGCGCTGCATCGCCGTAGCGTGGCTGGAGTTAGCAGGGCTGGCGAGGCTTTCTCCTCGGTTCGGGGTGGCATGAAGTGTACCAAACCAGCCCTTCTGCGGGACAGTGAATAGCAGTAGTGGAGTGCCTGTTGAGAGACTGGGGCCCTGAGGCCATGGTTCCGCGTCTGTCTTGTCCGTGCTGCTGCGTCACGGTTGTTACGGTTTATTTCACAGGTAAATACTGTTTTTTAACATGTAAAAGTACGGTGCGTCAGCTGCGCTTTCTAGCCCCTGGTTTCTCGTGAGGTTTCTAATTATCATCGGGATTTACTCTTGACCGTCAAATTCAGCTGAAATTGGACAGCAGGTTCAGAAGCTCAGAGGTGACAGAGGAAGAAATTTGAATCAAGCAGGTAGCACTGGCACAAAACAGCATTTCTTTTAAAAACGGTGCTAAACCACAAGTGGGATGATCAGGTGTCCGTGTCATCTGTGCGCTAGCACGGTGCTCAGAAGTTGCCAGAACGATGGGCTGGCAGGAGGTGCCCCGGCTTGACCTGGGCATCGCGGGTGCAGCTCCTGGTCTGATCGGCGATCAGGAGCAGGCTGTCTGACCTGCGCGGTCCTTTTCCACCCCATAACAGTTCTGCGTTCACTGTCTCATATAGTCGAGTAAAAACATGCAGAGTATTCTTCATAACAGTAATGTTTACTTGTTAATTCTTTTGTTTTCCAGTTCATTTTGGAAGTGGATAACTGCCCAGATTGCAAGAATAACAAGAGGTTAGTGCACAAGCGTTTCTAATTTTTAATTGATTTCCAGCTGTGTGTAGATAAGTGTGTCAAAGTTGGGCAGAGCATATCAAACGATAATTCACCATCCCACCTGTCTTTGTGCTCCAAAGTATTCCTTTGTTCTCTGTCTCTCGTGTTCCTTTTTTTCCAGTTATATTTTTTTATGTTATCTAAAGAATAAACATCCATTCATTGTGGAAACAGCACTGGTTTTGTGATACTCAAGCTTCACCACGTTAAGAGATTCTTCTCTCTATGTGATGATTTTTAATGGTAAATGGAGACCTGGACTTTCATATTTTCATATTGACAAGTGTAAAACGTGCCACTAAGTTTCAATATATTACCATAAAGCAGGAGCTATCCCTTACCTGACATGGATGATCTGAGACTGGGAGGTTAAAGTCCGTGTGATGTTGCAGGAGATGGCTGAGCCAGTCTGACAGCTTGCCGCTGCCAGAAAGGGGAGGTTTGCCTTCTCCATCATTCCTTACCTGGATCCTCCTGTCCCCTCCCTCCGGCTTGTCAGACCCATTGCTGCTCTGATTCCGCTTGCTAACCTTGCAGGAAAGGATCCTATTTTACTGGTTGGTTATGGTGCTTTTATAGGATCAGGGCAGAAGGTGGGCTGGAAAGCACCTGAGCTGCTGCGAGCAGGCAGTGTGAGCTAGCAGGTTTTGAGCTAGCAGGTTTTGCGGCAGATCAGAACGACCAGCTGCTGGGATCCCCGAGTCCTTGTACGAACAGAGAAGGCAGCGGTTGTAACAGAAGTGACTCGTCTTGGTCCTGGCCGCCCATCTAGGTTCAGCCATGGTGTTTGAACGTTGCATTTCCAGCTGGAAGCGAGCTTTGCTTTGTCGTCGTCTTTGTTCTGCAAGAGCAGACATTAACCTCAGGTTTTGTTTCTGTTCTTCTGCCACTTGAAGTGCTGAGAGCACAATTTGGAGGAGCCATGGAAGAGTCTTCCCAACCCACTAAACCCCTGGAGATGAACCCTCACTCTCGCTTTATTATTGGTTCTGTGTCAGAGGATAACTCCGAAGATGAGACAAGCTCCTTGGTGAAACTTGACCTGCTAGAGGAGAAAGAGAGGTCTTTGTCGCCTGTGTCTGTCTGCTCGGATTCCCTTTCAGACCTAGGACTCTCCAGTGCTCAGGATGGCCTGGCAAGCCATATGAGGTATGGATAAAATATGAGGTATGGATAAAATAATACTCGCTTCCAGTTGTCAGTGCTTTTACCCTATCCATTCCAAAGATAATCCAAAGCTACTCCTTGCAAAGTGAGTACTAGTTACTCTCACCTTTATATCCAGGTTCTGGGTTTGGCTTCAGATGTTTTTACTGTGCCAAGAGATCTTCTGGCACTGTTTCAGAATGACTTCTGTGTTTATCTGCAAGAATAACTTCTGTTTTCCATTGCTTTTAATGAAACACCTGTGCCTAAATTCTGTAAGCACCTTTCAGAAATCTCAGCTGTTGAGTGTTATGGTGGGCTTCCCTTATACTGCCTGCCTCTTGTCACTGCTGTCAGAAAACTGAAATGTGTTGACTGAGATCTTTGAAGTTCTCGCTTCTGGACAGGCCACCTTTGTTGAGAGCAAACAACTTACAGTGTTTGCTTATTTTGTCTTTGCATGGAATTTGGTGCTTTCTGTGTAGCCAAAGAATTGACAGTACCTCTGAGTAGTGTCAGTGATGCCACGTTGATTGGAATGAATGTTTTTTGGTTTGGACAGAGGAAATTGTTTCTACTTAAAGAAAAGATTGGTAACGTAAGAGGTGGTAACTCTTGATTGATACCCTAAGAGGTGCTGCTTGCAGCTCGGGGAGGTGTTGGCCTCACACGTGGGAGAAGGGAGGGCTCTTCCACTCCTGCTCCTAATGCTTTGTGGCTTTGATAATCTATGAAGTTGGTCTTTTGAGGTCATGGTGTTAACATTGCCTCGTTAAGAGGCCCCTTTGTTTTACTGTGGTGCTGATTTGCATACCATTAGTGGGGTGGACCCACCGAGATTTTCTGTTACAGGCTCGGTATCTTGTACTTCTCAGTGTGCGTACAGCTCAGATTCTTGGCAGAATGAAGCAAGACTCAGCAGATACCAGGTCCCCTTTATCTGTTTCCTATATTCCGGCAGGTGTGGTGCCCGGACCTGGGCATGGTATTGTCCCTGAGGCCCTTTTCGTGCTATGCAGAGCAGGAAGGTGTCGTGTATGGGGAGCAGCGGTCACCGCACTGGCTATGAAGTTAACGTGCGCTGGGTGTGACGTTCTGCACGTGTCGGTGCCGAAGTGCAGCTATTCATTTCAGGCTGTAAATTCCTTTAGAATTAAATTATTGATTCCAAAGCATCTGCAGTCATTCCTAGTTTTATGGTAACCTTGTAACTAATACATTTAAGAGAAACTACTAAACAGCATTGCTGTTGGAATTAATCCTTACCAAATCCGTGCTTCTCGCATCCTTCCAGTTCAACAAAACAGTTGCTCATCATCATCCCAATTTCCAGCTACCCAGCTACTACAGCTGTTTCATGTATACTTGCTTTATTTATGAAAATACAATCCTGGACAGTATCAAAAGCTGACAATGTCCAAATTTACTGCAGCAATTGATAGTCCCCTGTTTGCAAGTCTTTTCAGCATGTAAGGGAAAGAAACGTGTTTTTGCTTTGGGAAGATTTATCCCTGACATCTTGCAGTTGGATGTAACTTACCTTTTTGCCTGCCAGCTGCTTACAAATAGATTTGTGATTGTTTGTTCTGGTGCTTTTCAGCCTCGCGTTCTCCCGACAGTTCCTCCCAGCGGTCAGAACCAAATCTAGAAAAGCATCCCCTTGACTTGCTCTTTTTGTCTGCCATTTTAAAAGGTATTGTCCTGTCCCAGAATGTACAGGACAGTCTGAATCCCGCTACAGGTCTCTCTGAGCAGTCCCTCGCTAACATTAATTTGTTGCTTTTGAAGAAATGGTTGGTTCCAAAATATAATTCTGCCTTTACTGGCCAGCGGTAGCCCTCTGTGAATGACACGAAATCCTTTTCTGTTTAGCATCATGCCAGGACTTGCAGCTCCCTGGGCTTTACAGCCAGTGGCTATATCCCTGATACATAAAGGAATCCTCTCCTCTGTTTTTCTCCGTGTGTCTTTCGTGGATAAGAAAACGCCTTTCCTGTTAGCGTGCAGCAGGGATTTTAAGGGGTCCGTGGGTAGTGCGGGCAGATGTTTGTATGACCACTCGATCCTTTCAGCTTGTTCTCCTGTTTTGCTGGCTTACTTGCTTGTGCAGAGTAAGGAGTTTTAATCTGTCCTTTTGTTGGTGGTATCCTTGCCTCTTCGGGGAGACAGACTGAAGACAGATGGCCCCAGCGCAAAGAGCCCGTAACTAGAGGATAGCAGCCCGGAGTTTGCGGAGTTGTTATGGTCAAGCTGATGGACGAGTTCAGCCAGCTGGCGGTAATAGAACAGATAGAAAACCTTAAAGCAAATTTAAAGGGGATTACTCTTCCAGTGACTGTCACTTGTTGGCAGCACAGAAGGCAATTTTGAGGCTGGAAGAGCTCTGCTCCTGTAACTATATACGTTTTAGGAACAGAAGCGGGATGAAGACATAACCACTGGTGTGGAAAGAGATAATAGGAGAGCAAGAAAATCAAGCAGGGTCTGTGTGTAACTTCGAGGACACTGCCTGGCCCCAGAGAGCCCTAATGCAATAGGTGCGCAACCTTGAGCACCTCTGTTGTAACCTGCTTACTTTGGCACTCTCTTTTAAGGGTACTTGACTTTTAGTTAACTTGGAGAGAAATGCCAACTCAAATAACAAAGTTACAGCGCTGAGCTGTTTTTCTAAGATAAAGTCAGATGAATTGAAAGAGTTTTCCAGGGTGGTAGTCAGTCCCTTTCATCAAATGATTTCCAAATAATGTTTACACACGGACAAACTGAGACAAAGACAAGCTAAACAGATTGCCTGAATTCACTCTGTGACAGCAAGTTAATGGGACGTGAGAATTCTTACTTATAGCTTCCTTTTGGAAACCACGAAGGTGCGACTCTTTCTGGACTGGTGAAGACAAACTCATGGGGAGTTGAGTGCAGCGTTAGTGAAACAAGGTGCGGGTCCAAGGGAGCGTGTCTTTCTGAAGAGGTTGCCAAAAAACCTGTTTGCTGGTTAGGCTCACAGTTCCACGCAGGACACTGTGGTTAGCTAACCACGGACATAGCTTGTATTCGAGGTGAGCGGCTGCTGCAGAGGCGTTCTTCTCAGGGAACGTTATCTTTAAAATACAGGATTGAGTTAGCTGAAAAAGGGTTGTGTGAGCATACCCAAGCTGTCCTACCTTTTCATAAAGCATGTCAGGCAGTAAACCTGTTGCTCTGATGGCTGAAGAGAAGAGATTTCTTCTTACAGCACAGGAGAGCTGGAAAGCAGGCTTGCCAGCCGTCCTGTTGAGTTGGTTTTCCCCTCTTATATTCCAGATCACTGAAGTTCAGGCAGTAACGCTTCCTTTCTCCTCTAATCTCCATTTTGTTGCTTTGTGGGGGTTGTCTGTAAGACCTTCTAACCCATCCGCTAATATTCTGTGCTAGTGACCGGACCTTTTGTGCAGCAGCTGTCCCAGCTCTCATCTTGATCTCCCAGGCAGATTTTCACCCCTGTGAGTACCAGAATGACTTTGCTAATGAGAAATGCTCTTTCTCCTTCATCAGCTTTCACGATCTGTCATTTTATAGCAAAGAAACTCATTCAAATACAGGTCAAATGAACAATCTTTTGTGGAAGATGCTTGGTGCTGGGATGGAGGCTCGGGGCGGTCGTGCCTCCCATCAGATCTGGTCAGCTGGGAGCCTCCTGCGCTGTAGTAACAGGCAGTGCTGCTCCTCCTGCCCTTAGACCCCCGTAAAACGCAACATCACGACGACTCCTCGTGAAGCACACATGTTTCACCAGGCTGCTTGGTGTCTGTTCAGCACCTGAGACTTTGCAGGTCTCCTGTCTGAGCTGGAAAGAGTCGCCAAGAGCCTTATCATCTGCCGGGGCTGTGACGCCTAATCGATACCTCCTGACCCAGCTCTGGGCAGTCGGTGCCAGCCCGTGTTTCTTCGCTTGGGCATGCGGGGCGTGCGTGTGCCGTGCTGATCCATCTAGCCCCTTATTGATCCGGCCAAGTGTTTGTGCTGTTGCTAAAGCCAGTCTTGCCGGGACAGGCTGTACAACACCGGCTTCCGTGCCCCTGCGTAGCTGTAAGACCTTTGGTTGTGCTGCTTGATGGCTACGGTACGGGATTGAGAAAGCCGTGATCTGATAACGAACCGCAAATCAGCGTGTGTTGCAGCCGTGTTAGGAGAACTGCGGGCTGGGAGAGTAACTGCAGATCGAAACGTCCTGAGTCTTTCTGGTAGCTGTGCTGTATTTAAAGAGTATCAGTGATAAAAACTGTAAATTCCTTCCTCTCTCAGTTACAGCATTGAACATGGAAAAGAAGCCTCCTGAAAGAACGTACTTGTAGATAGTTTACATTAGCAACATTTACTCTTCGTTGCGTTTTGCACCTGTAGATAATTACACTCAACAACACTGTTTTTATTTTTGTCTTTTGGATTCCAGGCATAATTGTGTTGTGTTTGAGCTCAGAAATACCCATCGACTGAAGGCAGTAGTCCTGTTTGGACAGGACACAGCGTTTGCGTGCTGTGCAGTGAGCCGTTAGACAGTCGTTATGTTCCTTCTGAAGCTTTCAGTGGTGGATTAAGTAACATCTCCGTAAATGCCACTTGGAAGATCCTTTGGGTCTGTTTATTTTGTTTTAAATTGGTTTTGCCTATTGCTACATTTAATTCCTGTTTTTAAAGATAGCATCCTGTATCAAATTCTTTTTAAAAATAGAATAAATCCTGCATGTCTCCCGGTATTTGTACTGCAGGGGTCTCGTTTCATAAGCAAAAGCGGGTGTACAAAGTCACCTGGCAATCCCCTTGCATCAACTGAAAGCCAAATTTTTGGAAGTAGCTCAGCTAATACCTCTGGTAGTACACCCACAGAGATTTAATGCCTTACGTTATTTGGACTTCTCAGTAAATAGTCTCAGTAAGTTATTGAGATGCATAAGAAGAGCTAATCGCCTATTAAAATCATCTTGAAAGAAGGCCTCAATTTAGGGCTGGAGAGGAGCGCACTGAGTGCGCCTAGCCTGGCACAGGGAGAGGGTGCCAGCTTCGAGACCAGGCTTAGAATAATTGCAGAGCACTGAAGGAAATAAAGGAGCCTTTTGAACTTGTTTTGAGTTAAGAAAGTGTCTCTCCAGTCCAACTGTTTGTGGTTAGGAGTTTACAGAGCACTGATCTTGTAGGGCCCTCGGTGCGGCTGTGTTTTTATGTCCGAATGTGCGTAAGTACCCGTGTGCTGTGGGGGCCGCGAGGCTGGCGCTTTCACTGCCGCTTCCAAGACTGGCCCGGCTGCATGGAGAAGGACTCTTCTGAACAGACACCTTCCGTGCCAGGTTTTCTGCGGACTCCCAGCCCTGGGGCCGGAGCTGCCGTTGGAGTCTCCTCCTGCCGCTCTGCTCCCCGCCATCAGTTGCCATGGTGCTGCTGAGGTTCTGTGTAGGGCGACTCCGTGGGTTTGCGGCTCGCAGGCCGGAAGGCCCTTAGTGAAGCTGCCGTGGCACGCTGCTCCTTTTCCTTTTCCTTTGCTTGTGATCAGTCGCCGTGGGCTCAGCAGGCAGGGCAGAGTGATGCTGTTGCCTGTTTCTGCAGGTTCAAGTAAGGCTGAGCGTCTTCAAGGAGCCCCCCCCCAAAACACAGGATTTACGTTTTGTTACCCCAAGTGTCGTTGAGCTGAACTTTATCCACCGGGAGAGAAAATTTGAATTTCCTTCTGTATCTGCTGTGAAAGAGGAAGCTTGGGATGCGTTTTGGTCGCTGGCAACTTGTGCATTACTTTTTCTTCTCTGCAAGCTACCCTATTTATTGACAAATACACTTCAGAGGCCTCTTCGTCTGTATGCCTGTCAGAAGTGGCAAGAACGCAGAGCATCTCCAGGCTAGGTGACGACTGGCATCTCTGTGCTCCGTCCTGTAACCCCGTCCGTGAGACCAGACGTACGGCCTGGCACGTGGCCGGTGTGGTGACACGGGCAGCACCCTGCTTTCTGTGCAGGATGCTCTCCCAACGTGCTGAGACGCAACCCCCCAGCCCCTTCGTTCTTGTTGTTCCTCTCTCCTTCATGCGGAGCAGATCTGTTCAAAGCTTGAACTTTGTCAAAGGACACTGGAAAGGACTTCTCAGCTGCAGAACTGTCCCGCTGCGTGTTAACTTCTGTACTGGTTGTGGATGTTGATTTGATTTAAATTTGGCTGTTTATTTGGACAGATATTTGTGTGTACTGGGTATTTTTGAGGTCTGGGAATGTGGCGCGAGGGTCTAGGCAGGAAGGATGTGGTGAAGAAATGGGTTCTGGAAGATGAATTTGAAGGAGAGGAAAGGGCCTCGGGGCATGCAGGAGGCTTGCTGAGCACGAGACTGCCTGAAGGCGAGCGCAGGATGCGCTGGAAGGAACGGTCGGAGGGAGTGGGGCACAGATGTAGGAGGGCCTCAGGCGTGGGGAGGTTTGGATCGCGGTACGTAAGAGCGTGTGATCCGAAGGAGCTCAGGAAGCTTTAGGCCGTCGGGTTCCCTCCCATGATAACAGGCGAGGTGTTGCTTTAGAACTGGCGGAGAACACCAGTGATGTGGCGTGTGCGCCCCGTGGTACGGTTCAGTGTAAAATCCGTACAGCACAATGGATAAACGCCGGGCAGGTGATTTAGGGAAAAAAAACAGCTGACCGAGAAGTGTCGGCATTTTAATGCCTGCGTCCGCTGCAGCTGTGGTACGGGGCTGTTGGAGAGGAACCCCAGCAGCTCGTGCTGGAACCAGTTACTGCTTTAGGCTGTGCACCTGCCCTGACTGCTGGTCAAAATCTGCGTTAGCGTGAACGTGGAGTTACGTAGCCAAGAAGCAGGGAGAGGGCTGTCGTGTTTCGGGCTGTGTCCTTTATTTAATTTCCTGAAGTCTTTGGGCTCAGCCTTGTGTCAGAGCTGCGATGAGTCTCCCTGTGTTCTGATTTATAGGTTGAAGCACTGATTTCTGGCAACGTCTGTATTCGAGTTCTGTCTCTTTAAGGCTGCAGGAGAAAATGGCTTTGAATAAGTGCAGATTGCTGCCTCCCAGTGTCTGTTGCCCAAGACGTAGCCAGCCCTTTACTCTGGCCACACAAGTCTGCATTGCTTGCTGGATTACATGTATGCTTGCTTGTTCTCATGGCTTTTTTGTGAAATAGGTTGCAAAGGCAGCCCTAAAAGCAGAGCAGATCTCGTGGATGCCTCGAGAGTGTTAAAGTCCCGCCACCCAGATCAGATGCATGCACACATCAGCACGCGCATATTTACAAAACATAAAGCCTGCACTGACGAGAGGAGCTGCCCTCCCTCCAAACCCTTTACAGGCCTAATCAGGGGGAGAAACGGAATAATCCCGTCTCGGTGTGCGTGTGCATGTGCGTGTGTGTGCTGCAGTCTCCTTAAGGCTGCCTTTCAAACGAGCCGGCTAATGCATCACCGCCCGTGGAATAAACTGCTACGTCACGGAGCGCACTTGGCATGTTCCAGTGCTGGGATCAATGCGGGCTCCTAGCTGCGATGTGCGTCAGGTATGTGTCCGTACCGAGCGCTGTTTTTGTAGGAGAGCAGGAGAGAGCCGCGCAGGCTCTCCTTTTGTCTGACAGCAGGCCTCGGCTCTAAAGAGGGGGACGGTTTCCCGGCGTTATTTACCGGTTGGTCCTGAATGGTGTTGTGTTAGGAAGTGAGCTTTGTAGCGTGTGTTTGTCGGTAAGTATTGGTGCAGAAGGGCACAGCCTCGTGTAGCGTGTTTCTGTAGGGGTGCTGCGGCAAATCGCGTCCATTGGTGTCGTAGCAGGGAATTCAGCTGCTAGAAGGCAAAAGGAATATTTTTAACCACTGCTGAAGCCGTTTCTCTAACGTGAAGCTGTGTGGAGCTGTAGGGTTTGGTTCCTTGCAGCTACGGTGGTCAGAAACCGTTTGGGCTGGGAGCTGTGGGCAGGCTTTTTTGGGAGCACAGGCAGATATTGGGGAAACGGTTTTCACAAAAACTGAAAAATAAAATTTCAATGACACTGACCGTAAATTTTATTCTCGAGTGAGGATCAGAAACAGGAAACTTACTGGAACCATAGATCACGCAAGAATGTTACTTAGAAAATGATGGAGCGTGCCGTGTTCTGTGTGCAGTGCGTGGCCGGCGAGGGCGCTGCCTGCCTGCTGGGCTTTGCTGGTCCTATTTGGCGGTGTCCAGAAGAGAAAGCGACACAGATCTTACCAAGCCGAGTCTGAAATTTAAGTCTCTAGCGCTGTGGTGGCTTGTTTGGAACTGGGGAGGCGGTGAGTTTCTGGCAGCCACCCCGCGAGAGCCTGACACCCTGCGGAAGGTGTGTGCCTGTGGCCGAGGCCGTGCTGCGCTGCGGGGGCCTGGATCCGTGCGTGGTGCGCAGGAGGCCTGTCAGGATGGAACCAGTGCTGGGGAGTGCTGAGGCAAGTTGCTTTTTCTGACGTGATCCTGTTTTACATTGAGTTTAACAAGAGATTTCTGACGTACTTCATAGCTGCCTGAGCAGCTCCTCAAAGAGGGAACAAAGGCTGACGGGTGAGAGAGGCATTTAGTAACCGGGCAGATATATCCTGTGTTTTAACACAGCCCCTTCTTTTTATCTGGGCACGAGTAAAGTGTGCAGCTGGAAGGGATCCCACGAGTCATCTGGGCTGTGCTTTTGCCCCAAGGTAGGGTCACCTGCACAGTAAGCCAGTCTTGATCAGGTACTACTCAAACCTGTTGTGAAACGTCGCTTTTCCCACAGCACAGCCTGTGCAATCACTTTGCTTGCTGCTTTAATCCACAATACTATTAGACGGCTTTTATAATACGTGGTCTCTTTGTTGTAATGTAAGTTCGTTGCTTCCCATTGACGGGACACAAAGAAAATACCAGTCCTGTCCTGGCAGTGGCAGGACCCGTGGTCTGCCTGGGTCCGGGGGTTTTTGGTTGTTCAAACTGTTCTTTGACCAGTCTCGCTTGTATCTGCTGTCTGAGGTTTGTTTCCACTCTGACTTCCTTCGCTGCCACAGCGTGTCGCTGTCCTGCTGCACCCTTCTGCTGACAATGCTTGAAGAAATTGGATCTGTGCGGAATTGTTTGCCTGCACTTTATCAGACACGTGGCGCTTGCTGTCGGTCATTGCTCATACTGCTGTCTATTCTTAGTTCCCCATCTCCTGCAGTGACCTCACCTTGCTCTTCAGGGCTCAGGATTGCATGCTGTCGTCTTATTAACATGCCTTTTTCCTCTGGGCACTCACTCCTCTTTTTATTATTATTATTTTTTATTTTTGAGTGATCCTGGATGGTTGGATGGCATTTGCTCAGACTCTTGGAATACGTGTGCATCAAATAAGAGCTGAGCTCCCTGGGTGTGGCCCTGCACTAGAACAGACCTGAATGCTGTGATATTTAAAAATGTAATCCAGTTGCTGCCAATCCAGGTTTGATCACCAGTGTGTTATAGCTGCAGTCATTGCCCTTGCTCATCCTTCACCCACCCACCAAATTTGCAGTTTGTTTCTGCGTGTGCTCGATACTGAGTAAACATTCCTCCTCTCCCGTGATGCTATGGACCCGGTGGTGCTGCAGCACCTTTGCTTGTGAGGATGTTTAATCTTATAGCGCTCAGAGTGAACTGGTCTCTGTTTTATGGGTGGAGAAACTGAGGCACGACAAACAGGGGTATCTTGTCCAAGCCCTCCCAGCTTCCTTCCAGGCTGGTGTCCATGTGTTCTTTGTCTCGTGTTCGGATCACCGACGTGCTCTGTGCGCCTCTGCAGACTGTGTGTCTGACTTTCCCCTCTGCCATCCTGGAAATGCTTTCCTTATCCCTTCCCCACCCACTGTGACAATCTGATTTTAAATACTGTGCCTTGATTGAATTCTTCGGGCTGATTTCCCACCGTGGCCGCTCCTCAGCAGCTACCTTTGCGACAGCGCGGGAGGTGCTTGCAGGTCCGGGCAGCTCAGGGCTCCGGTGGATGCCAGCGGGCTCTGCCGGCACGCGGGGAAGCTCTGCGGTCTCGTACGAGACTCCTCCGGCGTGGGGAGCGTGGACGGGGCTGGCTGCAGCTCTGGGAAGCTGCTTCACAGCGTGTGCTGCGGCAGCGGGGCTGCGTGCTGAGCCCGGTTACGTAACCTGTAGATCGTTTTCTCTTTTCCTGATCAGCTGCTTTTCTCTGAACGCGGAGCAGGGGAGCTGCTACCCTCTGAATGTGCATGCTGCGTCACAGGAAGAAAGAGTGGCAGAGGGGTGGCAGAAGGCAGGGGACAAAGGTTAACAGTCTGGAGCAATCCGGGAAGTGCCACTGCTTCAAGGAGAACCGTGTGAGTGGCAGAGGCTCTCGGCAGCTTTGCCCTGCTGGGTTTTGAGCTGCAATATTGAAGAGTATAAAACAGCAGCAGTTACACTAGAGGAGTCGTTGGCAAGCTTGCAATCTGTTAATTCCTTCACTGAGACAGCATGGAGGAGTCCGCAGATCAGAGTCAGGAAATGAGATATCACATGCTGCAGAGGTAAGAATTGCAGATATGATTCTCTCCCCATAGCAGCACCCATCTTGGATGGAAGCAGCTGGGCACTGTACTGGAATTTGTACTGCTATTTTTCCATGTTAATTTTATCCCTCAGAAACACTCGCCATTTTCTGTAAGGTGTTTGTGCATGCAGTCTGTAGGAAGATGCTAAACTGCGTTGTAGTTGGGGAATCAGGGTTCATAAAGTTTGAGATTCTGCACAACTTCTAACCTCTATAAGCAGAAGGATAGGTGAGCGTTTCGAAAGTTCTTATGTGGTAAAACACTGCAGCTGTGACCTGGTGAGTAGTAGGGGTAACTGTTACTAACTCACCATTTATTCTGTTTTGTTTAGAGCTCAGTCTTCTTTTTTCATTACTGCCCAACTTCTCCCCCACCTTACCCTGCAAAAAGAAGAAAATCTTTCCTGGTTTGGTTATAATGTGCCACCTGTGATTATTAGCGAACAAACTTAATATTCTTGGCATGCATCCCATCACAAATTAAACGGAACTATACTTGCTTATAAACAAGTGTTTGTATTTTTATTTTGGATGACAAAACGACAATAAAATCAGAAGTTTATCCGTAGCAGTATCTTTATTCGTGTAATAATTTGAACTTGGCAAGTTAGTCCATATTCATAAATGTTCACAGATTCTGAACCCCAAGTTTTTTGTCTTTTTTTTTTTTTGAGACTGCTCTGAATAAATGTGCAATGAATAAACCTGTATCACTTATTCCTTGGGCTGTGCTCCTTCCTTGCCATGCCATAGATTCTGGTCTTCTTTAAAGACAAATTTGATGGAAATTCAGCCTTACCGACACTTTTACTCTCTTTCTTGGCTGTTGGCCTCTGTCCTTAAAGTCCCAGGCAGAGATTTGCACAGCGTGGTTAGTGAACTCTTGCTGATAGCAGCCGGTGTAAAGTGCAGTGACACCGCTTATCTCTGAAGTGCAGCTTGCTGGAAGAAGGGAAAGTTTTCTGGGGAAGTACCTCCGCGCACTGAACTTGATCATATGCCATTCTCCGGCTATCAGCTGACAGCTCTTTGGTCTGACCTGGTACAGCCCTTTGTATGGCCTACAATGTCTCTGGGAGATGGATGTTTTTTATTTATTTTTAAGCATGTGTTAGAATCATCCTATTGATCTCCTGTCTCTTACCTTTTATTTCTCCCCTTCTGTCTGTGTTAGTACCAAAATTATGGGAAAGACTGCTGAAAGGAAAAATCTGGGTTCAAACTGCATAATAGCTGTGGTTCGTTCAGGATTTCTTTCATCAGCAATTTTTTTTTTAGTCAGAGTTCTGGCCTGTGGTGTTACTGTGCTCCTGCAGAAGAGCTGAGGGGGGTCTGCCCTCCAGCTAGGTAGATCCCCATGGCACCTGTAGGACACGGCCTGTTTCTGAGGGGGCTGTGCCTCCTCCCGGGCTGCCACCCAGCACCTCCAGCAGCAGCGACTCACTCAAGCCCCAACCTTAGCACGGCCACGAACCTCGCGGCTCGCAGGCTGCTTGGCCTCTGGGGCTTGCCCTTGGGTTTGCTTTCCCTTCGTGCTCTCCCGCAGTGATTCCGCCCGCTTTCTGCCCCGTCTTGTCCTGTTTCCCAGTGGGGTTGCTCAACGCATCAACGCTTCAGCAGCTGATTAGGTCAGAGGCCCCTGATGGCTTCCACAGGCACAGGGCAGGCAGCTGGGCCCATGGGGCCGCTGGGCACAGAGCCGCTGGCTCGCATGGCTGCACCCTGGGGCTGCAGCTTGGGCCTTCCCTGCGCCTCGAGCAATCCTTGAAATATCTCCCCTGTGCTCCCTACAGAAAGGTTCTGTGGCCAGCATGGTAGCTGGGGGGGATTTTCTGTCAGGGTGTTTGTGGAGAAGGAGTCTGTTGAAAGCACGCTAAATGTAGGAAGAAAATGCTGGTAAATGATAGGGGGGCCGGAAGAGGCAAAGCTCAGAGGCTTTAAAGTGAGAAGTAACTTGTTGCTGCCCCAGTCGTGCTGCGGTACAGTAGACGCCCACTGTGAGTCAAGTCTTCTCTCACAATTTCAGCTTTGTAAACTTTAGCAAATCAAATCCTGCCATGGTTGCAGAAGCAAAGGGTGATTTATCCATTTTTTTCCTGAGGAAGCTGAAGCATAAGAAAGGGACATGACATTCCTATTTCCACACCAAAAGAGCGGCAGAGCACAGAGTTGATCGGACACAAAACTGGCTTTGTCATATTAAGCAGTAACATGATGAATTTGTCCTCCAGAACGTATCATAAAGATATGAAAGATTGGGTAGTGGAAAATCCTTGGAAAATGATTTTAAGTTACCAGTCACAGAGATGGCAGAGCCTCTCATTTACACTTGGAGGGTTATTTGCTGTGGTTCTCAAATAGGATTTCCTGATAGAGTCCGATTTAGTACATTGTTTTACCAAAGCAAGAAAAGTCGTCGCTTGTCAGCTTTCCCAGAGGACTTGGAAGCAAAGTGGTGGAGCATAGTTAACACAGCTCTTCTGTGATGGGCAGCTGTATACAGCAAACACATTTCTACCTGCTTGTAGATCAGCGTAACCAGAATTTCTCCAGGTAACCTGGCATTTGCAGAGATACAACTGAAAGGTCGTTACAAAACAAATTCATCCTTGTAAGAACTCAGAGCCAGGTCATGGTGGGCTGGAAGCAGGGAATAATTCTAGGGGAATATGGTCAAGGGGATCTTTACAAATCATTGACGTATCCTGCTCCATTCATGAACATCTGCACTGTCAAGTTCCTTTTTTCTGTCCCCCTCACATTACCTTAGGCCCAGCATGTCTGGCTTACACCTTGTAAAGCAAGGCCGGGACAGGAAGAAAGTTGACGTGCAGCGGGATTTCACTGTGGCTTCTCCAGCAGAATTTGTTACTCGTTTTGGAGGGAATAAAGTTATTGAGAAGGTAAGTTGCTGACCTTTTTGACTTCAGCAGATTGCATTCTTGTTCCCTTCCCTTGAGCAGTGACTTCTCTACATAGAAGGCTGTACATTGCATGTATCAAAATACTAATATTCCTGCACTTGAAACTTGTATTTCTTCCTGTAATTATTCCATTTCAGTTTTATTTTAAATGTGATAAGTAGACGTCCCATTGTTTTAATTTGGTGTGACAGGGAAAAAAAAAGAGTGAGCTAGAGCACTTCTGCTGGTACAGGAATATATTTTATAGACATATAACAAATGTTGACTGGGCAAAACACTAAGAAATGTATTTAAAAATACATAGTCATTTAATGGATGAGGTCTTCTCCATTCAGGTATTAAAAATTTTAGCAACTCATTATGCCTGTTCTCATGCGTCCTCCTGCTCTTTAATCCAAACAAAACAATACGTTAACATCTTTATGGTCAAGCAGGAGCTGATTTCTGGTTTGCTTGATGGGGCATTGAATGGTTTTGGTGAATTGAAAACTGGCTGAGGAAACTGAAGAACCAAAAAATTGGATGAAAGACTCTGCTGAGAAAACAGCCAGATTTATTATTGCTTAGCGCTTTGTGTTATTTAGACTCTATCTCTTCCCTGCATATGATATACTTAGGTCCTGATAGCCAATAATGGGATTGCAGCAGTGAAATGCATGAGATCGATCCGACGCTGGTCCTATGAGATGTTTCGAAATGAGCGGGCGATCAGATTTGTTGTCATGGTGACTCCTGAGGATCTGAAAGCAAACGCAGGTGAGTGAAGGTGCACAACCATCTCCACACAGGCCTGTGTGCCCACAGGGGTGCAAGAAGTTGAGTGTATGTCTTCTGTATCACATGCCATTCTGTCAGATAACAGACTTTTCTGGGAGGAGATTATACATGTTCGTTTGAAATTGGAAGGAATACAAAGCACCAGACGGGTAATCTTGCGTTACCTATTCATTCAAAACCATATTCAGATCTGACTGGAATTTACTTACCTTAAACATGGTTTTAGGTTTATATTTTTAAGTTTGATTTCACATATTTGCTGACAATCTATAAGCATTTAGATACTTTAGCAAGTACCTGCTTCCTGTAGGTTTCTGGGAGTTACCTGAATTACCGTAGATCCTGAGTGTTATGCACTTATGCACACATCAAAACTTTTAAAGTGTTTTTAAGGCTTTTTTTTTTTTTTTTTTTTAAGCGTAGCAGTGAATAGTAATTTCCCTGCCTGATGTTCTGGAGTGACGGTGGTCTGATGCCAGACAGGAGACTGGAGGATTTGATCCCCAGTTAGAAAGGAGGGTAGGAAGTATGCTTCTGGGATGTGATTCTGACTGTCAGAATGACGAATTAAAAACAACCTTAAAGTGGGAGATAATCTTGAACTGATTTACAGGAATGTTTGAGCAGTTTTAGAATAGATTTATTTTAAAATGCTTTCAAGACAGGAAGTTTAATGTTTGCTATAGGTATTTTATTGTGTAGAAAATACTCTTGGATCACTGTCATGAATTTCCAAAGTCAGTGAGAAAGAAAAGTGGATACAGATTTTAGAATTTGCTCATACTGTAGATTTAGGGAGTTTTAGACCAAGTACCATTAATTAGATTTGCAATCTAATGCAACCTTTGTTGTGTTTGCAGAGTATATTAAAATGGCGGATCACTATGTCCCAGTTCCAGGAGGACCAAACAACAACAACTATGCAAATGTGGAACTCATTCTTGATATTGCTAAACGGATTCCAGTGCAGGTGAGAAGTGTCACAATTTTTAAATCATGAAATGACACTAAGGAATGTTCTCTTAAATAATGAGTTGTATCTGGTGAAAAAGATAGGTCAAAGAAATGGAAATGACAACCCTATACTAGCACTAAAAGACAAGAATATTAGAAAGCAGTCAGATTCCCAGTATGAATATCTGCGGGAGATAGAAGGTTTCCTTCACCCTTTCACTTCCCTAAGCTTAGTTCATCTTCAACAACTTTGCCTTCTTTGACTCGTCTGCAAGATGCAATATGCTGGTCCTTTAAACTAAACATACTCAGGAATCTTGTCTGGCTTATGAATGTTAGGATGATCTTCTCTGTTCAGTGGAGAAAAGAAAGACTTGGAAGTATCTGCATGCTTTGTATTTCTGCTTACTTGCTAGTTTACTAAAACAAAGAGTGAATTATGTTATGTTCTTCTGCAGGCTGTATGGGCTGGCTGGGGCCATGCCTCCGAGAACCCTAAACTACCAGAACTTCTCCACAAAAATGGGATTGCTTTCATGGGTGAGGATATGTACTTCTGACCAGAAGCGTCATCTCCATATCTGAATATAGGATAAGGTTTTGGACATGCTGTGTTTAAAACTAAAAATTGACTTAATGTAATAAAAGTTATGGTCTGAACATAGCCTTTAGCTTGGGAGACAGTTGTATCATGTTCTGACTTCTAGCAGATCTGCAATGACTTAAAGCCATCACTGCAGAAATACTCTGAGCCTTTGAAGAAGAGTGAATTTAAAAGCTGCGTTTTGATTCCAGTTTGAATCTGTTACCAATCATTAGCTACAGTCCCACACAAGCCAAATTTCTAGTGAAATCAGGGCACTGAATTATTATTCCAATAGCACGTGATGTGCACACCTAGTACCAGCTACTAGCACCTGCCATCTCTTTGAGAGCAGGCCTAGCTTGAAGAGAAACACATGGGCAGGTAGTGGTGCTTGCAGGTTGGGTGTTCCAAGACTTACTTAACATGATGGGCACTTAACAAGCTATTGTGATACGGCTGTGGTGGCATTGCTATGGTTACAATTACCTTTTTCTTAGTCAAAGGTACTCTAGTCTGTTTGCCTTTAGATTCCTGGCTGATAGAGTTAATGCTCTTGGTTTCAGTTCAGAAATGTTGGTTTATACCAGTTGGGATGTGGCATGCATCAGTCCTGCTAACAGCTGTTGTATATCGCTCTTACATGGAACCCAGATCAGAACTGTGGGCATTTCCCTAGTGTTTGATAACTCCTGTGTCTCTTTCATATGTTGTTTTTGGTCTTTACAGGTCCTCCAAGCCAAGCAATGTGGGCTTTAGGAGATAAAATTGCTTCATCAATAGTGGCTCAGACTGCTGGCATCCCAACTCTTCCTTGGAGTGGCAGTGGTAAGAAGGAATTTACCTGTGTATAAAGTTTATTCTGATCTTTTCTTCAACACACTTAATCTTTAATAAGTATCTGTGCACAAAAAGGTCTATTGGATGTGTTCCATCTGTTTAGGGATTCAAATTTGTGCCATCCAAGGCTTTTAGGCATAGTCACTATGTCATAAAGAAATACGTCAGGCAAAATTTACATGTTCCTTAATGTGTTGTTAGTCTAACAGTACTGCTGTAGTATCTGGTGTTTCTGCAATCTGTACTTTTTTAGCATATAGCTTGTAATTCTTGAGCACACAGCCAACACTCTGCTTCCATGGAAGCTCTATGCAGTTTCAAAGATGATAAATAACAACCTGTTTCTCAGAATTGCGCAACATAAGTGAAGGAGGATATAACTGTGGTTGGCTTCCCAGATGAAAATCTTGGCTCCCCAGAAAACAGTAATCATCTGTTTATGTTCTGCATACTCTTTTTTGTAAACACTTCCAGATTGGTTCCATGAGGAACTATGACTGCTATTTGTTTCACCAATGTCTAATGTATGAATTCTCACTGAGCCTTGCAGCAGAATGAGCTAGAAGATCATGCTTATATTTCAGGTCTTCGAGTAGACTGGCAAGAAAATGATCTTCAGAAACGTATCCTGAATGTTCCTCAGGAGCTATATGAAAAAGGCTATGTGAAAGATGCAGACGATGGACTGCGGGTAGGTGGCTAGTATTTTGGAGTTATTTGAAGTCCTGCTGCATGCACACCTGGCAAGAGCCTAGAGCTTCAAGAAGCTATAGTTCTCTGTAGTCACAAAATCACAGCCATGGCAGCAAATGTTCCCCATTTTTCCAACTACAGGAACCCTCCTGAACTGGAATATTTGGTTTCCGTCTCATTCATGTGTAGCTTGCTAAATAGAGTCAGAAGATGTGGAGGCTTGGACACAAATCGTAGGGAAATAATGATCTTTTCAACTTGCTACCGCTAACTTTTTGTACTTACCCATGTTTTCCCGTCTTGATCAGGCTGCTGAAGAGGTTGGCTACCCTGTCATGATCAAGGCCTCTGAAGGAGGAGGAGGAAAAGGAATTAGGAAAGTTAACAATGCAGATGACTTCCCCAACCTTTTTAGACAGGTAATTAGTTCCATTGATTTGTACTATCTCATTCTAGATGTTCACCTTGGAGAAGAAAAGGCTCCGGGGAGACCTTACAGCAGCCTTCCAATACCTAAAGGGGGCCTACAGAAAAGCTGGGGAGGGACTCTTTGTCAGGGAGTATAGTGATAGGCCAAGGGGAAATGGCTTTAAACTGAAAGAGGGGAGGTTTAGATTAGATATAAGGAGGAAATTCTTCACTGTGAGGGTGCTGAGGCACTGGCACAGGCTGCACAGAGAAGTTGTGGGTGCCCCATCCCTGGAAGTTTTCAAGGCCAGGCTGGATGGGGCTTTGGGCAACCTGGTCTAGTGGGAGGTGTCCCTGCCCAAGGCAGGGGGGTTGGAATTAGATGATCTCTATGGTCCTTTCCAACCCAAACCATTCTGTGATTCTATGATTCTCTGTTCAGGTTTGGTGGCTCTAAGAGCACTCTATTGGAAATGTTGAAGAACTAAAAAAGACACTACTACGTATCAGAGCCTGTTCAGCTGTTTTGAACCATGAGTTCATGCATTCTTTCTTCTCTGTGTTGGTAGGATTTCAATATATCTGCATAACCAGAACAGTTGTCAAATACCCAGCATTCTGGTAGATGCTGAATAAATCCAAATAATGGAGAGTATTTGCAGTGTAAATGTAAAATGCTGAGGGGCACAAACCTTCTTTAGCTTAGGGATTATTTAGGAAAGTTGAGATGATGGAAACAGCACTCCAATTACATACAAGCAAACACGAGGTATTTTCAGCCATAAATGGCCCAGGGGAAATATTATGGATACTTGTTGCTTCAAAAATGGGCTTGGGTTGATCGTGATTAAGACAGTTGTTTACAAAAAATGATTTGTCCATTTATATGCTGTCTCTGCTATAGGTTCAAGCTGAAGTCCCAGGCTCTCCAATCTTCGTAATGAGGCTAGCCAAGCAGTCCCGCCACTTGGAGGTGCAGATCCTGGCAGATCAGTATGGCAATGCCATCTCTCTCTTTGGTCGGGACTGCTCTGTGCAGCGCAGGCACCAGAAGATTATTGAAGAAGCACCTGCTTCTATTGCGACTTCGGTGGTATTTGAGCACATGGAGCAGGTGAGAGAGGCTCTGAAAATTCTCTTTCCTTATGAGACTCCAGAAACAGCCAGGATTTTTTTTTTTACATTGCCAGTAACTTTACGTTGTTGAATCTTTTAATTTTACATTGTTGAATCTTTTAAAAGAGCAGTTTAGGGTTATGTGTCTTAAACTGCTTTATGTGGACAACCACTGACATTTCCAAGCATGAGTCCACCATGTGCTAGCAAAAAGTTTTAGAGCTCTGTTGAAAACTGCTTTCACCTCAAAAATGGGAAGGAAGTGTATTTTAAATGCGTATTGTCACATTAAAAACAAACTGCAGGAATTGGATGAATTTTCTAATGCTGACTGTTACAAATACGCCCTTCAAATTCTGCCCTTTGTAAACAGTGTAAATGAAATAGCCTGGAAACCAAAACTCCTGTGCCATGTGCTTTCCTTTGAGCAGTTCTTGGGCTGGGTGCAAGCTTTTGGATGTTTTAGGATGCCACCAAAAAGTCTGAAGTGGATGGGGTGGCTGAACAGAACAAACACTCTTCTTTCCTGTGTCCTAGTGTGCAGTGAAGCTTGCCAAAATGGTGGGCTATGTGAGCGCGGGCACTGTGGAATACCTCTACAGCCAGGATGGCAGTTTTTACTTTCTGGAGTTGAATCCCCGTCTGCAAGTGGAGCACCCCTGCACGGAGATGGTAGCTGATGTTAATCTGCCGGCAGCACAGCTCCAGGTGAGTCAGGACCCAGGTCCCAAGCTTCTGGAGGCTTTCAGAGGTACCGGAATTGTGGTATGGTGAAGAGGCCTGACCACGAAAAACCTGTTCTGCTGAAGCCCTAGTAAAATTAGAGGGGCGGACTCCTGTTGAGTCACTGCCAGGTTTCTGTGTTAAAACTGGATCACACGCTAATGTTATGCAGATGACTAGATCTTGGTACTGATAGAGGAGAGAATGTTAGGAAAATGTTAGAGAGCGTGACCAAATATGGCCTATATCCTCAAGTGCAGGTAGGTGTTACTTGTATCCCCCACTCTTCCTTCCCAACAAAACCACCCAACAATTAATAGACCTGTTTGGGTACTTTACCAGCTTGGGATTTACCTTCTGTGGCTGGAGCAAAACTTCTGTGTTTCAAAATATTCTTCCCCTTCTGTTAGGACTGTTCAACTAAGTTATGGTTCTACCATTTGGTTCTTTTGGATTTGGAAAGCAAAGAGAGTTTATTTTCTAGTTGTTCTGGACTGCTTAGGGAGACCTTCAGTTAAAAGGAGTGTGAAGCAGCAGAGGAATAAAATGTAAAGGTAGGAAAACCAATTTAAGGAAAGGTTGTGTGTAAAAGGCCTGTCTCAACAGGCTTTAGACATGAGTAGTTCTTAAAGCTCTAAAATTATTTTGTCAAATGAGTTGGCTTCTGAGGTTAAGAGAGCAATCAACTGCTGTGCCAGTTTTGAGCAGTGCATCAGCCACCCCACTGTCTCCAAGGGAGAACAGTATTCCCAGAATTTCTAATGACAAAAGAGAGGGAAAAAAGAACAGACAACTGGAATTTTCATCTTTCAGCAAGTTCAGCAGTTGTTTGGAGTTCAGGAAAGTGACTTTGATCTTTTTAATTTTGATTAGCAGTTCCTGACTTCCAGGGCAATTGTTTCCACTTCCCCAAGCCCCTCACTCATAGCAGATGGTTCCTCTTCCTAGCTGAGGCGCCTGCTCTTTGGTCCTTCTACAACATAGGTTTTGTGCCTAATAATTGGGTACTCAAGTAGATGTGACAAGACAAGTAGACAGCAACCAAGAATTTGTCTTGATTTATTGCTTTTTCAAGGGGAGGTCATCACAATGAGAGACAGTTATGGTTTATATGAACCCGTAGGCTTTTTGTTGTTCTGATCCCCCCAAAATAACGAAGGAATTCTTCACAGATGCTGTAGAAAACATTTGTTGCACACGCCATGCTGCCATGCTGTCTCCCTCTTCTCAGTCCCAGTCTTTTCCATTAGTGGATAAATGCCACAGTCCTCTTCCCTTCCTTCTGTTTCTCTGTCTTACAGCACATTAGGGACTCTAGGTGTATTTTTCCTTTCATTTTCTCATCTCTCCCATTCTTACCCTCTTGTCGTCTTTCCCCTTTTCTTTCCCCTCCCTGATGTTCATGTTTTGAAGTTTATTGGACAGATGGTGGAGGAAACAAATAGTTGAACTGGAATGTCTTCTAGGCTGTTCTTGGCTAAGAGCTAGTTGCAGGAGTGTTGGAAACTGGTAGCTCTGCTAACCTAACTTTTACTTTCACCTTTATTATTTTGAATTCCTGCCTTTCCTGAAATTGCAAGATGTGTCTGTACAATGGAGAGGCCAAGGTAGAGGCCATCAAATTGAGTCTAGTGCTCTGCACGCTCTGTGACAGACAATCCCTCTTCAGTGTCGTCAAAGCAGAGAGCTCACAGGAACCAGGTTGTATCAGTCTCCTTGAAAAAAAGGAGACTGGCTGTTGCATGGGAGACGCAGCTACTTGGACTTGCATGATGCAGTTTGTCAGCCATCGCTGTGCTTCATGCAGCTGTGGCTGGATTCACTGTGCTGACTTGGCCCAAATCTCATGAACGTGAAGTTCTCTTCTTGCTAAGCCTTTGGAGCCATTTGCTTTGGGTTTGGAAAGAAGTAACTCTCTCAGCTCTGTCACCCAAGGCACTGGCAAAAGATGTTACCCTTCAAGGATGAGCAGCTTGTTTTGAATGCCTGCAGGCATGAAAGGGTATGTGATCTGGTAGGAACTGGAAAGCTTGAACAGACGTACGTTTCCAGACCATAAGTGCTTTGGCATAAAGCTAGCTCCCTCTGCTTGGCAGACACATCATGACTTCTCTTATGCTATGGATCTCCCATCCAATTGCTAGCAGTCAAGACCATCATCATTTTATTTCAGCAAGCAGGAGGAGCAGGATCATCTTCATTTTGTCAGGAGGCCGCTTGGTTTTGGCCTGAGTGTTCTCTCGGCAGGTAATTCCAGTAGCCCTCTGTATGTATTTGCCAGGCATTGAGAGTTTTGTAGCTGATCAGATGCTTTCCTCATTGTTTGGGCACTGTTCTTGCATATTGCTGATGCTAGATGCAGTTTCATAGAGGGGGGCATTGGTGCAGTAACCAGTTTAGTCTTTTCTTTTATCTGTTGGTGTCTGGCTAATAGACAGCTAAGAGAAATGGTTAAAGTAAAGCTCAGCCTTTTTGAACTGTAGCTGAAAAAAACAAAAAAACGCAACCAAAACCAACCAAAAAAACAACAACAAAAACAAAAAAAACAGGTAATGACTACTGGGACTTTAGTCCGTAATGCTGCGGTCAGCAGCCAGTTCTGCGGGTTACCCTCTCTGCAGTTCATGGTTGTGAAATTCCACAAAGGTCTCATACAACCAGTTAGGGGCCATCTGTCTCACTGGCACCTTGGTATATTTTTAACAGGCCTAATGTATGCCCATCCTCAGCTGACCTAGCACTGGCCAGCCTTCTTTGGAGCCCTTTAATCAGTCAATGGAAAATACTGTCTGAAAGGCTTAAGGTGGATATTACACTCAGTCCAGCTGTCCTGAGAACTAGGAATGTTCCAAGATGTGTCCATGGAGAAGGCTCACATAAGAAAATAGGCATGTGTATTTGCCGTACTGGAACTGCGGCGTTAGCTTCTGCAGAGAATTTGTGGAATTAGTTCTTCAAGGAAGAATGACCCTGTGAGTAAAGCAACTTGCTTAGTGGTGGTAAATACTGTTTCTCCCCCTTAGATTGCCATGGGGATTCCGCTCCACAGGATCAAGGATATCCGAGTGATGTATGGTGTTTCTCCGTGGGGAGATGGAGCTATTGATTTTGAGAATTCAGCTCATGTTCCCTGTCCACGTGGCCATGTTATTGCTGCACGTATCACCAGTGAGAATCCTGATGAGGTGAGTGTTTTAAATTCTGTAGTTCCTAATTACACTCTGATAACCCCAAGCTTTACAGCTAGGTTCAGTCCTGCTGCTGTTCCTGGAAGGTTTGGCAGCATCTTAAAAAGATTCTTCCCTTATCTTCCTTAGCTGATAGCTCTGTAGGCTGTGGTTAGACACTAGAAGAACATGAATGGGCTGACACAGGTGTGTTGTACAGTATGTTTACCTTTGTCTCCTCATCTTCCTGGGATATAATAGATTGTAGCTATGCCTTAGCACTATGACTTCTTTCTGTTGTGACTTTATTGTCCCCAAACATGCTGTCATTATTAGCTGCTAAAGTGTTGTTGACCTCACAAAAGCTAAGGTCTTCAGTTTTCCATAGTTTCTGAATTGCAACAGTTCCTGCATTTCTGTATTCTCGAGAACCATGCTGTCCTTTGGAACTCTTTACAGATTCAGCCTGAACTTAGCTATGTGTGTATCCTGTTGCAGTGCAAAGAGATGCTCTTTAGAACTCTGATTACCCCCCGAATTCTGGATTATTTACTTTTTCTTTAGGGTGTATAGCAATGTCTGTCTGTCTTTACAGGGATTTAAGCCTAGTTCTGGTACAGTCCAGGAACTGAATTTCCGCAGCAATAAGAACGTCTGGGGCTATTTCAGTGTTGCTGCTGCAGGAGGGCTTCATGAGTTTGCTGATTCTCAGTTTGGTCACTGCTTCTCTTGGGGCGAGAATCGTGAAGAAGCCATCTCGTAAGTAAAAAAATAGCTTGTTTTGGTCCTTTTAAATCCAAAGCGCCATGGATAAAACTAGACTTCTTTATTTTAGGAGTTTTAAGAGAAGTTTCCCTCTCTTAACTTGCTTTCCATGTCATGGTCAGGCTTTTCATCCCATCTTGCTTTGCAATTCCACTGTGTTGCACCTACGTTTCTAGACTTTTTGGTTACTTCTCTTTATTTTTTTCCTTTCTGCTTCATTCCTGCCTTGCATGCCTGCTGCTGGGGTAAGATACAGCTACCATTCTGTTGAAGTCCTTCTTTGAAAGCATTCAGGTGGAAGGCTTCTAATTTGAACAACATTGATAACTTACTATGCGTTGTAAACCACTGTGCGTCCTCGTGATGTGGAACATAAAAGCCCTGTCATAAGACAGGACCGTCTGACCTGTCATCCCAAGCCATTTTTCATCCAGAGTCTTTCCACTGTTTCATTCTGGGTGGGATGGTGACAGCGTCTGTCATTATGTGTATACTTCTTGTGTGTAATGGGTACTTGGATGATGATGACAGCAGGAGCTCCTGATCTCATAGCTGGTGCTGGCTGAGCTTTTCTGGTTCACACCAGCAGCAGATTGAAAAAAATCAATATTCTTTAATTCCCCAGCATGCCACATAGGATCTTGCTCCAGTGCACGTGTTCTTCTGCTATTCTTTTCTGACCAGTTTTTCCAGGCAACTCACGGGGAACTATCTAGAGTTACCAGCTTGCGCATTACTGTTAATATGGGATGGATAATGGGTATTATTTTCTATTTCAGAAACATGGTGGTGGCTTTGAAGGAGCTGTCCATCCGAGGGGATTTCCGAACCACTGTTGAGTACTTGATTAAACTGTTGGAAACAGAAAGCTTCCAGCAGAACCGCATTGACACTGGCTGGTTGGATCGGCTTATTGCTGAGAAAGTACAGGTGCGGATGTTTGTTTTACATGACTACAAACTGGAGAGAGGGAGAGGAAGAGGAGAAGGTGGAGCAGAGAGAGTGAGAAACAGAGAGTAGGAAAGCTTGGTGGATGATGGTTGCAAGAAGATAAGGATTTAGGAGTACTTAATTTCCACTCCTAAATCCTTAATTTTCCACTTTACAAATTAACATTTTCACCAGGCTTGATTCTTCTTCAGGTCACTGTTTTGCCCGGGGAAAGTGGTTTTAGAGTTGACCATAAAAGCATCTTAGTATATGTGAGAAATAAGGCTAGTATTTTGGCTTTTAGGCTAAAGGATATGTAACTGTTTTATGTACTTTCTTTCTAGGCTGAAAGGCCTGATACCATGCTAGGAGTGGTATGTGGAGCTCTTCATGTGGCTGATGTGAGCTTACGGAACAGTGTCTCAAACTTCCTGCACTCTCTAGAAAGGTAAGCTGCAGGCTGATTGGGTAGACAGCTGACAAGCAGATTGTAATTATTTTTGACTTGCAAGTTTTGTTCAAGTACAGCACAAGCAAGAAATGCACAGAGCTTGTTATCTGCTCTCTGTTCTCTGGTAGCTGTTTGTCTACCAGCCTAAGAAAACCGGCACATATCTATGCATCTCCCCAGATATCCCCTGCTGTTTGAACAGATTGGTTTGATTTCTAGCTGTTTTGGCAGAAGCTTCAAGAAATGGTGCAGAAATGTGGAGTTCTTTTTCCCTTTGTGCTGCCACACCAACATTTTAGGGAGTCTTGAATCACCATATACTATCCTCCTGTTTTGACAATTGATTTAATTTTCCAGATTTGACATAATTTTCAAAATTGAATGTTTCCCACTAGTACTTAGAAAATCCTGTCTGTTCCTGCTGGCTTTAAAGTACAACAGGCACTGTAGGGAACCTAGTCATAACGCTCCGTCAGGCTAAACCTGGTATGATCCAGGCAAGTCCATTTTTAATAGTACCTCCCTTCAGTGTCCTGTTGGTGACTCCATACTGCAAACAGGGGGAAGAGCTGCTTTATCCCAGTGCTAAGTCATGCTATAAGTTCTGGAACTTGGACTGTGATGCTTCTTCGATGACTCAAAGGCAAAAGCTGGTGAATGGAAAGGAAAGTTGAGGTGATTTGTATAGGTAGGGAGAGATGGACTGGCTTTATCAAATGGTTGTGTACCTCTCGTAAGAAGAGATGGTTTAAGAGCCTAATTCTTGCATACGTCTTTGAATTTCCTTGGGCCCCTGATAGCCGTTTGATGGCTTCTGGAAAGCATGTTTTGTTTTGTGCTGCTTCTTCAAGGGGCCAAGTTCTGCCTGCTCATACTCTGCTAAACACCGTGGATGTGGAACTCATCTATGAAGGACGGAAGTATGTGCTGAAGGTAAGTTGCACAGTGTGAAGAACCATCCTCTTGCCACCATTACTTGGAAATGTGTGTGTGCTGCTCTGGCTTAATCTTTGTAATACATGCCATGTCTCTTGCATGTAATACTTCTTCTTGTGGATCTGCAGGTGACCCGACAGTCTCCCAACTCCTACGTGGTCATCATGAACAGCTCCTGTGTAGAAGTCGATGTGCACCGGCTGAGCGATGGAGGACTGCTCCTGTCCTATGATGGCAGCAGCTATACTACTTACATGAAGGAAGAAGTGGACAGGTAGCAACCTGTAAAATTTATTGTCTAACATTTCCATACAAGTCAAGATTAGGTGTACTCCTAACCTTATGCTTCCCAGTGATCACCTGGGAATGGAAGAGCTTACTGGATGTATTATTATCGATGAGTTTGCAGGGAGAAGTTGTTTTCATCTAAAGAGCATATCCGGGATACTTTTACAAGGAAGGCCTGAGCGTGTACTGATGTGGTGTATATTCTCCTGCTGGCTCTTTAAAAGTGCCCTTTTTGGATTATATCTGGTCACCTGGGAGAGGAACTTAGTACGCTGACCAACCAGTTGATTTGTAGGTTGCTTAGGTGAGCTAGCGCTTAGATCCCCATTTCCCTTAGACGTAGTTTTTGATTGACTTGTGATTTCTGTGAAAGTGTGAGAAGTTGTTCTCTCCATGACCCTAAGCTGGGTAATTTGAAAGATACTGAAGGAGACCCTGGTCCTCACAGAGGAAGATTTTGTTATTTCTTGTGGGATGCTGAATGCTTTAGTTTCTGAGATGAAACACGTGGAGGTGGTGAAAACCAGAACGTCAGTAAATCTCCACCTTCTGGATTTGGAACCACTTTGCCCCCTCTGCTGGTTTTATTTTCTATGGCAAATGTAGCAAATCTGCTCAGGAGTTCAGAGAGAGTTTGGATAACTTTCTGGGTTGGCAAATGCTATAAAGATTCAACCTTAGTTTAATGCATGGGTACATCCTGCTCTTTTCAGCTTTGCTCCATGTACAAGAGGATTTTGCATGGGGTTTGTTGAATGTGTTGTGTGTTAGGTATGGCAAGTGCAATCTCCACTAATACCAGTTTTTGTTTATATGAATTCCTGAACTTCATTGGTTCTGGTTCTAACAGTGAGTGATACCCACGGGTAGAGAAGAAGCATGTGTGCAGTGTTGCTAAGGGGGCTGCAGTGAGGTGGGTACCAGTCTCTCTTCTCAGGTGACAAGTGATAGGACACGAGGCAACGGCCTCAAGTTGTGCCAGGGGAGGTTTTTAGATTGGATATCAGAAAGAATTTCTTCACAGAAGGGGTGTTAGGCATTGGAGTGAGCTGCCCAGATGTTGGCATCCCTAGAAGTACTTCAGAGACGTGTGGATGAGGCACTTAGGGACATGGGTTGGCAGAGGACGTGGAGTGTTAGGTGGATGGTTGGACTTCATGGCCTTGAAGGACTTTTCCAACCTAAATGATTCAATGATTCTGTTTTTCCTGTTATTTCCTAGGTATCGCATCACTATAGGTAACAAGACCTGTGTGTTTGAAAAGGAAAACGATCCCTCCATCCTGCGCTCGCCTTCAGCCGGGAAGCTTATTCAGTATGTGGTGGAGGATGGCGGACACGTGTTTGCAGGCCAATGCTTTGCAGAAATCGAGGTAAAAGTCTCAAAGGACTGAGTAGGCTGCAGCTGCTGAATCTGTCCATGCAAAAGCTGAGGAGGAAATAAATTGAATGTTCTGGAACTGGGAATTGAGAATGAGGAATAATTCTGAGTATTTCCTCTCCAAATTTTATCTGTGTTTTAACTTGGACTAATGCAGGAATCAGCAAACAGAACGGTGTGGTGGGGAAGAAATTAACGGCTGCAATTTGAGCATTAATGACTGCATCAAGCGATAAGCAAAATTTCTCAGCCATGAGAGTTATTATCATGGTTATTGTCTTGCTGTGATATCAAAGGAGAGTGGGATCCATGTGTTCCATGTCTTCTAACTATGGTGAAGAAGGCTTTCTGTTTGTAGGTCCCTGCTTAGCACTTACAAAGACTCAGAAGCAGAGGTATATGCTAGGATTAAGTAACAAATTAAGACTTCTCTGATTACCTGATTATTTATCAGGTTGATCAGACAAGTTAAGCTGAAAATAAATATCACTCCTCCCTTCTCCCTTGGAAGTTACTTAAGCTTAGAGAGGAGGAGGACTAACAATTTCTGTGGCATAGTGAGGAAAGCTTGAGAGGTTGTGTAGGAGTCCATGGTCGAGACAGATTTGAGGGAGGGAAGGGTGTGTTGCGAGAGGGGCAATTAAAGCGGTTGCAGAGATTGTGTAGGAGAAAACTATCAAGCCATAGATCTAGATATTTTATGTAAACTCTTTTACACTGCAACTGAGCGACGGCTAAGAAGGCACCACCTGCTTAATTCCTGTATTCCCAGTTGTGGTATGTGCTACAGCAGTGGTAAAACTAGACTGCCCTCCCCCAAACCCAACTCTTCTGCTCCAAAGGCGAGAGCTTCCTTGGCTGAACTGAGAGCATCTCTGTTTGTGAACAGAAGGCTGAGACCTGTGACCTCTAGAAAGTAATCCTAATTCCCTCTGCTAAAAGTAAGTGTGTTGCTGTAGCTTTTGACAGTGGCTCTCCCATTTCTAAGAGTACAGCAGCTGCAGTAGTAGATTATATCTGCAGCTATCTGTGTTGAATGTGGGACCTACTTGAGTATCCATCGGTCCAAACAGCTTCCTGCTGCACTAATTTGTGGCTACTAATTTGTAGTAATTTGTTCTACCATTCACTTAAATTCCTGGAGTTTCATTCACCATATGTGTACTTTCAAGCCTTTGAGAAAACCTGAATACAAAAGGTGGTCATGCAGGTTTGTTAGGTCTGTGGTAAGATACTGGCTGCTAGCTCACAAAACTAGAGCCATCTGGGGAGAAGGAAAGCTGAGTGTGTAACCTGTTTCCTTGCTACAGGTGATGAAAATGGTGATGACACTAACAGTAGGAGAATCGGGCTGCATCCATTATGTCAAACGCCCTGGGGCAGTGTTGGATCCAGGCTGTGTGATTGCCAAGCTCCAACTGGATGATCCCAGCAGGGTTCAGCAGGTGAGAAGTTGCAGGACGCACAGATGTTTGCCGTGTTTTTAATAGGGGAGTGATGCTGAGAGTGCTGCAAGATGGTCCGATGAGCTGAACCAATTTCAGATTTGTGCATTGTACTGGAATTGTCACTGTAACATTTGTTACATGAGGACTAGGACTCAGATTACTGTCTCGTCCTCTGATTTAGGCTAAGCTTTTGTACTGTTCTTGTTGTGCTCTTATCTCAGTGCTATTGGGGATACATGGCTGTTGATGATATTGGTGGTTGGCCAGATCTTTCTATCTGCTTTATTCCTCTGCACACTTATTCTTTTTATCTTGGGCTCTTCTTTGTGACTCTCTTCTGGAGGACAGGAATAGATATCCCAGCTCCGAGGGTGTCAGACCCTGTGAGAGCAATGGTAGTAAATCTGGATCTTTATTGAAGTGAAAGGCAAACAAATGTATTCATTTAGGACTGGTAGGCTGGGATGTAGCTGATGGTGGTGGAAAAAAATCTGTCATTCTTTTAGCAGTAGCTAGTTGAAAATTCTGGGAGGTTATCGTGCAGGGGGTAGAAGGTGATTGTCAGCAT
Organism: Cygnus atratus; assembly: GCF_013377495.2. Lineage (NCBI taxonomy): Eukaryota > Metazoa > Chordata > Aves > Anseriformes > Anatidae > Cygnus > Cygnus atratus. The sequence goes on along the minus strand of NC_066381.1, from coordinate 10,169,924 downwards.
AAACAGTTGTCCTTTCTTCTGCTTTCTGTTGAAATTTTTGTCATCCTTGATATAAACAGTGATATCAACTGTAGCATATTTGGGAGAGAGGTTGGAAGCTTGTTTTGTGGGTGAATACAACAATACACAACGTAGGACTGTTGGTGATCCAGCTCATAACTTCTGTCTCTCTCACCCAAGAGCATTTTCGACTTTGGGAATTCTTCCAAATTAAATCTGAGCCTTCAGCTGAGGATAACTGGAGGTTGCCACCATGGCCAATGCCATTTTGGAGGGTTAGTGACACTGTGGTGCTTGCTTGTGTTTCCAGGCTGAACTGCACACGGGTACCTTGCCACAGATCCAGAGCACAGCACTTCGAGGCGAGAAACTCCATCGCATCTTCCATTATGTCCTAGATAACCTGGTCAATGTGATGAACGGATACTGCCTGCCAGAGCCCTACTTCAGCAGCAAGGTATTGTTTGCTTCTTGTTTCTGAGAGCAAGTACTCTTCCTGTTCAAGGTAAGGCTGGACAATTTGTGCATCACAGCCAAGAGACCAAGAGTCAGGGCAGTACTACCTTGCTAGTGCCTGCTGGCTTCTGTTTTCTTTCTCGGGTTTCCCGATAGCCAGTCTCACCAGGGGTAAGGTGGGATACTCCCATCTGTGGCACCTAAAACAGAGCAAAAGATAGGAGCTGAACTTGAGCTTTACTGCTTGTGTCTGCAGCCCTGTCGGTGTGAGCTGCCTGCACAGCCGGCTGTGGTAGAAGTCCTGGAGGGAGGAGGAATGAAGGTGAATGAATCTGAGCACGGTTCTGGTGGAAGGTGGCACAGAAGCTTTGTTACCTACCGCAGTTCTCCCTTTTAGTCCCTGTACTAGCTGTGTGGTGCAGTAGTACTGACGAAGACCTCACTGAACAGCCTTTCCTTTTCTCCCTTCTTGCTGCTTATTTTTTTCCTTATGTTTGTCTTTACACTGACTTGTCTCTAGGTGAAGGGCTGGGTTGAGCGACTAATGAAGACCCTGAGAGATCCATCTTTGCCTCTGCTGGAACTTCAGGACATCATGACCAGTGTTTCTGGACGGATCCCACCCAATGTGGAGAAGTCCATCAAGAAGGAGATGGCCCAGTATGCCAGCAACATCACATCAGTCCTTTGCCAGTTTCCCAGCCAACAGGTGATCAACCACACTTATATAGAGGAAGAAAAAATGTTTTTTGTTGGGGCAAAGAGAGGTATAAAATTCCTGTAAATTAGCTGGAGGTTATATGGACCTGAAAGGTACTTTTGAATCTAGGATCTTCACGATGAAAGATACTTACTGGATCACTTAAGCTTAAAGGTTTGCCTTCTTTACCTGTGCTGAGGTTTGTGTGTTCTCTGCTCAGTGTAGCTTTAGTCAGGCTAGATTGGGAATTGGAAGCAGTTTAATCGTATCAGTGGCCTTGTGGGCATTTATTTACTTGCTTTTTGGCTGGTATGTATGCTACAGTGCAATTTCTAATGTCAACATAACCTTAAAAAAGAATGGTTGCGACTAAGGAAAGCCTAATCAGGTAATGAGATGTTGGAAGATGATTTCCTTAGTGTATGACGTTGTGCATCAATTTTTCCGTCACTGTCAGGCCATTAACTTCCTTAGTAGTTTAAGGCTTTGGCCTTTGCTGAAGTCTGCTGGAGCTCTGGTCTGGTTTATCTGGATGGCCTCAGTTTCTGCCCTAGTTGCTCAGCCAGATCTTCCCATCCAGGACTGGAACTGTCATGAGACTTCCCTCTTTCAGATTGCCAATATCCTGGATAGCCATGCAGCCACTTTGAACCGCAAATCAGAGCGTGAGGTCTTCTTCATGAACACGCAGAGCATTGTGCAGCTTGTACAAAGGTGAGCTGTTTTCACAGAAGCATTAAGGTTGGAAAAGACCTCCAAGATCATCTAGTCCAACCGTCCCCCTGCCACCAATATTACCCACTAAACCATGTCCCTAAGTACGACATCCAAGCTTTCCTTAAAACACCCCCTGGGACAGTGACTCCACCACCTCCCTGGGCAACCAGTTCCAATTCCCAGCCACTTTCTGAGAAGAAATTTCTCCTAATTTCCAACCTGAAAAACAGTGAGGGGACCGTGTGTGTGTGGCTTCTGGCTGCCTGTGTGAAGCAACACTCTGGTTGCAGAGGTTGTCCGGTGTTTTTCAGGACCAGGTGTGCTTCTTTCCACATGCAAGCAGACTTATTCTGCCATCCGTGTTGAGCATTACTCACTTGCTGTTTCGGAAACAGGGCAGTGACAGTCTCACTTGGTGCTAGGTTTGACCTGTTTGCTTCTGCAGGTACCGGAGTGGTATTCGGGGTCACATGAAGGCTGTGGTGATGGACCTGCTCCGGCAGTATCTGAAGGTGGAGACTCAGTTTCAGCATGGTGAGTCGCTGCGCACATCAAGCACTTGATTCCTGAAAGACATTTTTTTTTCTTTTTTTGTAGAGACGCTTATGTCCAGTTTGAGCTTTCCTAGTGCTCATAATGCTTATCTATCATCAGTTTGAACCGGCAAATGACAAACTCCACCCCAAAGTTGTCTGTTCTACTCGTTTCCACTGTTGCCAAGTCCATCATCTTTTACATCCTGTGCCACCTTACCCGTAGTTTAGGTGCCATAATATGACTCTGGCTTCTTTTCAGACTAGGATGGCTCCTTTTCCCTTTAAATCTTCAAAAGAACAGTTTCCATATGAGTTTATAATCCTCTAAGTGAGGACTTCCATATGATCTGGAGTAAAGAGACAGATTGACTGAATTATAGGTTGTAGTTACTGAGCTTGCTAAGGCTCAGCCAGTCTGTGAGCTTGTTCTAGAGCAGAGATAAAGTGGTTCTCCTTTGATTTCTCTGACTCTGTCAGTAGTGGCCTCCAGCTAGAGACCTCCACACATTGGGTGTTCCACATGCAGAAGCTTCATATTAGAAGCTGGATTTTTATTTTCTGATTTCTGAGCATCTGCAGAAAAATTAGAATCAGAAAAACTGTTTAAATTCACCATACTGTTTAGTTCTATCTTGCTCCTTGTTAAATTCTGAAGTAAGAAAATAAAGTGCAGTAAAAAAAATAAGTCTCTGAGGTATTTGCACCTGCTGTAAAATACCATGAAGTTTTTCAGTGTTCAAAAGAATAAGCCTCAAACCAACTTGACACCAAGAACTGAAATAAATACATTGCACTACTGTATCCAGGCACAAGATGGCAATGAAGGACTAGCTAATTTCGAGGCTCAAGTTCTTACAGGTAGTTCAGATTCTGCTCTACTTTTCTTTTGTCCTGCCCCTATTCCTGCAGTAATGGTGCTGAAGAGTCCTTTGCACTTCAGTTTGCTGGTGGTAGAGGGTGGTGCAAGTCTTTTTTCTATTATTTCATTCTGGTTGAAATTTGAATGAAAGAGACTGGGCTCATCATTCCCCACTTTGTATTGCTCACAAGGTATTTGGTATTTCAACTATTTTAATAAGAGAAATTCAACTGCTTTAATTAAAATTCGCAGTTGAGGGGTGTGGGTATGGGGAGGAATGCTTCCATCCCACAACTGATTGTATGGATCATGCAAAGTAGATTCTCAAAAAATATATGTAAAAAAAAAATAGACACATCTAGTCACATATATTCCATGACACAGAGGTTTGGAGGCTGGCAAAAACGTGCACTTCTGATTGCAGGTCACTATGACAAGTGTGTCTTTGCCCTTCGGGAAGAGAATAAAAGCGACATGAATGCTGTATTGAACTACATCTTCTCACATGCTCAGGTCACCAAGAAGAACCTGCTTGTTACAATGCTCATTGTAAGTTGTCTGATCTAGAAATTTGCTTCTCCTTGTAGCTGTGTGTTTGATGCTTTGAAAGGTACAGAATTGACAGCTCTCGTTCTTATGGATGCTAACCTCCTGGCTACAGAAGCAGTGGCAGTAATATGGAATTCCTTCATGCTTTCTTCTTAGTGAATGGCATCAGCCAGCCTGTATTGGTGTCCTTGAGTGGTTTCACATGTTCTTCCTTGATGAGCCATGGTTTGGTCTCACGGGCTTGCAGTTGCTGTCTTAGTTTCTTCCTCGCTGTAGGCTCAGAAAGTCTCACTGCAGGTCCGCAGCGATGCTTTCTGACCGGCTGTGTGGTGGAATCAGGCTAGGGCTCGATGTCTCAGCACAAAGCTGGTCACTCTGGATCAGGTCTCTGACCCTAGGAATGGTGTGTAGCTGTCCAGGGGGCTTGCAAAGATTGGGGAATCTCTTGCATATGGATTCCACCCTAGAAACACATACAAATCCTTATGCTGGGACCTGTCATCATCTTCCCGTGTTCTTCTGTCTTGATACTGGCTTGTGAAAATCTCAGCTCTTATTAACCTCAGCTGCTCTCTAATGGGTAACATTCCCCCAGCAAATTGCATTCTCAGGAAAAATAAATAAAAACCCAGAAATTGAGTCCTGCCTCTCTTTTTCTTTTCCCTAAAAAGCCTCAGAAAATCTTCATTCTGCATAAGGCTTTGAAGCAGAGTGAATTCTCACATTCCTCAAGGCAGGATGAATTTGGCTACAACATGATTTTCAACACAGGCTGGAGTTAGGTGTACAGCTTGTTAAGGGGCTAATTACAGTAGAACCCCCCCCCCCTTCTGACTTTGTCCCTCCCCCTCTTTTTTCCTTTTCTAAAAAAATATAACGTGGTCTGTTACGGCCAAAAGTATTTCCAAAGTAGCCATCCACAAAATAACTCTCAAAAGCAGAAAAAGGCTCATAATTGTCCTGGGCAGAGGCTGGGTTTCTTAAATTCTAATTTGTAGGATATAAGGACCCTGGAATTCTTTCTTTCTGGCTCTTGTTTTTTCCTTCTTTTTTTTTCTTTCTCTTTTTGGTGTGTGGTGTGATTGTAAGTAACGCTTGCCTTAAGAATCTCATTATTTGAACACGGAGCCATATTTCCTCTGAGAATTCTGGAGTAGCTTTGAGCCGGGGCTGTTCATTTCTCAAGTAATCATGCTGGCGTGATGGAGAGAGAAAATGGCAGCTGTTCGCAGCTCAGGCCTTCAATTTTCTTCAGAGTCCAGTCACTCAAGTGTGTAATTACACGGGGGTGCCGGGGAGGCGTTAAGGCCTTGTCAAAGAGCTGGTTTGAGGCTTTGCTCACTGCCTTTGCCAATCAGTGCAGGCAAAAGCCAGTGTAGCACCAGCTACCTGCTTTATTTTGTTGTTGTCATCCTGATTATTTCTTGCTAAAATGGGACTGAAACTTTTTGTCTAGATTTTCACCTCCATGCAAGCCGTGTCTTGGAGGTAAAGTCTTGCCGTGTCTTCACGTCGGGAGGTGAAATGTCTGGCTGAGGCAGCGAGGGGCGTGCTGGGAGCCAGGAAGAACAGAAGAAGATTAAAGACTCTCTGAGTTTTCCTTTGTCTTTTGTCTGTGCTCTTTCTTCCCACACTGTCAGATATTTCATCTCAAGTAAAGGCCACCATCCCACTTTGCTGGGACTTACAGCCTACTGGAGAGGCCTTCCTGCGTGTGGCAGAGGAACCGAGGAGGTGGCTGACCAGGGACACGGGTTCTGCTCGTACATCCTCTGTTAGACCCTCACAGGGAGCTGTGTGGCAGGGGCTGCTTGGCTCAAGTGGGTAACGGAGGCTCAGGAAGGGCGACGGACCTCAGGTCACCGCGTTGTCTGTGGCAGAGCAAGGAACTACAGCCTGCTGAGTTACAGGTCACCCCATTAGCCAAAGGCCCATCATTCCTCTTCCGTCAGACGCGCATTACTCTTCTTGTCCGAGGGCCCCCCTGGCACGTTTGGTAATCATGGCGAAGGCGGTGGCATTTTATGGGTTGCCAGGCTATTTATGTGGGATGGTTACGTTTGTCCTCCAAGGGCAAATGTCATGTCAAAACACCTTGATGCTTGTGTTGCTGTTATTGATGTATCCCTAGGAATCCATTATTAACAAAGGGCTCTGAGGATGGTTTTAGTAATAGCGTTATGCTGCCATCATTCACATTTTTAGCTAGCAGGCGTTTAAGGCAGGATGGGAACTACTCCATCTTTCATGTATTTGTTGAAATATAGTGTGATTTGAAGTTGCGTATTCATTTTATGTACTTAACTCACTGTTGTATGCGCATCCTCCCCTTAACTGGATAGAATCGCTTGTGTTAGATGGCGTGGCGTATGTCCCATGTCCTGCTTACTGCTGAAAGTAACAAGAATTAATAGAACAACACCCAGGCATTTGTCCTCCAAACACACCAAAGGCGGTTACTGAATTATTCGCTGTGAATTCACACACTGATCTAGAGTGGTTAGATTTACAGAACTTTCTTTGGAAGTAGTCGTTTTAGTGTTTGCTGGTCCTGGGCTGGCTAGCGGGAGGCAACAGTCTAACAGGAGCTTAGTTTGTTGTATTTTTAAAATGTTTTAGCTTTGGTCTCTCTCACTGAGAGCTTTGCACCATCACTCCTAGAGATGACATTGCGCTTGTGTGGGGTCAGAGAGAAAGGGGATGAACAATGAGGGAAGAACAATGTGGGGAAAAAGCTCTTTAGCTTTGGAATTGTATGTGGTACAAGCTGTTACTTATTAATGGACATGGGACTTGTATTATTTCAATTTTTGTTTTTTGCTTTGATAAACCTGCCAGGGAAAATCTGCACATTTAAAATCTCTTGAAACTTCAGGCAGTTAAACTCTTTGTTGGGTCAGCTTTCGTAGTGAGGGTTTGCTAATTTTTGTGTGTTACACGAAGCATTCTGCTGCAATTAGGTGCTTTTTGAATTTTACATTGTTGGGGGAACTTCTGGTATAAGACTGGAACTGGGTAATGGGATAATGTTTTACTTGAGTGTCTTTGACAAGTCAGTATTTCTGACGTGCGTGGGTGCCAAAGCACATGCTGCAAATAAGAAAATAGGTAGTGGTGCCAGTCATTTCCTTCTCTGTAGCTTTTTAGCTTTTTTTATACGTGTAAAATTATTGGACGTTATATGTGTAAAATTTTTGGACGTCTAATATTTTTACCCTTGATGGAACAGAACTGCAGAATGATTTAAACAGGGACCTCTAAAGGTTATGTGGTCCAGCATCTGAGAGCATCTGTGTATATATTTCACATTTAAACCCCTTTGTAAGAGGAAGAGAGGATGTTTTTCCTCTGTTTTCAACATTTTCAATTCTTTTTGTTTTTAGGACCAGCTATGTGGCCGTGACCCCACCTTGACAGATGAGCTGATTAATATTCTGACAGAGCTGACCCAGCTCAGCAAGACAACCAACGCCAAAGTGGCTCTACGAGCGCGGCAGGTAAGGGGGCGTTTTCAGCCATCCAAGCCCGTTAGAGACAGACTGTGCCTTTGCTGATCAGATCAATACCAGGGCTGCTCCCACTTGGGGCTTGCTCTCTTGGAAAGTCTGTATCTCATGATGTTTATTTGATAGCTATGCAAATGTGAAGAGTAGACTACTGTGAGCAGCCCAACAATGAAGGTAATTAACCAGTGATTAACCATTGTGACAGTCTGTGAAAGATTGCAATGGATTCTGAATCGCTGTGCATTTTTATGTTAGGGTTACATTCCCCTGTTCCTCCAAAATGTTGTCTGGCTTATACAGGAATTACCTGAGAGTAGACTATGGTTTGTGTGATAAAAGAAGTCGAAATACATCTCACTGTGGTTGCTTCTGGCTTCATAATCTGTGAACCTGACAAGCACAGGCTGCCTGGAACGCACCGGCAGCTGTGCAGTAAACAGGACATGCTATCTGGGTTCATCAGCTACCCTACAACTGCAAATCAGTCTGTGCAGAGAACAGGGAGAGAAATTTACATGAGAATCAGATGTTCCTAAGGAATTATTGCAATGAATACATTGGTCTTTTTTTTTAAGGTTTCTTCTAGCTTTTGAGTTACTTTATTAAATTTCTTTTTAAGTGCAAAATAATTGGAAAAACTTTTGATACTGTCATTTCCAAGAGTCTAGTTCAGATAATAATTTGAATGCCAGACATCCACCCTTATATTATTGTGAGCTTTCTCTTCAGTGGTTAGTGTGCAGCCAGGAAGGAGTGAGAGGGCATAATCGTTTCGCGATAGTGCTAACCCTGTAGTCTGATCACTCCTCTCACTCTGCAGTCCCTATCTCCATTCTAAAAGTCTGCAGCAGGGAAGCTGACACTTTGGGGATCTCTCCTTTTATTTCAGAGCTTGACTGTTGAAAATGAATGTGGTGTTTGAAGCTGCTCAGTGACCTTATGTTTCCTTCAGGATTGTATTTGTGTCCTTGAACCATTCAGAGTTATTGAACCTCTCAGCAGCATGCTGGGGATAGTGCTGCAGTCCTTGTGTATGTCTTTATGTTGCTCTTGCACTTCATTTTCCCCTGCAAGCTGCTTCCCCTTCCTATCTCTGTATCCTTCATGTCGGGCATTTAATACTTGGCACCAGTGGCTCCTGCTTGCTCTGCTCGGAAGCTGTGAAAGGCGGTCTCCATTGCTGGCCTCCCCACAGCTGCTGCCTGCCAGATCTGCTTTCCAATTAACAGCCGGTCAGGCAATCCCCAGGACTAGCAGCTCTGCAGTGCTAAATCACATGCACTGATGGAACTTGATTGAAGCTGTTCCTTTTCTCCATGGGGAATTGCCAATAATACAAACCGAGCAGATACACAAATGAGGCTGGGGAGGGGGGAGAGTTTGCAGCATCACCCAGGTGCCACAGAATTCGCAGGAGAAGCCAGACACCTCTTCTGGGACGGAGCGGGCTATTGCTGCCTTGGAGTTAGAGCCTCCTGCTCATGGTGCAGCAGAGCTCCTTTCACTGACACGCTTTGTGTTTGCTGTTTACCAGGTTCTCATTGCTTCCCATTTGCCGTCCTACGAGCTGCGTCACAACCAGGTGGAGTCCATCTTCCTGTCCGCTATTGACATGTATGGACACCAGTTCTGCATTGAGAACCTGCAGGTATCTGCCACACTCTTCCTGTTTCCCTGCTTCCTCCTCAGGGAGCTTACCGTTTCTGCAGTAAAATCTCACCTGTAGTCCTCAGGTCCTTGTGGCTTTACATTCTATCAGTCTGGTTTCTAGCTTCCCCCTCATTTTTGTTTCCATTGCGACACTAAATCCCATGAAGAGGATCAAACCCTGGCTACCAGAGCTCCCTATGACCTGACTTGCTAGGCCACAGCATTCGTGGGTTGTGAAGATGTCCTCTGAAGAGTTAACAAACTCTTCTGCTCTCCCACATTTATACTGCTTAATGCTGGTGCTGGTTTCTAGAAGTGGTTTTATTTGAGGTTGTTGGTCAAGAGTTCACGAGAGCTGGGGTCACAAGTTGTGTTTTTCTCTGGGTAACCGAAGACTTAATTGTGATGTATATTGAGTTGATGAATGTTTTACAGTCAGTGAATAGGCTGACTTAAAGCAGTGGGACCACATGAAGCAGCTTCTGTTGTAATAAACAGGCAGAGAGCTTGGACAGCGGGCTGTTGGGGCTTTATGCTGCACCTAGCCAGTATTTCACGTTAAAAGGTCCTAATCCTTGCTGAGCAACAGGAAAGGCAAGGAAATCAGAACTAGTCAGGCTTCATCTTGTTTTTTGTTTGTTTTCGCTTTTCCTTTTTGCTTTTTAGCCTGATCCTATTTGCAAGATGGGGAGTTGTCTTCTAACGCTGCTTTATATAATCTCTTCTAGAAACTCATTTTGTCAGAAACATCCATCTTTGATGTGCTACCCAACTTTTTCTACCACAGTAACCAGGTGGTAAGAATGGCAGCTTTAGAGGTGAGTTATTTTATTTTATTTTATTTTATAATCAGTGTCACCTTGCAAGATTGGGAGCTGTAGGTTGTGTGGAGTCTGGCATAGCTGGAGTTTGGCATTTAACAGCATTAACATTCATAATTGGCTGAAATTTCAGATACAAATTATCTTCTCTGCTTGAAGAAGATTTACATGGTTGAAAGGATTGAAGGTGAAGCTGCTGTCAGAGAATATGGTCGGCCCACCCGGTGCCTTGTGGTGATGGTTGTATGCTGCCAGACTGGCCTTTCTCAAATAACAATATTTAACTTATTCTGGTTGAATTAGATTTCTATCTAGATATTCATTTGGAGGTATCTGTGTTGTTCGTAATATTTTCAAGAGCCCTCTTGGGGTGTCATTTGTCTTCCTCCTCTGTGCCTCCGTAGCACAGTTAAGCTGACTGAGTTTCTCTTTAACCAGGTGTATGTTCGAAGGGCATACATTGCCTACGAATTAAACAGCGTCCAGCACCGCCAGCTGAAGGATAACACTTGTGTGGTGGAGTTCCAGTTCATGCTACCTACCTCCCATCCAAACAGGTCAGATCACATATTCAGGTGCCTTTGGGACCAGAGGTTTATGAGGAACTACATGCTATCTTGGTGGAGAAAACTTGGAATAGAATTGGTAGAAAAATGGTTAGTTCCCGGTGCTTCAAATAAGCACAAATTAGTTAGGATAAAACTCTACATTACCCACTTCCTTCTCTTAACGTATTTAAAGCCTCAGGAGCTGTGGGTAGTAGTTCCAACAATTTGGATTCATTTAAATATAATACAGTTCTCGTGTGTTCCAGTTTTCAGTTAAGCTTGTGTAGTAACTTTCCTCTGTAACTTCAGTTCTAGCTGAATCCCGAGCTGTCTGAAGGATGTGATTCCAGACAGAATAATCAGTAGTAGGAATTTTAATAAAGAACGGTCAGACAATCTCCTTCCTCTTTCTGCAGTGCTCCCCTGCCAGCTCTTTGTAACTGTTTGTGATTGGCTCTACTTTCAAACCTGGCTTTACTGGATAAGGTGAATTTTTTTATAGTGTAATAAGTAAGGACTGGCAGCCTTTGTTTGTTTGACAGAGGAGACTAAGATGTCCATGTAAATGTATATTATACAGAGATGGAAGAGTTGAAATACTCTGGTTTTCAGTCAGTATTTTTCAGAATATATTTCTCATGATAACTGAATCTTGAAGTTGCAAGCAAAAACATCAGCTGTTCCCTGCCCCCTTATAGACAGGTCGCATCTCCTAGTGTGTGCAAAGAGCACTTAAGAAAAACCTTGATTTTCAGAACTTTTTTAGCGTCTGTCAGGTTAGTCAGTCCCAGAGGTTTTTCATCTCCAGCGGGACCTCAGGAGGATGTTTTGTTTCAGACTCTTTTTGTCCCAGGCAGGGGACTGCTGGAGCCCAGCGGCGCAGTGAGCCGCCGTGGCCGCCAGGTGCCACTGTTGGTCTGTGCTGGATTGGCGGCGTGGTTCCCGTGCTATTTTCCTCCTTTGTTTCCAAGCATCTTTTTCCTTATTTTATTTTTGGTGGGGCTGGGCAATGGGGTCCAGTCTCGCTTCATTGAGAATCCATCAGTACATTTTATGAAATGGTTTTCAGAATCTGGTTTGCTAGCAATGAATGACTGTCCTCAACAAGCAGCACAAAACACTCATGGTACAAATGGGACATGCATTTGGTCTCATCTGTTTTCTGCATCTCTAGAATATTTGTAAATAATTGCATACTATTTTTAGTGCCCCTTTATCATAATCTCTCTCTCTCCTTCCCATTCTTTCTCCGTTTCCTCTCTTCGCTAGTCTCAGCCACCTCTGTTGCTTGCGGGTGGTTTGGCCTGCCAGTGCTGACCACTGCTCTGTTACTGTGCACAAGCTTAATTGGACAAGGTCAGCTGGAAGATGAGAACTGTTACCTGCTTGGGGAACAGCTTCTTTGTCCTGAAATCTCCTCTCCCCTTTATGCTGAATTTGCTGTAGTAACGTTCTGAAGCTCAGTTCTGCTTCTCAACCATCGGCAGTGCTGATGGTTGAATGAAAATGCATTGCAGTCCTTGTGCAAAGGCAAGCAGACGTTGGGGACAAATTCACTGCTTGCATAGGCAGGTTTGGTTCCTTGGAGTTGCACCTCGATCTGCTGGTGATGAATTTCACTCCTGTTGCTTAATGCAGCTGTTTGCAGCGTGTACCTCCTTGTGCAGCTATTGTGTGGCTGGGAGCTAAAGCACGACAGATAGCAGGATACCGAGGGAATCAAATTAGCACCGAGTGTGCAGATTTAAGCTCCCTGTACAGGCAGTCCGTACGTTAATCCTAGGACACAGAGCACTGAAATCTCAAAACTCTGACATTGTCTTGCTTGAGTCTTCTTTGTCGTTTGCGATGATGTTCTAAGTCCATCGTATGTTTTTCTGTATCTTCTGTAGCATGAACTCCTAGCCTGAAAAGCTAAAAATGCGCTCTGAGGGCAAATCCCAAAGCCAAAATATCCCAGCTAACCACTAAAACGTCCCTGGAGGTTCTGCAGGGTTGGGTCCTGGTGGACCAGAAATGGGCACCACAGAGCCCAGAGAGAGCATCCTGTTTTGGAGCTGGTGTTGTGTGATGCAGCACGTTTCTCAGCACTTGATCAGATATTTTTGAGCCCTGTTCCCTTTTCTGTCTGATTTCTGTGAATGCTCGAGAGTCTGAATTTTATCGGAGCAAATATTCATGTAAAGATAATTGCAAACTGATAGGGCTTTTATAATTGTGGTTTATTTAAATTCTGTCTCATTGGTGTTTAACCCTGATGTGGCTTTACTTAATTGTAATGGAAACAGTCACAGTCACTACTTCTGATCGGACTAGTCGCACCAGGCACTCAGACTTTGTGTTTTTGACCACTGAATGGTTGCCATCAACTACCCGCAGTAAAGCTTTACATGGAAGCAGAGAGGAAGGAAAAACTGTTAAATCTGAATAACAAAATCATGGAAATGCAACCCGCTCCTGGTGGGATTTGTGGGCAGAAACCGGTTTGGGAATTATTTGTTTAAATTAATAGAAAACACCCTGTTGTAAGATTCCCCACTGATCTTGATTGCAAGGGTAAGGCATAGGGAGAAGAACTTATAATTGAAACCACAGACAGCTTTATAGATCGAAACCATCAGTCCTTATTGCCCAGTGCAACCAGATGAGGAGTGCAGGGTAACCATCTGGTGCCTTTGGCAGTAAGCGGAGTTTCCGAGCCCTCTCCAAGCAGAGGGCGTCGCAGCAACCCGACCCGGAGGAGGTGACAGAGGGGTGTCTGCGGGATGCTGATCGCCACACGCTGCAGCGGCGCTGCAAACAAACGCTTACGTGCAGAGCCCCTTGCGCTGGGATAACCTGCCTCTTTCTGTTGCCTAGAGTCCCGGTGAGAAAAGATGTGAGACAGAAATGAGCCCTGCTCTGAGATGTTCTTCGCCTCCCTCTTGTTCAGACTGCCCTGCTGAGATGGGAAGCTGCTGGAATATTGACTGGTGTTTAGAGAGTTCAGCTCCCTTTGTGAGAATGGCAGGCCAGGTGACAGACGCTGAAAGGCCTTTCTGAGGTGTTCAGCACATGAAACAGTGCTTGCCTATTCTTAGCTTAAAATCTCCTGTTCAAAGAAACATTGTGTGTCTGCTAGAAGAAGAGGGAGAGGGAATTACAGAGCGTTTTCAACAGAAGGTTTTTTTTTTTCTAATAATCCCACTCTCCTGCTTTCAAACAGCCTTTCTTATGTCTGAGGCTGTAAGGTTTAAATTAAACTGGGACAATGTCCACTGTAGGTAGTTTTTGGAGCCTGCTGCAGAATCGTGCTGCTGCACTGCTCCTCCTGAAGCATCCCCTTTTCTCCAGCTCGCTGCCTTCCCCCAGCCAGGCTGTGCAGCTGCTCTCTTGATCTTTGCTTCCCTAGCAGCAGCTGTGCTGGGGGATCAGGAGGGAAGAGCTCAGGAAGATTTGTTCCAGCAAAGCACACTGCTCTGTCACACGCTGAGGCAATTGCTGACAAGGGTGACATAAAAATGCTGGATGTGTCTATTTTGGGGTATGGCAACGATAACAGAGGGCTCTGCCTTCTGACTATGTTCAGCCCTCAATGAAACCGAAGTGCAGCCCAGGCTCTTTTGTTCACTCTGATGCCTTACCCTTGCCTTCCCGATCCCTCTGTGCATTGAGCCCGTGCCTTGCTTTGTCCCACGTGCCACCCCTGCTGCCACGCTTGGCCCTGAGATGTCCGGGGCACCTCAAACCAGGACCTACCGCTGCGAGGTAGAGGCGAAGGAAAGTTTTAGCAGAGCAGGTTCTCTCCGGATACACTCCAAGCCACCAAAGACTCTAAGATTTGATAATCGGCTTACTTAGCTTTAAAGCAAGTTTTACTTTCAAAACCTGATAGGCAGATGTCCACTTAACCCGAATTTGGAGCTGGGAATGCACACGGCTCAGCAAACAGGGGCATGTGGGCAAGTGCCTTCGGTTTGTCTGGGTTAAAATTCCTTCTTGGGACTGCGTTCTGCTGTCTTTGACGCGTCCGAGGGTGGAATTTAGGTCTAGTCAGTAGCTGCCTGGTATCTCCAAGGGTCTCAATATAAATGTCTCAACTATCTCGTGCTTGTTTTTGCCCGATATCTCCTCTTTCTGTGCTTGTGGATGTTTGTTGACACCCTACTTGGACTTTGCTGTTGCTGATTTCAAGGCTTAAGAGTGCTGCATGATTTCTCCCTAGCTGTCTCTTGATGTTTTATCATCTATGGAGTACTTTGGTTGTTCCTTTTTGTCAGCCTCTTCCTTAGCGTACAGGTTGAAACCATTTTGAAGGCTGAAAGCCAAATTTCATTCTGCTGTTTCCAAACAGTGCTTTTTACAGAATAACCAGAAACCAGAACTTGATTACATTTAGAGCAGTGTTTATAGGCACCTTCCCGTTAGGTTGCTTCGTGATTTTATAATGATAGAAGATTTGGATTTCTGACCAAATGAAATAATTTCCTGTGGACTAAGAGAGATGCTACAGGAGCTTCCTGCAGCAGTCGTCGGGTTCCCAGGACTGAAGGAGCCGCGCCGCTTTGGGCTCCGGCTGCAGAAGCCCGGGGACCCGAGCGCACAACTGGAAGCCTATCCGTAGGGAGCCCGAGGTCCCCTCCTGGTTGCAGGAGACCGGCTGATATCAGAGGGAGGAGGGGAAAATGATTCCAGGCCACCTGTAAATCCCCGCAGCTCGTGCTGAGGGTTTGATGTTAATTAGACAGCAGGCAGCGGTAATGTGCTGCGGTTCCCTTGGCTTGTCTGCTTCGGAAAGGGCAAAATCTTCCAGCAGAGCAAAGAAGGGGCTGTGGAAGGGGCAGCAAGCTGAATGGAACGATGATAATTTTATGCAAATTGGACTTCAGCGTGGCTGAATCACAGAGGGAGCAGAAGAATAAGGAAAGAAAGAGGGAGAGGAAAAACCCAATCAAAATGTATGGTTCGAGGCATGTTTCACAGCCTTCTGTTTAGATTCTTCTACAGAAATGAAGGAACATAAGAGGAATGCCACTGGTCACAGCCAGTGGAATTGCTCTTTCTCCTGTGGTACCGCTGGTAATAACTACAAGTGGGTTGTTCAGCCGACCTCTGCTGATTCCGCTTTGCTGCCTGATTTCAAAGCCCTGCCCTGCGCTGCGCTCGGCCACAGCTCGCTGCGCCCGCGGTGCTTTGCATGCGCTGCCGTCATTTCCAGAGGGGAGCTCCCTTGGTTAAGGGAAAAAAAAGTGGGGGGTGGCGAGGGGAAACGGGTGGGGGCTCAACCAGGAGGTGCAGGAAGGAGCTGAGGGGGCTTTTGTTTGCCTGGGCAGCAGTGGTGCAACGCTGGAGCGTGCGGTGCCGCTTGCATGGGTGCGGGGCGGATTCCCAGTGAGCTCAGCTTCCCTGCTCCAAAAGGGCCTTTGTGAAGAAGAGGCAGGAGAAGGGTCGGGGCTGGCGTGGTGGAAGGGCTTCTGGTCCTGCCATCGGCTGCGTGTGCCCGCGGTGGGAGCACTGCTGGTGTGTTTGCTCAGCCCCCAGACCTGGTCCTGCTCCCGGGGTGGCCCTGCCGCAGGGCAGCGCAGGCTGGTTCGCAGCTCCTCTTTTATTTGCTGGAGCTGCCGAGGTGTAGCTCGGCGAGGGGACTGCGACGCCTTTTCACAAGGCTGCCAGCATCAGCCCTTTGCCTCCTAGCGCGTCTCGGTGGCAGGAGACACCCAGCTCCTGGGGCCGAGGAGGCTGCGGATCGGGGGCAGCACAGCCTGGGCACTGCTCTGCGTCCTGCCCAGACCTCTGCCCCTGCCTCGTCTCTTTTCCTCACTGCGATTCTCGCCAGAACCTCTTCACCTCTATCCTGAGTGGCTCGAGAGCAGTTCCTCGAGCAAGGCTGCGGGGCATTCATTTTGAGACAAAAATGAACATTTATTATGCTGGTTTTTTTTCTTAGCTTTTCTGAAAGCATTCCAGGGACCACTACACAAGCGTACCGGGTGTAGGAGCTGCCAGTCCTCTCCAGACTATTTTTTCCAGCTGGAGTAGATCACATGCAGCTTTCCCACCGTTTACCAGGATAATAAATAAATAAATCTCCACCCCTGAGGCCGTGTCCCTTTCAGTCTTGACAATAGGCTCTTCAGCACACTGTCTCTCCCCCCAGTTCCAAACGAAATTATATAATTTTGTTATTTACCATCAAATAGGTAAGTTTTTAGCCCAATGTGTGCTTTCTCCTATATGGCTTAAGGAAATCACGGGAACTTGTTCCCCCATCAGCAATGCACCAAACACACAACCTCACAGAGAACACGACTCTCCCGTGACAAAACCAGGTTGTGAGCAGGACGTGATACAGGCAGCGTATTCAGGACTGTGGCTGTGGAAATGCACTGGTCACTGCACACTAGGACTTCATGCCCAGTAGCTTGGGGTTCTGCCTTTTTTAAGGGTGTTAAGAAGGTGTGAGGTCTGTTCTCCCACAGGTTTCTGCAGGGCAGGGCAGGACAAATGTCCGGTTACACACTCCCTGAAGCTTTGCTTTCAGTCTCCTCATGTTTGCTAATCTCTGCACAAGCCTCCCGTGTGCATGTATTTGTTTTCAGTTCAGTCTTTACTAATTTGAATGCCAGATCACAGCAATTCCTGCGGCTTGCATGGAGCGACGTGCCACCTCGTGCTGCTGTGAACGTAGCTAGCATGGCTAGCCTGCGCCGTCCTCGTGCTGTTGTGCCCCTCATCTCCTTTCTTGTGTGCATCGCTGAGCCCTCATCTTCAGGCAATAGTACGAAGGGTTTTGGACTGACCTTAAAAAAGGAACGTTACAATTTTCCTAAAGTTAGCCTCAAGTTCTGCTTGTTCTTTTTGGTGCTCAAGGCCTCGGATGCTGACAATGCCAAGTACTACATGGTGTTTCTGTGTGCATTTGCTTTGTTACTGCGTTGTTGTGGGAGCCAACGTGGGGGCTGCTGCTTCATGTGTTGGTTTGGCAATGAGGATTTGGCTTCGTTTTCTGAACCTGGTGTTCCCACGGAATACTGTCAGCTCTTGCATCTGCGCTGCTGCTCGCTCTTCTGTCAGGTGGGGCACGCTCCCCGTCTGGTCCTGCTTGTGAAGCTCATTTGGTGTATGCAGAGGGCTGGAAGGTGGTACAATAAAAGAGATGCTGTAGAGGTGCAGGTACCTTGCAAACAGCGCGTGTTCCTGGTACGTATTATCTGCATGTCATGTGCATGGCCTGCGCTTCTCCCCACGGCAGTCGTGGCAGGCGAGGTCAGGTGGTGGGTGCCTCATCAGGGTCAGTGACAGTGAGTCCTGCCGAATACCTGATGGTTGTTGACAAATTTGGGTTCAGTTAACTGTAAACTTGTTGCTGGGCTGTGTATCAGCTCGATGATAGTTCTTTATTATGGCTTTCACTAACCAATCTGTAACTAACTGTGGTTGTTTGATTACAGAGGGAACATCCCCACGCTAAACAGGTATGGTACTCGTCATCTTTTAAAATTTGAAAAGAAAGACTAGAAAAAATAGCCTAATACTTACTGTTTTAACATGTTTTGTTTTAGTACCCTTCTCTTCACTTGGGAAGCTCTCAAACATAACTCTTTTTTCCTTCCCTTTTCCTCTCCCTTTGTTTAAAACATGTTTTCAGCTTTCCTTTGCCCTTTAAAAGCAGCTTTGCATGCAGCAATCTTTCCAATTAAATTTGCCAGGTGACTCGGTTCATCTGCGGTACGATACACAGCTCTTTTTTGGGTCTCTCTTGTTTGGAACTGGATTCCCAGCTGCTGACCCTCTGGTAGGGTGTCCCAGTGAAAGAGGGGTTTGCTTCTAGCTGATAGCATACCTGTTGCTGCTCTGGTTTCTTGCAACTAGCTTAGAATTTGTCGAGGCTGTCTCACCTCTCTCATGCCATAGATGAATCTACATCTCAAACAGCTGACAGCATGTTTTGTTGTGTTTTGGATGCTAATTTTTCCTCCCATGTCTCAGTTGGAAAGTATTTCTTGTTTTAAATAATACATGAAAAATGTCTGCTGTCTTTCTGTTTAGTTACTGTTCTGTGATATTTTTTGTATTAGTTGTAAGAAATGTACACCAAGGCATGTCCTGAAAAATGTTTCTCTTTCAAAACGTGAATACCTATTATTTATTACTGCTTACAAGCCTATTTAGGGTAAAATAGTAAAAATGGGCTTGAAAGTCTCATGGGTCTTAATCAGAGATAAATTACGAAAACACAGAGTGACTTTAACCACGGAGAGCTATTAATCACACCGATGATACTTTAGACTTGCTAACAGTATACTTAGGGCCATGTCACAATGGTTTGCTGTAAATGAAAAGAAAGAAGACTTAATAAAGGCAGGAAAAGCAGTGTCAGCAGTCCAAAAAGAAGTTTGGTGCTGAGTGTGCGGGCTGACCGCAGTGCCACGACCAGCGCGACCGGGCCCTGCCGTGCCTGCCTGCCGTGCTGCCGATGGCTGCTCAGCGCAGCAGATGAGCACCTTGTGTCTTCAGGAGATGTAAATCAAGCATGTGCTGTGCCGAATCAGTGCCCTGATTCTTTCCCGTTACCTTCTGCCTATTGTGGCACCAGCTGGGGAGGCTGAAAGCTGACTTTGGTAACGTCTTCCTACTCCCCGGGGAGAAGGCAGCAAGGGAGCGAGCCGCTCTGCGCTGCACGGCGCTGTCGTGCGCCGGCTCGGCTCTCCTCTCTTCAGAGCAAGCTTGGAAATCTCACCGTGTTGCAGGGGGCTTCTGAAGTAGGTCCCTCCGTGAATTCAGATGAGTCTGGAGTGCCCAGTTCAGAAATTAGAAATAAGTTATTGCCCCTTAGTACAGAGAAGGCAAAACTCAATTCCAGTAGGTAGAGGAAGGGTGCCCAGGTAGCTGCAGTACGCCTCGTGCAGGCTGTGTGAGGGGCTTCCTCTGCTCGTCTAGACCATATCGTTGTGGGTCTTTAAGGAAAACAAAAATACCCAGAACAGCACAAACTATTTCACAGCCGGTGTTTGCTGCCATAGCCACTGAACTGCATGAGAGGTCAGCGATACTTCAGTATGCTCAGGACCTCGCCCTCTCCCAGGGAAGAAGCTGACCGTGGCAGGGAGCAGTGCTCCTGCTTTAAAGAGAAGGAAGCCACTCTCACTTTGTGCCTTCCTCTGCCTTTGTGTAGGTCTGTCCCAGTCCTCGCTTAACTAAGGAATGGGTCCTGTGCGAGCGGTGTGGTTGCTGTGGTGCATCGCAGTGCTTGGGTAGCAGACATACAAGCATGAGTACCAAAGGAGTAAGAGTCTCACCTGGAGGGCACTGGGTTTGGAGCTCTGCCTTGCTTCCCTGCTCCTTAAGGTAGATGTGTTCTGTGGCCAGCTGCTCGTATTTAAAAGCTGCTACCTTTTAGCAATCAAAACTGAGCAAAATAAAAGAGTTGCAGTATTTTCAAAGTCTGGGTTAAACCAGATGGAAGAGCATATTAATTTGGTCACCAGTTAAACTGGAAAACACCGTAATAGGACTTTATTTAGGATAGGAATACTAGGGTAAGACTCTAGAAAATCCTGTTTGAAGTATAGGATTTGAGAGAGGTCACTGTGCCACACTGCATTTGAGGAGCATAAATTGCAGTATGGCTAGAAAAACTGTGGAAGCAATAAACAAATATAGCTTAGTACATGTCAACCTAATTCGTAAAGATTCACAAAAGCTTTGAAGTGTCAAAACTTCAAAAATCATTCTTGTTTAGTTCGGTATTCCACGTGTAAAGCAGAATCTGCACATATAGGAGGAAAAATGCATTCAGCTTTGCACAGTCGTAATTCGCCTGTCATCTCGATAAACTCCTTAAGACGTACTTGTTCCAAAGGTTTGTAACATTATTTCCCACCTCCTTTACTGTTCCCGTACGTCTGGGAGGACGTCCAGGTAAGAGCATCAACGGCACCAGACACACGCCAGCACTGCAGGGCCATAGGAGAAGGCAGCACAGCAGGTCTGGCGTGCTGGGGAATCTTACAAACCGTGCCAGTTACACTGGATAAGCAGCCACACTTAAGTGGTCAAAGCAAACGAACGTGCTCAGATGTTTTTCCTCTGCTGATCTCTCCGTTGTCCCCACTGACTGTGATCTTATTGCATTGCCGTTTAGAATGTCCTTCTCTTCCAACCTCAACCACTACGGGATGGTCCACGTAGCCAGCGTGAGTGACGTGCTGCTAGACAACTCGTTCACTCCGCCGTGCCAGCGGATGGGTGGAATGGTCTCCTTCCGCACCTTTGAAGATTTTGTCAGGTATGTGGGGAAGGGGGACGACTCTTTGTGTCGCCAGCTTCCTAGGTGGGCCCAAAGGGAACTGAGCAAAACCTTTGTCACTGTCTAGAGTCAGGTTTGAAGTGGTCCCAATCTCGTTTGTTAAGCTTTTGGGGTGTCGGGTGGTCATTTGTTTGGATCCTCTCATCTGTCTCCTTGAGATAACTCAAAGTTTCAGGCTGCTGTGAGAGCACTTTGCAGCCAGAAGGATCAGCACCTTGAATTTCTGCTTACTGGAGATCATTTCATTTGCAAATGTGCTGATTGCCAGGGCTCTTGTTCACGCGTATATATGTGGGAGGATGTTTCCTTTATGCTTTCAACCTTTTAGGGGTAGGCAAAAAAAAAGCAACTACAAAAAACAGCAGAGCTCCTAGCAGTCAGGAGTGCCTGCAACCATAAGATCTGTGGCAATGTGACAAGTGCTGGAAGATCCAGGCTCTGCTTTCATTTGAGGGGTGGAGGAGGTACTGCCTCCTCATCTTTTGAGTTTCAGTCCTGCAAAGAGAAGGAGTACTTTTCTCTCCCTCCCCCCTTACCAGTGTGACTTGTGGATTTTAGTGCCGTATGCTTTCAGTGAGCTAGCAGCAGTGTGTTTGTGACTAATACTTCTCTGGTGTATTTCAGAATCTTTGATGAAGTGATGAGTTGTTTCTGCGACTCTCCTCCCCAGAGCCCAACCTTCCCTGAAGCTGGCCATGCTTCCTTGTATGATGAAGACAAGGTACAGTAATTTTTTTCTCTTGAGGTTGCTCTCGGTTTGGAAATGGACGGCGTGCAGAATGCTGCAATGACTGCAGGCTAGATACTTTTCACTTGTTCGAGTGCTGGAAGCAGGAGTTAAGAGCTTTATGTATTTATGTATGTGATTTGTTTGCTTGTTCACAGCAGGTGAATAAAAGTAGGTGGCCGTTTCCTGACTCTGTTCTAAAGCTACGTCTACGTTTCTTACTCTCCATGTAAATTCAGATTGTTGCTTTTAACATCAGCAGAATTACTGGATTGATCCGTGGCAGCGTAACTGAGAGTTTAAGCCACGAGTAGGTCTCCAGGCCTCCTCTGTGCCTTGCTGTACCAAACTACATGTTCCACAGCCTTTACTTTAAGTCTGACTTGCTGTGTTTTCTGTCTTACACTCTTTCTAGTCACTTTACATTCTGATCTTCCTTCTCCTCTGCTTCTTAGAACTGTTTCTAGGAGAAAAAAGAGAGTGAACCCCCTACAATTTTTGCACTGACACGGAGAGCAGGTGCAGAAGAAGCAGATGGTTTTTAATCCATAGTGACAGAAGAAGCGCTGTCCTTAGCGACACAGGTAGCTGCTCCACTGCTCTGTCCTGCCTCCCAGCAGCTGGAAGCTCTGCTGGAATGCAGTCTGTGTTCAGAATATGGCTTAGTTTAAAACTTACCCATTGATCTTGATGTGTATAAGAATTGTAGCCTTGTTTGAGAATATTACCATCAACCGCAATGTCTACAGATCTCTCTCTTTACCACCTCCTCACCTCACCAAGGAAAATTTCCTGTTCATATTCAGTTTTTCAGAGTTAACTGCAAGATCTTGAATACTAAATTTGTCATTTCTTGAAGCTTGAATGTAATCGATGCTTCCACATTATTTCATTTTGTTGTAGATAGGAAAACACACAATGTTTTGCTTTTACACTTTGAATTTGCTTAATTTCATTACCTTTCAAGATGCCGAAGCCCTCTTATGCCCTGCCTGTACTGCATCTCATAAAGAGAGGCCCTGACCCTGCATTCTTTTTGCATCCAAATGAAGCACACTTGAGTTTGCGAAGTCAGATGTGACCATCAGAATTGGATCCTCTGAAGCTGCTGTTTGCTGTTTGTGGACGTTAACACTTCTGTGAAATTATGAATCCGTGAGGCTGCTTGGTCAAGGATGTTCCCTCGTATTTCTCCTTACTTTACAGCAAGCTCTGCTGAAGTCGTTTCTTTCCTATGGGACCCATGTTTTAGAGTTGTATTTGAGGAGCCTCTTTGGACAATGCATACTTTTTATGTTGTTAACAATTTATTTATGGAGGATATTTTCTTTAAATTGCAGGCCGCCCGTGAGGAGCCCATTCACATTCTTAACGTTGCTATTAAAACTGACAGTGATGTTGATGATGATGGGCTGGCAGCCATGTTCAGGGAGTTCACACAAAGCAAGGTAAGTCACCTCAATTCTCTCTCTCTCCGGAACTACCTAACTGCACAGGACAGCTCTGTCTGCTTTGGGAAGAGTCAGCATTCTCCTCAGATATCTTTTTCCGAAGTGAATAAATAAATACAACAGTTACATTCTTAATTTATCCCATCTAAAATCTTACCACTTATTTGACAGGATGTAGCTACACCCTTCTGAAGCCTCCAGGGTAGGCCATGAAAAACACACAACAATCTTTGTTTCTCTTTGCAGTTCTTAATGATCCGTTCTAATCCATCAGCTCAGGACTTTTTCCCTTTTAATTTTTGATACGGTAAGAGACCTTTAAGGTTTTAAATGCATCAGGTGGTGTTTCTGTCACAAGGTGGAGCTGATTTGGTATGTTTTCCTGCTCCTTCATAAAAGCAATGGGATTCCCTTCCGAGTACCACGAGTTAGTCCTGTGGTCACTGGGAGGGAGCATGTGTTGGCGACAGCCTCCGTGTCCACTCTGCCCTCTAGTGCCCGTCTTCATTTGCTTTTCCTCATCGGTACAAAGAACTCAGAGCTTGTTGGTATGAATAGCACACCAGGCAGTGGGACCTGCTGCACCCACAGCACCTACAACGGCTCTGGGAGCACTGAGAGGCTTTTTTCTAACTTCACTTCCCATTGTGGGAGGGGGTAATACATCTGCAGAAAGGAGGGGTTCCAAAATGGGACGGGTTTCTACTTGACTTCAGCAGCTTCCTGTCTCTTTAAGCAAAGAAAATAATCAAATATAAAAATTAAAACTAGTTCTGCTTTTCATCTGCTTGATCATGCTCCAGGCGTTTTATGGGAGGGGATAAAAGGAAAGAAAGAAAAAAAAATTCCAAAAGACATTAAACTATCAAATAGGTTGATCCAAATTGTCCAAATAATCTTCTAGTCCCAGCATGTTGTGTGTGTTTTTTTTAATAGAAATTAGGATCATATACTTGTAAATGACTTGTGGAGGAGATTGAGGCAGTCAGTCTAAATGGAGTTTCTCCAGGTGCTGATGGCTAATCGCTCTGTAATAGCTGTGGACTTGCTGTGAGACCCACATTATTACGATGTAATCAGAATCCTGTTGCTATGCTGTTATTGTCTGCCACTTGTGGAATTTTAAAAGCAATAACAATTTTTGCTTTTTAAATCATGGCATTATTAAAGTTATTTTCTTCCTCTTGCCATGAATATCGGCACTGATGCTCATTTTCAAAGGGCTTAACCTTAGTAAAACATTTCAGTCTGTGCCGAAAGGGGTTGTTTTGTTCCTGGTCTGGCTGAACTCTTGTTTCTTTTTTGTTCTTCTTTTTTATTTCTTTTGGTTTTCAATTGGAAAAAGGAGGAGAAAGGAAGAAGTTTTACAAAGGGGGGCAAAACTACCATTTTTAACACTTAAAAAAGAACAGTGATGTGGCAAATACTGATGGCACCGTTCATTTGAAATGTGGCCTTATGGAATTTGTTCAAGAAGTAACCAGAATGGGCATTCGCTGATGTATCTGTAAACTCCGTAAAACTTACAGTTTACCACCTTTGTAATACTGACACATCCATCCTTTGGTCAGGGTTGTTGGTGTGCTGTTTGTGGCAAAATCAGGTATGTGGTACGTGCTTTCTTGGGTCAGTTCCTTATTGTTTCCCATAGCCTTACCATGCTTACCTTGTGCTCTCTTCAGAAAGTAATCTTTGAGGGACAAAAACCAACAACTTTGGCAAATGAATGAGGTGTATCCTGCAAGACTTGTAACTGACTCATCTGCATAACTTGTTAGCGAGGACCAGCTGGAAGACTTTGTCCTTGTAATATGGTTACTTAGCTCCTCAGCTTTAATGTAGTTACTTGTGTGTGCCGCCAGGCAATCATCAGATGAGAAATGGTAGCTATGAGTAGACCAAAACGGACTGGAAACTTACAGCAGAGATGCAGAAGGATCTGTACAGCTTCTATAGTTTACAGAAAACTTTTGCATGGTTTTGATATGTTCCTTTCTGTTAATCTCAGTCTCCCTTCCTTCTTTGCCCTTTTGCAGAAATCGGTCCTGATTGAACACGGGATTCGGAGACTGACTTTCCTTGTAGCACAAAAGGTATTGTCGTATCCCTCATGCTGCTCAGCACTCCTTGGTTACTGGCTCATAATGGCACCGACGTTTGTTGTATTTTTCACAAATTAAATCTTTGTTAACTATACTTAGTTCTGACTTCACTGATTTTGTTCTCTAAAATTTGAAATTGTTTTGATGAATTTGCTTAAGAAAATTAATTTACAATTGTAAACAATCTTGGCACTTCTTGTATTCCTGAATTAATTCATTTTTAATTTTCATTCTAATTGCTAGCTTTCTTCTGCTTTTTTTTTTTTTTTTCTTCCTGTGTTTGTGTGTTTCGCTTGTAAGGACTTCAGGAAACAGGTCAACTGTGAGGTGGATCAGAGATTTCATGTAAGTAAAAAAGGGTCTAGAACATGGTGGTATTCTTGATCTGAGGCCAAGAGACATGTAAGTGACTCTGGGCTTCTTGTTTGTTTCTTAGTCAGGCGTTTGATGGCAACACTGGTGTCAGAGTTAAGTGAAGTATGTAAATGCAGGAGTGGGCCTCTTGCATTCAGTGGGGCCACTCACATGCTGAAGTGTCTCTCATTATCTGATTAACCCCATGACTGACACATTGGTAAAGATCTTCATTGTTTCAATATTGTTCTGTATTCTAAAATGTAATTAGAAAAAAATGTATTCCGTACCTAGTGTGGTGATTTCTTTAGTCTTCTTACTGATTTTAGAATAGCTTAGAGGAGTGATTGAAGTGACTTGCTAAATTTCACATAGTGACTTAGTGAAGGGGAATACGCTTAGTGCTTTTGCTGCTATGAATTACTTCTTTCCCCTGGGTTTGGCATCAGTGAGGGTTAGTTTGGCCCTGTCTTCAAGGTGGCAGTGTAAAGCATAAGCAGGATTTTCATCCCCTCTGTACCTGCTTTACAATTCTGGAGGTTGTTTGGAGTCTTGAAAGTCCAAGAAATTCGTCCTGTGTTTAACAAACCTGGTTTAGCCAGCTTGTCCCTGTGTGGGAATCCCTGGCCATGGTGCAGATACAGATGGGTATTAATGAGCAGCTTAGGTAGGAAACTGGACTCCTTGGAGAAGGGATGGGACCCTAGGCCAGAAACGCCAACCTGAGATGGGAAAAAAGGAAGTTTCAGAGAACTGAATTGATATGTGGGGAATACAAAGTAAAAGGCTGTGAATAAGCTCTGTAGCTCAGAGCTCTAAGCTCTGTATCAGTGATAAGCCTTTACCCGAGTCAGATCTGTTTGCCCTGAGCTGCCGCGTGGTGCCAGGCACTGTCAGGATGCTGCTGGCTCCTCAGCCAGAGGACGCGCCGTGGTATGTCGTCTGTTTGCAAAGTTCCTAGAGTTCCTCTGGGGTCCTTAGTGAGTGTCAGTCTTTATTACCGTCTCCTATTCTATTCCGCACATTACTGGACCAACTATTAACTTAGCTAGGGTCTGGGCTTGGGTTTGTTTTTGTTTTAATTACAGTCTATATAATTAGTTCCCAGCATGTTGAGGTAATAGAGAGTTGCTCCAGCAAGCTTCCAATTTCTTCATCTCATTAGGTTTTTAACGTGATTATTAGTATAATAATCAACTATGATGATTTCTGTTGTAGCTTTTCACATTCTGCGATTTGCAGGGTGTCTTGATTGGCTAATTTAGGCAAATTATTTTGATTGTCTTGATGATGGTTGGTTGATTAGAACACAGCAGGGGAATAATTCTTCTGCCTAGGAAATGGAGCACTCTTTTGGATTTTGGTACCAGAGCACCGAGAATTTTTGTGTGTGCACATCTAATTATTATATTTGCCCACAACACTAGTCAAATGCCTTGAAAGCAATTACATTAGTGATAGAATGAGCATGGACGATGTTAGGAGAAATTGGCAGCGTGCAGGGGGCGTACAGGTAGGAGGGATTTGGAAGAGAAAGGAGGAACATGAAGTGTCCTCTGCGTGCTGGTTTGGTCAGAGTACAGCCGATCCTCGCAGCCTCACCTCTGTGCCTGTTGCCTGAACTTTCAGGCAGGATTTCCTGAACTGCTGGCTAGTCTGAAAGGCACGCTCCAGTCAAACACAGGTTATTTTGTTCAGCTGAGAGCTATCAGGTGACTTTCTGGGGACTGTTTTTTATTGGAGGTAAAGATGATTTACTAGGTGGTTAGTTCTAGCCTTAAAAGCTGTGTTGCTCAGTGGAGCCTTATATTCTGTCATTATTCACTGGTTGCACTGAGTCAAGCTAGGGTTGCTGTCCTTCACTGGCAGTGAAAATGTGACACCAGGTCAGATGCCTTCTTCTTCAGGTCAGATACCTTCTTGATAAGTTCTGGCCAGTTGTGTATGCTCTCTCCTCTCACCTTTAGCATAAATGGCTGGTATTCTCGTGTTGGTACAAAGCATTCGTAAAAGTTCCTCCACCCAGTGAAAGTAATTCCACAGAAATGAAAGGCTTTGCTTGGATGGAACTGGAGGGGATAGATAGAAGGATGCTGTCTAGTCTTATCTTCTTCTAAGACATGCAGTGCACCACAGAAGGATGTAAACCCTTTGCAATTTGGTAGGATTTTATCTGTGCAATAGAATAGCAGAGAAACCTAATCATGTTTGTGGGATTTTTGTAGACTGCTGTTTAATACACAAGTATAAAGTTCTTTTATTACAATTCATTATTTTCCTTGGGAAGAGAATATTTCTAGCAGTAAAGATATAAAGAGAGCTATTGAATACAGATCATTGTTTTGTGTACATCAGCTTACATAATAGGGTGTTAATACCATTGTGCGTCTCCCAAACATTTCCACAATAACTGTAATAATCATAGAACTAGAAGAAGTTTCCCACTACTGTGTCTGGACAGTTCCGTCTTATTGTCTGTTGACAATTGACAAGAATAATCAAAAGCCAGTCAAGTAGCATCTATTGTATTGGCAGCGAAGATGGGTCTAAACTACCTCTGCTGCCTTGTTGAGGGTAACTTGATTTTCCACCACTCGGTGATGTTGAAAAAGTAGCTTGGAACAACTTCTATTATCTCCTCTGCTGTGGTGCTACTGCAGATCTGATCAAGTGGCTTGCTTTTGGGGGACTAATGTCATTATTTTTATTTTCAAACAGAGAGAATTTCCAAAGTTCTTCACGTTCCGTGCCCGGGATAAGGTAGGTTGTACATCCTAAAACTCTTTTTCTCTAGGCGTTGACACTATCCTTCCCTCACATGGCTGTTCAATGCCAGTCTAAGAGGGAGCTACGTCAGCCCAGCCTCACCGCGTGGTGTGGTATCATATTCTTCCCACTACGGCAGTAGGTGTCAGTAACAATGAGGAGTCTCTGGTAATGTAGGATAAAAATTCACACATTTGGAAGCCTGACTTGAAGCTTCTGTTTTTGTGGATTTTATTGGCAGTGTAACAAGGGAGGTTAAGAAGCTGATTCGATACCGAAATTACTGGCTTCTGTGAAAAAGAAGTTCTTGGGAGAATGAGCTTGAGAACTTGCCGTCTTGCAGTTTGTGTTCTACTCCCAGCATTTCAACAATTTCTTTTGAATTTTTAGGCTGTTAGTTAAATATGAAAATTTTTAATGGTTATTGTCTAGATTTCCCCATCCTCAGCATTCCACCTTGTTAACCCGCCCTCCTCTTTTACATCCTTTCTTTCCTGTATGTGCTGGGTGCCTCCAGTTTGAAGAAGACAGAATCTACCGTCATCTGGAGCCAGCTCTGGCCTTCCAGCTGGAGCTGAACAGAATGCGAAACTTCGACCTCACTGCCATCCCATGTGCCAACCATAAAATGCATCTCTACCTTGGAGCAGCTAAAGTTGAAGTAGGAACAGAGGTGACAGACTACAGGTTCTTCGTGAGGGCTATTATAAGGCATTCAGACCTGGTTACCAAGGTGAGTTTTGTCACCCTATGCAAGGTTTCTTTGCAAGAGAGCCGATGAAACTCTGTAAATCAGTGTAGAAATCTGCCTGAAAACACATTGCATGCACAGAGCACTGCAGATGGGCGCCCTCTCTTTGCTCACACTGGCTCTACAGGAGCATGTCTTCAGAGACCCGTTATTCCTGTGCCTCAGGGAGATATTTCTTTGGCCCAAGTGGGTAGTCAGCAATCCTTGCGTTTTGGGGCAGTAGTTGTTTTGTTGTGTTCCTCCTGCCATACTGCAGTAAGAATTTGCCCTGCCCAGGTTCTTATTTATGCTGACCTGAGCAGGTCGGATGGGTCTGTGGATCCAGGGAGTGGGAGTGAGACTGGCTCTGTGACTGCGATTGATCTGATTGAGGGTTGCACATTCTGCTGAAACTGATGTAGCCTATTTTCTCAGTCAAGTCCTTCTGCAGTTTTTTAAACACTGTTTACTTGGGCTGTGATTTTTGAGTAGAAAGTAAATTATTTGTTGACAATGTCTGGCAGGAAGCCTCCTTTGAGTATCTGCAAAATGAAGGAGAGCGATTGCTTTTGGAAGCCATGGACGAGCTGGAGGTGGCATTTAATAACACCAACGTGCGCACTGACTGCAATCACATCTTCTTAAATTTTGTGCCTACTGTCATCATGGACCCATCAAAGGTATGGCCTCTTCTCCAGCCCTGAAGTGTTTGTTCTTCTTGGGCTTAACTCACCAGAATGAACTGGTTGTTTGTTGTCTTTTTATGCTAGCCTCTGGGTAGAGCTAGTAGTTTGTTACTACCGGAAAGAAGCAGAGTAATGCCAGGGGTTAACCTTGAGTCTGTTGGGATAGTTTTGCAAGCCTTTTAGGTAAAAAGAGCTTTTAATACCTGTACTGTTTGCAAGAACTACTTCTGTTTGTTTTTTTTTTTTTTTTTTCTTTTTAGGATGTGATGGATTAAAATAGATACCTTATGTTTGTTTGTTTTTTTAATGGAATTTAAATTAAATTTTAGAACGTTAAAAATGTATTTTTGTAGTTCAGCATTTAATTGTAATACATACTGGTTACAAATGCATTCCAGTGTATGATACACTGAAGTTAAGTTTAAAAATCCTTTTGCTGCTGAAAACATAAAGAAAGTAGAGTCACATAACTAATGGATGTCTCTAACTAAAGATAGTCTTGATGTTGAGCTGCTAAACCAACTTTTTCAAAAGCAGAGAGCATAGTTTTTGTTTTAGCTAGTTAAGGCAAACAATTAGCTTATTTCAAGTGAGGAACCTCTTTAGAAGTAAAGAAGGAGGAAAGCTTTTCTACCAATCTATGAATGAGTATTAAGTGTGAGATTTTAGAACTAGCAGTGTTATTCCTATAAAAAGGAATTGTCCTTTGGACAATGCAGTTCACTTCCTCTGTTTAAATTAAGAACCAGTTTATCAAAAACAAGGTTTTGTATTTGAAACTATACTTATTTTTTTCATAGCATTTTGAATAACTCCTCTCTCAGGTCATCCAGAGCCTTCAGTTCTCAGGCACTTCAGAGGAACCTGGGATATGCAGCCCCTGGAAGCCCCTTCAAATGTATACCATGGCTTTTTCCTGAGCAGCTGTGGAAAAGGGACTTTTTTGGAAAGAATGTTAAAAGCAGACTATAAATTGCCTTCTTTTAATATGCACTATTTGCCAACAGTAGTATATTATGAAGTTTAATAGAACACCAGAAGGCCAAGCTCCAAGTAGTAATTACTTTGTTGATTTAAAGCACAGTACCGCATGTGCCATGAAACGTGATTATTGTGCGTATAAGTGCTACATAACTGTTTGTCAGGGATTTCACTTTCTGCATTTTGTAGTTCTTAGCTGTGAGCTATACTTGCAGGAAGAAAGGTCAATGAAGGGGAAGCAGCAGGCATGCTGTGCTTGGCTGGGGTATGTGGTGCCAGGAGGAAAAAAGGATGGGAATCCAGTGCTGGCCCTGTACCTCAGTGGTCCCTGGAATTTGAGTTGAACTCCTGTCTGTCTCAAGGCTTGTTAGGGTGAGAATGGACGGGCCACTGGGGTCCGGTAACAGCCCGGGACATGTGCTGCGGCTTGGAGCTCTGATCTTCATTGTTCTGGTGCCCCTCCTGTGCGCTGGGTGCCTCTTGGAGCAGCAGAACAGAGGAGGGACAGAAGTGGTGGATGTGTCCTGAAAGTGAGGGACATTCTTCTTGTGTGTTTTAAGATCGAAGAATCCGTGCGGAGCATGGTGATGCGCTACGGGAGTCGCCTGTGGAAACTCCGCGTCCTCCAAGCCGAGCTGAAGATCAACATTCGGTTGACACCGACCGGGAAGGCAATTCCCATTCGTCTCTTCCTGACCAACGAGTCAGGCTACTACTTGGACATCAGTCTGTACAAAGAAGTAACGGACTCCAGGACAGCACAGGTGTGCTTCCATATGGCTCCATTGTTTTGTGAACAAAGTGTTGGGGGGCGGGGGGACGACAAATTATACCTGAAAAAGCTCTTCCGTGGTTTGCTGTGTTTCCAGGTAATATAGAATTGCCATTCAACTTTGCCGTAGAAAGGAGAATGTATCGTGAAGACAATCTTGCAAGAGGCATGTAGGTGTGCAAAATGCACGAAGTTTTGTAAAAGTGCGTGTCCTCTAATTGTTTTGCGTATACCTTGAGGTGTTTGTACATCTGTTTTCCTCTGTGGCAGAGTGCTCAAAAAAGTAATAGAAAAGTAATCACCGTTGATGCTCATCTTGCAGGTCATAATCAAAAATACTATTTATTATATGTTTCCCTGAATAAGTAGAGAAAATCTGTGAACTTTATTCTAAATTCTAAAGGTATAGGAAATGACTTGGGTAGGATGCTATAAAACCGTTGAAGGTGCCTTTATGTCATTTCTATTAAGCATAATAGGCTCTTTTGTAACCGTTGTGGCTATTCAGGTCTTTGTGCTTTTCATGGCACAGGAATATTGTGGTTAACTCAAATACTTGCATATGCTGAAATACATGGACCAGAGGATACGTGAAAAATATTTAAATACAGAAATGTTTACATCTCCCTCTCTAATAATCTCTCTGCCATGCAGTGCTAGCAACAGAATAAATCACTTGGGCAGTGTTCATGTGGAAAGCGGAGTGCTGAGTCACCTTTTCTCCCCCTCTTCTCCATTTAAATTTTTCCAGCAAGCTGCCTGGCTGCACAGCCTGTCCAGTTCTGGAGATCCTAGAACAGATAGTGTCCATATGCTTTGCTTCATTTCTGCTTTTGAGTGGAGATGAGGAAAGAAAAGGTCATTTTAATAATCTCTAGTAGCTGATCTTGACCCTCAAGTTCCATTAGTCACTTGTGAAGGTCACCTTTTCTCTTAAACTCTGTCTCTGATGAGCTTTCTGCTTTTTTAAGGGGAGAAGATTGTGCTTGTGTGTGTACAGCTTTTAGCAACTTTTCCAATATTTGATTTTTTTCAGGATATTAAACCAGTTCTATTTAAACATTCTACTGATAAGAATTACTTCAATTAATAGTTTGAGTAGTTGAGAGGAAGGTTTGTCTTTAAAAAAAAAAAAAAAGACACCTTCAAGCTTTCTGAGCAACTTTGATAGATTTCCCCTTTATGACAGGTTTAGTAGGAGGGTTTGTGTCTGTATATATTCTCCTGTTTTTTCAGAGGGTTATTTTGAACTTATATTCAAATTTTCTGAAAAGGTTTCAAACATTACTGATGTACCAGGTGCTTGCTTACCTGGTACCACTTGTGATTTTTGAAGAATGGAAAAATTAATTGATCATGAGAGAAGGACCTCTGATCTCTTGTTCCGCAGTTTCTGCAGTGACGAGTGGCTGTGCTGACCTCAGTACAGGCGTCTCCAGTTCCTGCAGAATTGATGTGAAATTTTCCAGAGGTTTTGAGAATTGTGCCCCAAGTTCAGTAACACTTCCTAACACAGGCACTGTCACAAATGCTTGTTATTCTACATAAATATTTCTCTCATTGAAGAAACTATTTCATGAAGTTTCTGAAGACTGAAAAGAACATGACCTTTAATTTGAATCTGAAAAACTAAAATAGGGTTTATTTACTGAATTTTCTCTCGTGCGAAATTCTTCAATTAACTTCTCTGCAATTAGAAAAAGGCACGTAGTTTACA
This sequence comes from Cygnus atratus, assembly GCF_013377495.2. Taxonomy (NCBI): domain Eukaryota; kingdom Metazoa; phylum Chordata; class Aves; order Anseriformes; family Anatidae; genus Cygnus; species Cygnus atratus. The sequence goes on along the minus strand of NC_066381.1, from coordinate 10,137,008 downwards.
GCATTAGATCTGATCGCCATTCTGTTAAAAACAAAACAAAAACACAAAAGAACCCCAGCAAACTAATCGTGTTGCTTCTGTCAGGCATGTTTCAATTAAGCAGCATTTGTACAGTGGTGTCCCAGTTAAGCAGTGCTTTTCATGTTTATTTCTCAGTTGAAATAGATTTCCTTCCGAGTACTGGCTGAGCGGAATATATAGTGCCATGAAGCATGGCAGCTGATAATTCATGTTGCTACTCTGGGAAAATCTTTTAAACTTATAATATCAAAACTTCAAGCCAAATGACATATGCAAGTCTTGACCTAGCTTCCATGATCAGTCAGTGGAGATACGGATGCAGTGCTGTTCGACTCCATAAATAACAGAGTTCTCCTCTCTGCTCCCAGCTATCACAATCCATCGGCACAGATACGGTGTCAGGGGAAATACTGGTAAATGTGAAGTCATCTAAGTCACAGGCTTGTTTCTGTGGGGATGTGGCTCTGCTCACTTTGCTTTCTGCTGTGATTCGGTAATAAGTCAGTGATGCTCAGAACCATGCCGTTATGGTCCAGCACTGTCTCCAAAGGGTAGTAATGCATGATGAAGCACGGCGTTTCAGGGTATGTGAGCATTAACATATTATATTTGTAGAGAACAGAAACAAGCCTGATCAGTCTGGAATATCCAGATGATTTTTGTTAAAATACGGATGGGATAGGTCTAAGGAACCAGCAGGTTAAATCGTAACTGGTAGTGTTTTGTGCTGCAGATTATGTTCCAGGCCTATGGGGATAAACAGGGGCCACTTCATGGGATGCTGATCAATACCCCGTACGTGACCAAGGACCTGCTTCAGTCCAAGAGATTCCAAGCACAGTCTTTAGGGACATCCTATGTCTATGACATTCCTGAGATGTTTCGGCAGGTAAGTGCCCTCTGTTAAGGCCTCCTGGTTTGTGCTGAAGTTTTGTACCTGCAGAGTACTTCTGTCTGTTGCCATCCTTGTTTGTCAGGGAAAAGAGTGGCCTTGAATGCCTAGCAATGGTTCCCCAGGGTATATGCAACCATGGATTGATTCTGCTTTGAAAAAAAAAAAAAGGGATTCCTTATACGCTGTTGCTGTAAATCCATTAATAAATCTAGCAGCAGAAGTTGAAATGTAAACCATCTTGCATTTCTTGTTTGTTTCTTTGTTTTACCACCCTGTTATCTGGCCTCTGTAGGAGGTTGGACAGTACAGGAGTGATAGCGCCTAGGATAGGAGTCATACATTATTAAATGTGTTAATGAGTTTCAGAATTGATTGTGTATCTGATTTCCTGGGTCCTGTCCTGAATCGCATAATTTGAATTATGCTAATCTGGGTGAAACTGTTTCATAGTTTAAATTCCAAAATAAGTGATGTCCACTGAATACTGTCAGTCAAACTGGGTGATTGGGGATTCAGAGTGTTTTGTCCTGCATACTAATTCACAGTAGATTGAATAATAAAAATGTTTGCAGATGATACTCTCAACAAAAATTTATTTTTTCATCCTATAGTCTTTGATTAAACTCTGGGATTCGATGAATGAACATGCATTCCTGCCAACGCCACCGCTGCCGTCTGACATACTAACGTACACCGAGTTGGTGTTGGATGATCAGGGCCAGCTCGTGCACATGAACAGGCTGCCGGGAGGAAATGAGGCAAGTTGCACTTTCTTTATGACTACTTTTGTTTCCATGTCCTGCAGTATATTGTGACTTGGACTGGGTTTGACAATTGTAATGAAAATTTACCAGGCCAGCCACAAAATCTATTCATTCAGTCTTTCACAGATGAAGTCTCACTCTTGAAAATGGGATTTTTGTTTCATTAAAAATTAATACCTCCCATACAATGGGTATTTTAAACTCTGTAGTAAATGATGATTCCATTTCAAACCTCTTTCTATGCTATTTTTTCCTTCATAATTAAAAAGTGCTCGTTCAGCTATTCCAGGTAACTGGGGTTTATATTTGAACAAAATTTGTTTTACAAAACTAAATGGAAATGTTTTCATTTGCTTAAAAAATGAAAAACCAATTTTATGCTTTCCATTTGAATATTCACCTTGCAGTATTTGTGTAGCACACTAGCAAGGTGTGTGCAACATCCCCCTCTAGTGAATGATTTCCTTGGGACTAAAAAGCTGCTAATGCTGTCAGAGTAATAGAGTTACTCCTTCGGCTCAAGCTGGACAAGGCTGTACTGTGTGGTGGTGGGCTTTTCCTGGTGTGTCTTTACATTAGCAAGCCAAAGATTGCAGCATTAAAATGGCTGAAGAATAAAGCTAACTAGTAGAAGGTATGTTTATTTTTTTTTTGTCCAGGCTACGTGGGATTCCATAAATGAATGTTTCTGCAGTAATTTAAATTTGAACAGTTCTAAGTGATGGAATAATTTTTTTTCTTTTTTTTTTTTTTGGCACTGTTGAACAGTGCCTTTTACTAGATATATAAGACTTGCCAAAGTTCTATTCTTACATCAAAAACATCAAGTTTAGTGATGAGAGGAAATAGGGTTTTTTATTTATATTTATTACATGTCTCTTGTCAGGGGAAGGTTTTGAAAATCATGTTTTCAGATTGAACCTAATCAGTAAATGGTGACTATTGGAACACTACTTCCTTGTCTTTTGCTGGCCTATAGAAAAAATGTCTTAACTATTAAGACTTAATTGTACATGAAATGAACGATTCCCTGCATTCTTAGTGAAAGCTGAGGCTGCGGTGCTGTGGAGGCTTATGCCATCATCTTTCTCTCTTTCTGTGCTCTCATTCAGCGTTTGAGTGGATGGTGGCTAGGGAAATAGCAAAGTCCCTCAGGGATGTAGCTCTGTTCTTGCTGAAATTACAAGCACAGAGCTGCCTGGGCATGAACATGTAGTGTTTACTCTGCCAGTATGAATACAAATAGTCTTATTATAAGAGATTCTGCACCCAAAGACCACCAAAAAAAATTAGGAATTTTTTTAACCCTTGGTAGACTTAGTTGTGCTCAATCCGAAAACAAATGACCTGTCCGTAGTGGTATGCGTGGTGTTGCTATCTCGGGCACGGGTGCAGGCCCTTCTGTGGCGGGTAGGCCGAGGGGTTGAGTGACTGGAAAGTAAGACAGAAGATTATAAAACACAACGTTCCCCCACATTTTTCAGTCTGCTGAAGATCGTTTCTCATGGAGGTATGTGGCAAATCATAACCTGCCTTTTAACGACTTCCCAGAAACGAGGTGAGGGGCTGGCTGTGGGTGAAGTCCCAGCCCCGGGTTCTGTCACGGGGAAGCCCAGCGAGGTGGAACCGAGAGCTGCTCCGTGCGCTCCCCCAGAGCCACGCCGGTAAAAGCTGCTCGTGCTCAGCTGTCAGCCAGGCCTGTCGGCATCTAGACGAGTTACTGTAGGACCATGTGCAGCTGGAATGAGGTTTGAGGCGTTAGTATTGAATTCTGTTACCAATAGCCACTGCACACAATAGCGCTCATTCACACGTGAGAGCGGTCAATCTGAGGAAGAGGTTCCAGCAGCAGGCTGAAGGACAGGTGACATCAAGGGGTGACGAGCTGCTGAACAGATTCATTCCTCCCTGCTGCACTTTCTTTATCAGGATGAGCCGACTTTAGGCTTTTATGGTTTAATTTTGTTTGGCTGAGGAAACAAATTTTCACAAACGTGCACTCGAGCTTCTCTTCCACATGAAGATGGCTGCAGGGGTGGAGGAAGGGACAGCATGCTAGCTAAATGCAGGGCATGAGCCTTTCCTTTGTTAGGGCTGTAAGTGGATCCATTCTGCTTTTTTGTGATCAGTCTGCACAGCAGCTGGGCAGAGAAACACAGCATCTTGTCCGCCAGGGAGTGAAGATCCTTGCAGTAATCCATCTGTGTGGCAGTAGCTGGTGGTATTGCACAGGGAGAGGAGACATGCCGTGAGGAGCTGGAGAAAAAATGTTGGTTCTGCACATCTTCCATGCAATACAATGGTGAACCATTCTCAAAACATGGCATGTTTCGTTGGCTCTCTAAAATGGTCTGAATTTGTCAGGGAGAAGTTTTGTCCTCAGGTAGATGTATTTGACTTCAAAATGCTAAAAGTCCATACACACTGAGTACAGGGGAGGTGATTCCCCAGGAAGGACTACCAAGGGGAAATTGAGGTTGCCAAGCTTTGCAGTGGCTTGCTTGGTAGCCTTAGTCAGAGTTTTCACTGCCTCAGTTTGGTCATATCCTAATACAACGGGAGTACTTTGGGGTGCTGTGAGGATAATTTAAACAAACATGTTTTAAGAGTCTTTGAAATTATACTTGCTAAATAAGTGTTATCGTGTTATACAGTGTTGATTCCCTCAGTTTTGGTTAGTAGCACGTAATGGTCAGTGCCAGTGGAGCCCGTGGCCTGGAGCTCTCACCAGAGCAGGTCCCAGTGAGCTGCCTGGTGGGAGTGCTTGTTAGGAACTTTCCAAGTAAATGTGATTTTTTTTTTTCTAGCAAAAGTTGCTGATTTTCTGAAACCAAAATCTTTTGAGAGGTACATTGTGTATTTCTTACTAAAGAGGAAATTTCTCACTGTCATAAATACAGCTGCTGTTTAGTGCATTCAGGCTCTTATTACTGTTGTACGTGTTTTAGATCAGAGACTCAAACACATTCCCCCCACTCAAACTATTCCCCCGTGCAAGTGAGAGCCTTACCATTGCGGTATCAGCTGTGCTGAGGTAGGGCTTGTCTTTTCTGTTGGGGCTGTGCTACACGGTCTGAACAATTACATTTTCTCTATGTGAAAAGGGGTCAAGGCACTCTTCCTCTTAAAGCATTCAGCTCAGCTGAGTGCCCTAATTGTTTTAGCTAGCTGGCGAAATTGAGAAGCCGGCATAAAATCCAGGAGATTTGTGGTCAGCGTGTTCAACTGGATGTCAACAACCGAAGTTGCAATCCCTGCTCTAATGCGGGGCGCAGAGCGAGAGCTTGAAGCTGGGAGTCTCCCATCCTCACAGAGTTTGCAAGCAGTGTTCTGGGCTAACCTGGCTGACGCTGTTTGTCTGTGTTTTCAGGAAAATCTGTGAAATGGGAAGTATCAAGAACTTTCACAATACAAGAGGTTTTTCTCCGCTTAGCTTGTGACCACTTCATGTAACCCACCACCTCATTTGGCAGTAATTATCTCTTTGCTAGTAGTCTCAACAAAGAAGCCAAGGACTTAATGGACCATGAAAATACAACTTGCTATTTATTCCTAGACAGTGCTTGCTCCTTCTGAGCAGAGGATCCCGTGTCTTGTCACGGCCACGCGGGGGAGCTTGCAGTGCTGCTGGCCGGGCCGGCTGCTCTCGTAGCCCAGAAGACATCGCTAATGCGGGGCCTTTTTCCAGTCCCTTGCCCACGCAGTGCAGCCAGAGTTCTTGCTGAAACGCATCTGCTGTGTCTTTGGACTGCAGACAGAATCCTGGATGTTGCCTGGAGCTTTCTGCTAGATGGTGTTTGTTCCGGATCCTTCACACTAAGCTCATGAACCGTCTCCTGGTCTCTAGTTACCCTTTCTTGTGTGCCCTCTATTACTGATCTGGCTGCTTTGGCACCTCTACTTATATGCAAGATTGTTCCAATAAGCTCTGCCTGCTACCATAAAACTTCAGTAAGCCAGCACACTTGACAAGACTGAATTCACAGCCCTAAAAAGTAAAGAACAGTTTGCAAATAATTTTCGGAGCTGGTGGGTATAGAAGAGAGCTGAAGGAGACAGTATTTTATCAGCAAAATCAAACACCAGTCAATAGCTCCCTTGTAATGCTCTGGAGTGCATTACTGAATAAAGACTGTGGGACAAACAGGCCGTAATTTAACGCACGACTGTGAGCACATCAAGAACTAAGCACCAGAGGATGCTCAGCCTGTCTCCAATCTAGGATAGACTCGGACCATTGAAATATGCAGAGGTCATGTAGGTGGAAGGAAACAAAATCCATTTGCATAAGACTACAAATAACTACATTTACTCTAAAATGTTTTTAAGAAGAGAATTTTACGTTCATACCATTGCCTGGATGCTTATCTAGATTATGCCACAAGACTTCTATCATTCCTGCTAGTTTAATTCTTAACACAAATAAATAAATAATCTGGAAGCCTTTTTGTTTAGTGGCACAATCTTCCATGATTCTGGCTAAGATCTTTGTTGTAGAGGTGTGTGACTGGGACTTTCTACTCTGCTGTTGGGAGGGATGAGTTTGGAAGGATGCAGCACTGAGTCTTGTTGGCAGAGCATGAGAGCAGCCACGGGCACCTTGGAGTGTCCTGCTCTGCAGGCGGCTCTCCTTGGGAAGCTGCACCGGCAGCTCGGCTCTGCCCTGCCTGTCTTTGAAGCCTCTGATGGTGCTCCGCAGTTGTGTGGCTGTGCTAGAATAGGGAAAACTCTGAGAGTCCGAAATTGTGTGAATGCAGACAGGCACACGGCGCTAGATTTCAGGAGTGTACAACAACTCACACAGTATTTAAAACCCTGTTCCTTGCAGTAGTTCTGCTGCAGACACAACCTGTAGCGTAGTGACACCTCTTCAAATGCCCGTTGGAGATGGCTCTGTTCAGAAGATTAACATATTGGCTGAAATCTTAGTGTAAAAAGGCAATTCCCTCAGCCTGATGGAGAACCCAGTACATTACTTGTCATTCCTGAGCTGGGCGTTGATGTTTTCCTATAGCCCTTTATGTGTTTTGACTACACTTCACCATGATCCTTTGGCACCAGGACCGCACCATCCACTGAGAAGACCCAACAAATCTTCAAGGACAAGGAGAAAGTGAGCGCCTGCAGCAACACGCCACATTACCCTTCATCTCCGTCTCATGCGGTGTCCCTGCAAAACGTGCCATTTTCCCTACTGGCACTAGATGTCACAGTTTTTCCTTCTCAGTAGCGTAAGGTTCAGAAATGATCCATGAGCTGGAGCGGCGGCAGGCACCCCGTCCTGTGAACGGGGAAGATCTGGCCAGGTGAAGCTCGGGGTGGTGGTGGGCAGAGGGCTGCTCAAACACCGCTTCGCCAGCTCCCTGCACTGCCTGCGGCTGCCAGGTGGAGCTAATGAATTTTATACAAGCTGAGCCTAATAGTTGAACTGCATGTTCTGCTTTGTCACCCTGTGTTCCTGCATTTTATGATAGGCACAGGGTGTTAAAGCATCAGCCGGGCTACCTCTAGCAGGTGGATAAGGTAGGAAAGGTGGGGAGTGTATGGTGGCAGTCAGTGAATTGCCAGGAACGGGAATGGAAACCATCTGGGCAGCTGCTTCCCCCACCCCCAGCCCACCACAATTACCGTAAAAATAGTTGCTTCTCTTTGTATTTCCCAGTCCTTTCCTTGATGAGTTTTGGGAGCAGTCCTGACCCGAAGGCTCTAGTGGCAGTGGGAATGGGTTTAAATAACAGGGAAGCCGGACAACTATCCGTGCCGCACAGCGAGTGGTGTCTCCTCATCTCAAACGCTCGTGGTGCAATTTCAGAAGGTGATCCTCCTTTGGCAGAATAATTTTAGCCCCTTTCAATGAGACGCTCGGGTGTCACAGGGAGACGTGGGGGTAGGGAACTGAGCACGTTTTTGTCAGACTGCAGACTGTTATTTTTGGTAAAGGAGGGAATGTCTTGTGACAAGCAGAATACAATATAAATTAACAGAGGGTCCCCCAGCATCACTGAAAGCTATTTTTTCCCCTCTTATATGCCAAGATCATTTGATATAACCTAAAGAGTAGGAGGTGTGGGGGGAGGATAGGGCTGGTGGGGGTTCTTTCGAGTCCTGGTGGGGTTGGGATGGATGTGTGTTGTATCGGTCCATGGAGCCTCTGGTAGCAAACAGGAGCTGTGGAGCTAAGCACGAGTACTCTGTGCTCCCTTGAGTTGTTTGAGGGGTTGATATTCCTGCAGGTTGGTACCCTCAGTGTGCTGTTTCTCACACTGCTGTAGACACAGAAAAAGGACTGATTTTTTTTAAAAAGCTCCACGTATGTTGTAGCAATACTACAAGTTTGAGCTTTGAAAAGGCTTTTCTTAACAGCTGGAGGTTATGAGCCTCTGATACACATCTCTGAGCTAGAATTTGTAGTTATTTAAAAGATGAATTTTAGAAGTTTGTAAGAATATAACCCAGTTTTCTGGAAGTATTTTGAAATCCTCAAATACCTGCAGTACTGGAGCACAGTTTTTGTATTTTGATGTAAACGTTTGAAGACCTGTATACAGAAAGCTCCTAATAAAGGTTTTCCATTGGTCTCTGTAATCCACAACTTCACGAGATGCAAACTATTTCAGCTCAAGTTTTCAGGCTTTACACCCTGCCTCAGGAGAAGTTCTTTATTGCTTGGTTTTGAAAATTTCATCAGCACTACTTCTGTTTTGGTGCAAAAGCTGGCAGTGCTGCTCCCAATTATTTCTGAGGGCTTGGACAGGAACTTGAATTTGATGGAGAATTTGGTCGGGGTTCAACAAGATGCCCTTGGCTATCCCCAAGAGACATGGTTCCAGCTTCAGACCCTGCAGCACACAAATGTATGAGGTAAAAACTAATTCTGCAGTCTTCAGTGGCTTTTTTGAGCTTCCCTTTTGGCGCTCTGCACGCCCATCCTCTGTCACTGAGCCTCAGCCAGCCCTTTGCTGCCTTGCCATCCGAGGGCCGCTTGGTGTGGTGAAGGGAACCCAGGCAGGAGGAATTCACATCTTGTTCCTTTCAAGTGGCCTTTCAGTGCCGCTACCTCCCAGCTCCATTTACTGAGCGGGTCTTTGTCACGTCTTGTCCTGGAACCGCTTCTTCCCAGCTCCGTCCGCTTGGCCCCGCGCTGCTCGCAGGGCCCTGCCCCGTGTGTGCTGGGCCGTGCCTCCTGCGGCCGCCGCTCGGGCTGCTGAGTGCCGCCTTCCTCAGAGCCAAGGAGAGAGCGGAGCAATCCTGGGCTTTGGCATCCCCTCTCTATCAAGGCACGAAGTCTGAAGGCCTCTGGCAGCCCATCGTGCCCTCCTTCTGGGAGCTGGTCCGTGTTGAAAATAAAATTTTACAGCTTTTGGGCATGTGTAAGTGCAGAGAGGCTGTATTCCAGATATGAAGTTGTGGGCATCAGGCTCAAATGGTGAAATACAAAACTTGTTAGGGCCGCATCGAGTAACATTTCTGGGGACGTGTTTGATCCCCTAATAAAACACACCTCGTTCCAGTGCTCTGCAGCAGTGATCAGCCTTCTGGGGTCAGCGGACACTGGTTTAGCTTCTGAATAGGCAGAGGTTGGTTAGGGGGAAAACAGCACGCGTTCCTGTGCCCTGCCAGCGTCACAGTGTGGGTGCACGGCAGCAGGAATGGGGTTTTGTTCATGTTCAGCTGTGGCGCTCCCAGGGCCAGGCTCCACAGTTGTTGCATTTCCTCTCTTGTTGTAACTTTAGCACATAATACGTATTGGCGTACAGCTGTACTTACATTTTATGTATATTTCTAGCATGTAAAACATAGGGCATGGCTGCAGCAGAATGGGAACCAGACAGCGTTTTGTGCCAGGGTTCTTTAGGTTCAGCTGTCCTACTTCGAGGTTCTTTGAGGCCCACATCCGGCTCTCCAAATCTGGAGGTGAACAAATAAAACGAAGCATGGCATAAAGTACCTGAAGCTGTGAGAGAAAAAAACCACGCACTCGGCCCGGTTTGAGCACAGATGCTGACACAGACCGGGCTGTTCCAGCTTCTGTCGGGTTTTATGTCCGCCGCACTTCCCCAGGAGTTACAGGTCCTGCAGGGAGGAGGCTGGGGGGCTCCTGCTGCCTGCAGAGCAGCCCCACGGCGCCGGCCTCCCTTCGCTCAGCGCCGTCCTGCTTTGCGCAGGGAGCCTGCAGCCGGTCGCTTCCCCATTCCCCTCGATGCCTGTTGTCAACAGCCCCGGCTGCCACTGGCAGTCAATTTGTAACTGCATCAGTGTGTGTATTACCGGTCACATCGATAGCGCAATTAATGTTGAAGTCAATTTTGGTGTTAATTTTAGGCCATGATTAGTGTTGACACTGTGTGTCAAACTAACGGCGTTTATGAGCGCCATGAAAACGAACCTTAGTTAATATCATGTTTTTACTATCCGTTAATGGCTGCATTAAGGCAAAGATCTAGTGGGAGAAGGTGTGTGTAAAATTATATATATAAAACTTGCGTGTAATGTATGTGTGTCAGGCAGTCCTGCCTTGCTGGTGCTATTCAGGGAGCAAATGACATCTGAGCACTGAATCCTAATCACAGTTCGGAACATCAGAAATAATGATCACTTCTGATCGGGGGTTGTGAATAATTCATCCGCTTTGATTTCCACGTTCTGTCCAGTGATACTTTTCAAACCAAATGTGTTCCTACAGGAGAATAATGGTCCCACTTCTTATGGAAATACTGTGGCACAAATCATTTTGCCAACATAAAAACAGTTAAATAAGACGGGTCCTGCTTTTATTTTTTCCTCCCTCTCTTCTTCATTCCCGGGCGTGCTGGGAATAGAGCTGTGGCAGGAGGAGCACTCCCAAACTGTGCTGGCTCTTGAAAGCGCCCGGCTTGAAGCCCCTGCCGCTTACCGTTACCCTTTATTGTTCCGACGGCGCTCTTAGGTGATTAGCTCAGCCTGTCTAATTAACCTGTGAACTCTCCAGTTTTTGGCATGCTGCCGTTAACTTAAGAATCTCGTGTTTTTTTTTTCCTGCGATGGAAAGCTGTCCTCCTCTACCCACAAATTTGAACAGAACCTAAATTGTTCGTACCAAAAAAATCCTGAGCTGTGCCCTGTGATTTTTGTTACTGGGTAAATGGCACAAAGCCAGCTCTGTACAAAAAGACACACGAGTTAATAAAGTGATGTGCTTTGTGTTTTTTTTTTTTCTTTTCTGAAGCAGAATAAGGTTGTTCCATATTTATCAGTCATAAACTATTTTCAGGAGTTTGTGTTTGCTGTGCCCTGGATGGGCAGTTTTTCTTAGTCTGCTAATGAGAATTAACAGAAAGGATTTTATTTATGAGAGGACGCATAATCTCAGTCTAGGGAGCTATTGCAAGACCTCCGTTATAATGTGATTTTTCTAAATAGGAAATGCTTTTAATTTGTCTGTTTTCTGTACTAATGTCAAAACTCATCAGGGTGGTGAAAGTGAAGAAAATCTCTTACATCAGGACGGGTAGAGACAGCGGTGGGGCCGGCCCTGGACACTCACTGAGCTTGGTCACGAGTCCCCTAGGACCTGGGGCAGGCGTTAATTCAGCTGCCTCGTGTGAACGGAGGACGCTGGTATTTCCCTTGCGCTATGCTGCGGTCATTGTGCAGGTTTCTGGCAATGTCTTTGTGCCTTCCTATCTTCACTGCAGTGACAAGTATTTAGCGAATACAAAGCCCGAGTATTTCTCTTGTTGCTCGTGGCTTGTGTTCGGCTGCTGGTGCTTGAAGCTTCCCGGTGTGCTCCTGGCTGAGCTCGGCGTGGCTGTAAGGAGGTGGCTGCTTGGACAAAAACCTGGAAATCAGCGTTCTGTGTGAGTTTACGGTGCAGTTTTAAAGAGAATATTACCCCTGTGGGTTTCTGTCAATAACTAAAACTGTTTTCTGAGATGCTATCAGAAAGATTTCGTTAGGGCCCACTTTGGGGTTTTAGTTATGGCAGAGAGAAAATAAGCCTGCAAAACAGCGACGAGATGAGCTGTGATAGGCGGCAGGGTGTAGGTGGGCACCCTCTGTCTCTCAGAGGCTAATCTTGAAACCTTTGACTTTGGAGCTGCAGACTTCTTTGACCTGCTGTGTCTAATTGCGAGCTTGCCCCTAGTTGAGAGTCAGGTCAGAGACGCAATGTGCAGCCCCCGGCATCTCTTTTCCTGCAGCAGTTAGGTCGGAAGGACAAAGCTTATGTTTCTTCTCCCTTTTTCACCTCTGGTCTTTCTTTTTCTGCTATGAAAAAGTCCAGTAATAGAGAAGCAGAAGTCCAAGAAACCTCTCTGGCTATATAGGCTTATTTGGGATGAATTAGGTTGCTCTTCTAGACTCTGGACCAGCTGTCCGCGTGCCCCCTGGTCTCTGTACTGAGTAGCTTTTGGTCTGTGTGTCTGACCACAGCTGCATCCAGTTGTTTTACAATGTTAAAACTTTTCCCTTTAATTTTGCAATGATACCGGAATTTCAGCAAGGCATCCTCTGACCTTTAGGGATTTATGCTCCTGTGTTTGGGACTGCGGCGGTACCTCTCCCAAACACTGCAGTTGGGTGCTAGGAGGTAATGGTAAATCTGCAAATATTCAGAAGCAAACAAACAAATTAATCTCATGTGACATCTCAGTCAGAATAGCAGGGAATGGAACTGAGACCAAGGAGAAGGTGAACGGAAACACCGTCTTTCTGCTAACCTGCAGTCTCAGCTCTCAAAAGAGGAGGTGGGAGGGAGGGATCTGTCAGTAGCCGGCTGTAGTATTTTTGGATTGCTGCCTGCTTTACTTCCAGTGACCCTTTGATTAATTCCTCCGTCTTTTTATTTTTTTTAATGAGCCGATTATGGCATATCTTATTGCAGATGCTGATTGGATCTCAACTGTGTATCGTGCCATTTTGATTTGGATTAAATGGCACATATCTATCTGCTGCTTCTCCCCTCTCCCCCTCCCGATTTAGTTCATCATGTGCAGAATTCAGAGTCCCCACAATGAGAGCTTCAGCCCTCCTGATTGCAGAGGCTGTGCAATCGGCTTGAGGAATGTGTACTCAGAGCTTATGATCCTTGGGCAAGCGGAGACTGGGTGATGCATGTGGCTTTCAGGGGACGCTGCGATTTCCATCCGTTAATGGCTTCCAGGGTGGCCAGCTCCCCAGTGCAGCGACACGCGGCCGCTCAGAGATGGAGATGCGGGGTACGGATGCTGCTCGTCTCCGTAAGATGGGCCAGAAGAGATGATCCAGTGGTTTTAAAAAAGAAAAATATGCAGCAAAAACATTATGTATCCAGGCAGGTTTGGACAGAAACTGCTGCAGTATCTGGGAAGGAAAAGGGAAAGAGGCAGAGGAAAGAAAGGACAAATAAATAAAGGGAGGGTAGCTATGAAATGAAAGGGTTATTAACTGAGGGCAGGGTTAGAGAGAAGCAGGGTGCTGGGGCTCTGAGGTGACACCTGGGCAGAAGGTTGGGAGCTCTGTGCAGGACATCCACTGCACCCGTGGGCTCTGCAGGAACACAGCGCCCTGCGAGAGGGGCGTTCGCAGACTGCGGCTTGGGCCTGTGAGAAATCCCTGAGCAGGGAGAGGCAGGGCCAGTGTTAATGTCTTGAGTAGGAAGAGAGCAAGAGAGGACGTGCTCCAGTGACCGTGAAAGGCTCGAGCCCTGCCAGCCGTGCTCTGCGCGGGCAGCGCGTGTCGGAGCTGCTGGTAGCGCAGCTCCCAAAGACAATTCAGAAATGCAGCGTCCATGAGGGAAGCGGCCCTTGTGCAAGTCCCTGCTTTCACATCTTGGACGTGTGTATTGACTTTGTTGTGCTCTGCTCCTTGATTGCAGATTGGGATGGTAGCTTGGAAAATGACTCTCAAGACCCCCGAGTATCCAGAAGGCCGCGATATCATTGTCATTGGCAACGACATTACCTACCGGATCGGTTCTTTCGGGCCTCAAGAAGACATGCTGTTCCTGAGGGCTTCAGAGCTTGCCCGAAGCCATGGCATACCCCGTATCTACGTGGCTGCCAACAGCGGAGCCAGGATCGGCTTGGCCGAGGAGATTCGGCACATGTTCCATGTTGCATGGGAAGACCCGGATGACCCATACAAAGTAAGGAGGCACAGGAATAAGAGGATCAGCTCAGAACATAACCTTTCTTATACACAGCCTCTTTTAACAGAAATGTTTGCCAGACTGTTAGGTCCAAAGTTGGTATGGGATCTCTCAGGCAGCAGGACTGGCATCCAGAATGAATTAGTGCTAAATGTTGAAAGCATCCCTGGCTTTCACTGACCTCAGCTGGAGCAATGAGGTTGAGACAGGATGTCTGTATCACTCTCAAATTAAAATCTGCTCCCTTGAAACATTCTTCTTGGATGGGTTACTGGGGATTGGGAAGGGACTACCGTTGGGAATGAGATGAACAAGCTGTTTTTTCCCTACAGGGATACAAATACTTGTACCTGACGCCTCAGGACTATAAAAAAGTCAGTGCTCTGAACTCAGTTCACTGTGAACATGTGGAGGACAACGGAGAGTCCAGGTAGGCACAGACACGTCAGAATGAAAAGCTTTCTGTTCATCCTCGGGTGTACGAGAAGGTGATGTGTGTCATGTCCTTGTCTTCAGCTGGAAAGCCGTAGCTCTGCGGTGTCAGGACGTGGAGCAGCAGAGTGCAAAGCTGTGTCATGCAGTGCCTTGCTGGAGGTGGTGCTGTGCTGGCACTGTGCTGGGGTCCAAGTCGTCCCCGAGGGTCCTGCAGTGGTAAAGGCTCTAACAGCAGGATGACGATTCCTGCCCAGGGACTTGCAGTCGGAATTTTGAAAATTACTTTTCTGGTAGACTCCAGAGTAAGGACAGAAGAATCTGCGAGTGAAGGCCAAGGCCTCCGTGCATTCTAGAGGGGAAGGAAGCCGTGAAAGCAAAAAGTAAAGAAAAGAGCCGCATTGTAATCTCTTGTCCTATTTTTTTGTTCCTTTTGGCTACATTCTCTTCCTTTCCTGCCCTTTTTTTTCTATAATCAGACTGCTCCTCACGTCCTGGGGGAATGACAGAGTGCTTTTCATGGGATTCCTCTCCCTTGGCATTTGTTCTTCGCAGCGCTGCTCTGACTGCGCATACATCGGGCTGTTCGTGGTGCTCAGCGAGGCTGCAGAATGAGCTCGTGTACTGGTCCTGGATGGGTTTTATGCACATTATTCTTCTGAGCCTTAATGATATTTAGTCACTTTTCATTTTCGTTGTAGCAAACCGGTTCAGCAAATCACTGGACCTTGTGACTCAAAGGCTGTATGTGTCTCCCTCAGGTATAAGATAACAGATATTATCGGGAAGGAAGACGGACTTGGAATAGAGAACCTCAGAGGATCTGGCATGATTGCTGGAGAATCATCTTTAGCCTATGATAGTATTATCACCATCAACTTGGTAATCCCCCACTGCTTTCTGTTCTTCAAACTGTATCATCTATTTCAGCTAAAAATCCTGTAGTGCTATCCAGAGATACATCTGGATCAGACTTTTGGTTGATGTAAATTGGCTCCTGTAGGCTTTGAGCAGCACTATTTGCACCATTACGAGGCTGGATCCATTTCAAACTAAATTTAGAACACTTTTAGAAAACAGCCATTTGGCTTCATGTCTGCTCAGTCTATAACTTACTGCTTCTCCTTGTTCTTAAATAAAATACACACATGTTCAGCTAATGTGTTTTACAAAACAATAGGTCTGGAGTTTTGCAATGTAGATTTTATAACCTTGTAATACAAACATGACTAGTTCTATCTAGACATTCGAATCAATAGGTTTTGGCTGTGTGGTAGGACAGAAATCAATGTGATTTTTTTTTATTTTTTTTTTTTAGGTTACTTGTCGAGCGATTGGAATTGGAGCTTACCTTGTTCGGCTCGGGCAGAGGACCATCCAGGTTGAGAACTCTCATATAATCCTGACTGGCTGCGGAGCCCTTAACAAGGTAAGTTTTTACATTTCAGTCTTCAGAGCTATCTCAAGTGAGTTGCTGTTTCTGTGAGTTCTGCCTGAGACTTAAGGAGCTGCCACCACTGTTGTTCTGGCGGGTTCCTTTTGCTGTTAGCTCCTAGAAGAGCTGTGAAGGGGAATCCCAGAGGCTGAACCTACCCTGGTCAGGCTCCTCCTGATCAAAACGAGAGATGACACCGGCCAGATCCAGGAAACTTTCATGACTTTGCACTCTTTTTTCTTTTTTCTAAATCTTTTTTTCTTTCTTTCTTTTTCTTTCTTTTTTTTTTTTTTTTCCTGGTGAGAAAGCGGTCCTTTCATGCGCCTGTTTCGCTTGACAAGAGCCACTATTCCAGGCATCCTGGTAGGAGATTGGCAGGGGATGCAAGCAAGGCTGCAGAATAAGGGCTTGAGCATGAACCAGGTGAAGGAGAAGAAGGAGAAACAGCTTTTAACATAGGCTGCATGCAGTGGCTGAGTGATACAAGCAGCGAAGCCCACTGACCAGGCAGCATCTTCTCCCACCCACCGTGTACTGTGATAGGGGAAACAGGGTTGTTACCAGTGTCTGGAAGACCGTGTTTTGAAATATATGGGCCAGAACCACCCTGAACTTTGCGTTAACACTGAGGAAGCACTGCAGCCTGGGGAAGAGTGTGTGAACGGCGATTTTCAGGGGGTCAAACCTGCTGGAAATCTCAGCTGTGTAGGGCAGGGGGGAATAACTCGGGCTGGAAGCAAACTCACAGCTTGCACTGCTAAAGTGGCTCTTTTTTTTTTTCTTCTTTTTTTCCTTCTTTTCCCCCCACCAGAGGCGATTTTTCTCCCTTGCTGCCCCAAGCCTATTAATATCACAGCCTCCGGCTCCTTGTCAGTCGCAGACACGGCTCGCAGCCGACTCTGCTCTCGTCCCTCTCAGCGAGGGCTTTGTTTACGTGAGAGTTGGGATTGTGCGGGCGCGAGTGCCCTTCCCCATTGTGCAGCTTTGTTCTCAGGCACTCTCCAGCACCTGGGGTGGTTGTGCTTCATCGCAAGCTGCGTTTCAAGGAGTGCCTGCCCGACAATGGGAGATAAAAGGAAAATAGTCTCTCGTTGAATTATTTCCCTGAATAAAGGGGGCTCTGCAGAGAATGAAGCATTGATCCTATCAACTCCAGGATGCAGTACCCTCAGTTAGATCTCTTACACACATCACACACACCTGCATCAATGGAAGGAAAAGAGGCATTTGAAGATCCATCCTTTAAAAAGAGATTGAGTCAGTTTAGTGCTTGCTGAAGTGGAGTATGTTGCCTGATTCCAGCTGTCATTTGTTGGGGATCGGGGTCCTGCAGAGTTTCCCAGATGGCGCAGGCAGTCTGTTCAGTCCTCCTCTCCTGCTCCCTTTCGAGGTTTAACTGCACTCTTTACCCATGGAGCGAATGTTTGTTTTTTGTAGGACTAGTTTAATCTCACTAAATTTTTGGCACTTAAAAATTAAGGATTTAGTCTAAATTAAGCACCTGACATCTGTCAGAAGGCAGAGGCAGAAGGAGAAGCTTTCTGGGGCTGACTTAGCCCATCCTGTTCCGAGGACTCCAGTGGGCTGAATCACTCCGTGTGCCCTTTTCTCTCCCTCCCTGCTCTGTTGGAAAGGCATATACTGTTATGTAGGCACTGAACCTCTTCCTGCTGAGAGGTCAGGCAAAGGAGGAACCTACGGCATCTTACCCAGCTCTCCCAGTAAGAGGACTAAAGCCCAGACCCAACAGCAAGTTGACCTGTCCTTGAACAGCAGGAGACTGGGAGGCCCCCCTCACATCTGGGTGCTGTGGGGTGTCTTGCTGGTGCACGCGATCTTTGTTTTTAAATCCCTGCAGTTCTGGTCAGAGTTTCCTGAATGGATCCAGCTATAACTGTGTCCCAGAGGTATGACAGAGCGAGGTGACCTCTGGTGCTAGCCTGAAATGCCCAAGCTCGTTCCAGCTGAGATCTTAAGCAGGATGCGAAGCAAACAGTGAATGCTAACACGTTTGCATCACCCTGCGATGGAGGCACTATCTACTTCAGATTATACTCTCTCTCCCTGTTCTCATATCTAAACCCTTAAACACTTTTCCTGTGGATATAGGTGGACATTTGTTTGAATTTCCTGTTGGCTGGAAGTCAGGTCTCTCTCAGCCAGGGGCCAATTAAGCAGAGCCCTCCCTTGTAGGGATGCAGAGGGCCTTTGGGCACGAGGCGTGATGCGTCTTGTTCTTTTTTGCCAGTGCGTGAATAAGGCTCCAGAAGGGTCTCGTGGTGGAAAGCTGTTGTGGTTTTTCTCTGTGGAGCAGCTGAGCCTTGCTTCTTGCTCGCTTGGGTGAGATGCTGGGAAGAGCCCTGCGCAGGAAGGCAGCGCGTTCCTGGGTGGCGATGGGAAGGTCACCCACCCGAGGGGCAGGGTCTTGAGGAAAGGTCGTGGCTGAGACAAAGATTTGGGCTTTTTCATCCCTGATTTTAATTACTGCCTTCAAAGATGTTGTACAAAACTTATCCGTGGTCTCGTGCCAGCACACATACCTTCAAAATGTCTTCTCTCTGTAAGAAGAGAGCGTGCAATGCCAAAATGTTTCTGCAGCAATGGAGACAACTAGGCTTGCAGAAAGCAGTGAGGTGGTGTTTTTTTTTCTGGAAAGTTGTTTGATTTTTTTATTTTCCTGTGAAATATTGGGCTCTTTTCAGTTTACAAGGGGAGCGGAGGAGGACTGTGAGAAACATTACGTGCCGGCAGATCCGTTGCTGGTCTCGTTCATTATGTAAAACCAGCCCGAGGGTTTGGGTGCAGAGGGAAAGGTCCAGCTGCCAGCCCCAGACTGTAGCCTGTAACTTAGAGATGAGCTCAAGGTCACGATCGTTTCTAGCCGGAGCTGGTGCGTGGCTCCGGAGGCTGGTGATGGCGTGCGGGCTGTTTGCTGTGTCCGTGTCGCCGCTGGGTCAGGAGGGAGGCACAGCCCGCTGAGCCAGGTAGGTTTAAGGATTCTCAGCCCCTCTGCCCGTCTGGGTGACGGGGGAACTCCGGGAGGTTCCCCGTGCTGGCGATTAAGCTGTCTTTGTTTGCAGTCCGGACCTACGGGCAAGGGAGGGAGCCGAGGGAAAGGTGTGATGCCCTGCGGCGGGGCCGGTGCTCGGCGTGCGGGGCACCGGGGCTGCATTTCATCCGTACCCCTTTTGTCTTCCCCGTTGCATTTCAGCAGGGGGTGGAGAGGTGGAAATGACATTTCATTCCTCTCCTGCGAGCGTGTGTGCGCGCCTGTGCTGAGCCCGCTGACCCCCCTGAAAATTGAAATAATGATAATGCGCGTCTCCTGACTGCATCAAAGTATCAGCACATCAAAAGCCAGGAGGCATGAAATGCAAATGATAAAGTGAAAGCAGATGGATTGTGCATGATCGCCTGATGCCCAATGAATTTTAAAAGGTGCTGGTTCACATGGGGAGAGGGGCTGAAATAAACACGTTATCCCTGCAATTTTTTTTTGTTCTTGCCGCTCACTCCTGACAATATTTTTTCACACTTCAGCGAGCAGCCACTCCATCTCCCTCCCTCCCTCTCCCTCTCTTTCTCTCCCTCTCTCTCTCTCGCTGTCTACCTCACACACGTCTCGGGTCATGTCGCCGCAGCTCCGGTGGAAATAATAAGATATAAACCACGAGGTTGTTATTTGCATAGAAATAGCATGGAGCCCCAGGCAGCATGGGAGAAGGACACAGAGATCATTTGTCTAAAATTTTAATGAAAACTTTTGCTGAGGCAGAGATTTTTTTTTTTTTTAACTTTCACTGCCTCCCCCTTTTTCCACCCCCGTACCTGCCTCCACCTCCCTCGACTCCCGTTCCTCGTCACCAGCTGAACGCGGCGCGGTTTCCTACGAGGCGGGTGACGTGCTGCCGCCGTGCCCTACCTACCAGCTAATTTCCAGCGGTTTCCTTCCTAACAGAAGTAGGCTGCAGAGCCCAGCGCTCCCCATTTACGCATTGCTTCCATGGTTCAAGCCTCCAGGACTGCCTTTCCATTCTGTCCTCACTAGGATGTTCCCAAGGCTGTTGCTGACCTGTTTTTAATTGGTTTGCTCCTCCTTGTCTGTTGTGTTTGAAAGAAATCCCATCTTTAAGGCTTTTTCCTTAATGCAAAGAGTGGCTGTCAGTCACACTGACGCCCATCCCATGAAGTGTTTCATGCCCAGAATGTGAGTGTCCCCGTGGCACCTGGGGGCTGCCATAGGACGAGATCTACCTCTGGTTCAAGCCAAGAACTGTCGCACTCTGCCTGCTCTCCCCAAAGATCTTTTGTACCTCTCTGAAGTTCTTCCCTTGCCATTGTGTGCTCCGTACTCTGACCGTGTGGGTGAGTGAGAGCGGCAAAAGGACTTCTTTCCTAAAAAACAAAGTTCTTCCTTTTAGTTTAGCACGTTTCCCCCTTAAGGAGGAGGCTGTGGATCATGGGAAGGGTAGTCAGAGGTGTCAAGAGCAAAGAGTCCACGTAGCAGAGGGTTGGGAGATGCACGGGTGAATTGATAGAGGCTACGGACACTGACTGGCATGGAGACATCGCAGCCTCTTGGCTGCTTGATCTCTCCTGAGATGTTGGGTGAATTCATAGAGGAACTGATGAACTTGAAATAAACTGTGATGCTATAGGAGAGAGCCGAGGGAGCTGCCAAGCACCTTAGTTCCTTTGTACTTGCAGTGTGTTTTGGAAGGTGCCTGCCAGCAGCGGTGTGGTGGCAGGCTGGGTAACTCCATCCTTGGGGCTGTGGGAAGTTTGTCCTCAAAGCGGTCTTAATTTGAACCGTATTTCTGCTTGTATAACAGAGCTCAGGAGCCAGTTGACCCAATGAATAGTGCAGTTTCTGGCAACGCAAAGTGCTGGGTTTTGGAGGAGGAGGCATTTCTGAAGAGCAGCTTTAGAAGGGAGGTGTCGGTGAGGTGAGCTGGTCAGTGGAGGCTTCGTGGTTTACTAGTGCTATATGGCAGTATCTGAGAAACTTAAAATGCTAAAAACAGCAAATGTGCAATGACCTTTCTTGGGTACATCTCCCGTCAGTGCGGGCGCTGCAGGCGTCACCGAGCTGGGTCAGGGCACAGCAGTGTGTGTGCCAGTCGGGTGCCTGGGGGTGAGGCCCCGAGGACTTGTTGATACACCAGACCGTAACTGCTGCGAGGATTGTTTTGACAATCAGCATTTAAAACCCAGCACCCCGACAACCGCTTTGCACGGGGCCAGAAGAGAATATCCTTGTCTATTCCTGCCGGCTCGGGTCTGAGGCTCGGTGGCGCGAGGAGCAGGAAGCTCCCACAGCCCGCCCGCCTGTCTCCTGTGAGCGATCATCTTCAGCATCGCAGGCGGCAATATTTACCCTTCAGTTTCACAATCTGGAAAAATAAATAAAAGCCCGGGGAGATTGATGCTGTTCGTGGGTTTTACTGTAAAATACAGAATGTGAAAAGCTCTTTTTTTTTTTGAGATTCGAGGCAGGGACAGCTCAGTATCTGCTCAAGATGACTCCCAGTCTTGGGATTAGATCAAAGCAATCATGTGAGAGCAATCATGTGAGTTAGAACAGCAAGTGCCATCCCTGTCATTCAAAGAAGCATTATAATTATTAATGCATGATATGAATCTTTCTGTAGTGGCACAGCAAGACTATTAGGAAGATACGTATGGGCACGGGGTGTTGGGGAATGCTAATCAAAGAGGGCCTAAGCAGTGCCAGCCAGGTTCTGGCACTGGAGCAGCGTTGGGCATCGTGCCCTTCCCCTCGCTCCAAGGCTGCCCCACTCTCGGCTCCAGCGCTGGGGGAGGCTGGAGGGGTCCCTCTGCTGCGCTGGGTGCTTACGAGGGTGGCTCCTGGGGGGCGGGCTGCTTCCCTCGGCTCTCTTGGAGCCGGTGCAGGACCCCAGGGTGCTGCTGGAGGCCCCTTGGCACAGGTCCCCATCGCTCACACCCCAGCAAAGGCAGTCGGGTTTGAGAGCCGAGGTCAGAACCGAGCTCATGGCAGGGGCAGGCTCAGCCCTGTGGTGCTGGGCGGCAGGATTTGTTCCTGATGGTGCCCGTGGGCGTCAGCGGGCAGAGGCCTCTGGCTGGGGGCAGTCCTGGTGACACGAAGGTCCTCGCTCCGTGTCGAGAAGTTAATGTGAGCAGGATGGATGCCTGGGCTTCAGACGAGTGCGAGTAAACAAACACCAGCCTCCGTTTCTACATTTTATTTTTAATTGCCTTTCTTTAAGTGGTGATATTTGTGTATTGTTCCCATTAGAGACAATTTACGTTCCAGACATCGCATTATCGGTCCCTTTATGTTTGCTTAGGGAAGAAGGTCTAATAGATTTCTGTTGACTTTTTTTTCTTCCTCCTTCTATCATTTTTAATACAGATCTTGATCAGTTTATCTACGTGGATGGGGCTTGTACAGTGTGGGCAGGCTGTATTTATTCCCACTAAACAGGAGCTTAGCATATCTGCCCTCTTAGCGTATTCTGCCTGTACCTTCCAGAGAAACACCTGTGTGTTTAAAACCCTATTTATATTTCATGGAACAGAAATTGTATCCCAGTTCCTGGTGATCCTGTAGGGTATGTTTTTACTGGTGTGCTCACTCTGGTCCCTGACATCTCACTAGAGCTGAGTGGAAGAAGGCATCTTCCAAATGTGCCCCAGAATAACCAGTCGTGCCCTCCCCTCTCTCGAGCTGTCCCTAGGAGGGTATCAGGATCTGCCTCTGGCTCTTTTCTATGGTGAATTGCAGATAAATTTTCTGCCATTCTGGATGCTTGGGTGGGAACTCTAGGAACTGCATTGGGAAATTGTCGGGTATCTCATGAGTAAGCCCCAAACCATGCTGCAAAGTGAACAAAGTCTCGTTGTCCTGGTGAAAGAGGAGCCTGTGCTGGAGCCTGTCCCCTTGGCTGGTGTCTGAATGAAAGCGTGCTCAGAAGGTGACCAAGGGAATGACCAAAACAAAATCTGTAGCATCATGGAGACGATCATTAATACCGTTTATAGGGCTGGTGTCTTGAGCAGGGAACCCCTAACTGAGACAGATGGGATTTATGAGCGCTTGGACCATGTAGAATAGGGGGCTGTAATTTTAGTTTGCAAAGTATATTGAGTCCTTTTGATTTACCACAGACTGATGGAGTGACCTTGAACAAAACATGCGGTCTCCCTACACCGTGAAAGGAGAGCTAGGCAGGAATTTTTTGACAAGACATTTTTCATTTGAGAATGCCAGTTCGCTGAAAGGGGAACTCTTCAGGAAAAAGTATCGGTTTTGATGAATTTCTCATTTGGAATTTTTCATTTTGTCAAATGAACAGCACTTTTTTTTTTCCCAACTGAGTTTTCATTCCGAATTAACTTTTATTTCTAATATCTACAATAAATATTTCAGAAGTCAGAAGCAAACATTATGACCCTGCCTGATACTTGCTCAGATCTCGAGATTGCAAATTTTGATTTTCTGTTGCAATCCAGAAGAGGAAGTTTTCAAAAATCCCTATAAATTCTTGCAAGATGGAAAAACCTGTTTCCTCCCACCAACGTTTCATGTTGCCAGCTGCATTAGTAAGGTGCTTTGGGATCTTCAGGCAGAAGGTACCTCAGAAGGCCAGCTGGATGTGCCTTCCCCTGCTGCCTCCGAGGTAACGTGCAGGTGCTTCTTCCCCTTCCCCCTCTGATCTCACCAAATTAAAGCAAGGAAAGGAGCCCACCGGCCAGACCTGCTTCTGGATTTGCAGTCAGTAGCCATCTCCAATAACCATCAGGCTGTCAGCTTCCCCCCACCTCCCCCTACCTCCCACCTCCCCCATCACTCACCAAAGGAAAAAAAGAGCCGGAGCCACAGCTCGAAATATATCATGCAATAGTGTATCATGAATTTCTTGTGAATCACATTGGTGAAGCAGGTTTATTTATTTCTGAGACTTTAAATCAATACAAAGTAGGTCTCTTAGTTCTGAAGCTGGGATGGAGTGTGAAAAAATGAGCCCATTGTACTCTTAAAACTTTGGGGAAAGGAGATGACAGCTATATAATTCCATTTACCAGGCACTAGGGGCTTTAATGTGAAGGTGACAGGGAGCTCTTTGTGCATTTAGAGCACCATATCTTCTAAATAAAAGATCTGTAGACTTGATAGTGGAGTATAGCTCTGACTTTAATAATCTCCAAGCATTAGACCGAGCCAATATGTTCCCAAGTCAGAAGGGTCCCCCACCGAACGCTCGTAAATTAAAAGTGTAGGAGCTGCACACGTTCCTAGATTAGAAATGCAAGAACTGCAGCCCCTTCCCAGGCAGAGGAGGTGTCTGTGCTCACATCGCCTTGTCAGCAGGCTAAAGGCACGGGAGCAGGTCTGCCCCGGGCACGGCTCCGGCTGGCACCCGTCCTCGCTGGGCTCCCCTGCTCGCTGCTGCTGCTCTTGTGCCTCTAAGGATGCGATATGTGGGGGGGACGAGCCGAGAAATGAACACCGAAAGATCTGTTGAGGCTTGGCTGCACATAATAGCAGTCAGGTTTTAAGTTCCTGCATTGTGTTTTCTGATGAGACATTCATTCTGATCATTTCTGCCTGTTTATGAAAAATAGGCTATTTATAGTATATGCGTGTGCCTTTTCTGCTTCAGGTTTCTGGCAGATAATATAAATTGTGGGTTGGGAATTGCAATTATTAAAATTATTTGGATAAAAATCTGGCACTTATATTTGATATAAACACATGATATGCTCTGAATAATAACAGCACTTATGTTACATAATGATTCCCATTCAAGCCCTCTGCTGTCATTTTTTCAGATCTTTCATCTTTGATGAAACATGCGAGCCCAGCCAGCCTGCAGCCCAGCCAGCTTCGCAGTGGATGTCTCTGCTAACGAGCAGCTCGGTCACTAAAAAGGAGCACCCCAAAAGCAGCTGCTCATCGCAGCTTAGAGTGCTCAGAGATGATTAATATGCGTGTGACATGCCTATAAACCTGTTGAGGATGGCCTTTTAAAGGCTGAACAGGCTGCCAGAATCCTGGCTCCCCTTTGTACTCTCCAAAAGATCCTCTAAAGTAAAACGGGGCGGCCCACTGCAGCGCTGAGAATGGCTTTTGGAGGACCAACTGAAATAGATGTTGGCAGTACTGCCGGTGTGGTTTGTAAGCATGTGCCATCAAAGGCTGTGTTATCTGCAAAATAGTGTGTGTCCTTACAGGCCTGAGCTGAGCTCTAACACGCGCTGCACTACATCTAGCGTTTCCTCCTGCCCACTTCATTGCTGTCCTCATCCTTCTGCTGAGATGGAGGCACACAGGAGGCGTTTTGTCTTGTGCACCCTCTTAAATGCACGGCTTTCTGCTCTCTTGAGAGATTTGTCTTCGGGAGCACAGGAGGGGGAAGCAGAGTGGCTCATCTGAATCCATCCTGGGCCTGGAGTGAGCTGGGGGCTGTTTGGTGTCAGGAGAGGAACGGGTGGTGGCCGTCCTGCCGCCCTGCTCCTGGTTGCTGTTGGAGGCAAGGGAGAGGCTGCAGGCACCAAAGAGGGCAGAGCTCCTTGCTGAGACCTGCCGGCACCTCCCTTGGAAACGTCAGAGCAGCTGCTGATGGATCAGAAACAGGGAACTATATGCACAGTGCCCGGCACTGGAGTGATGCGAGGGAAGGCAGCAGTAACAGAAGTGATGCCGATGTTCAGTGGCTGCTCTGCAAACCCACCCCTTCTGCACACGTGTTTGGTCGCTAAACCGATGCCTTCGGTAAGCCTTGTGCTAACGCTGCTTCCAGCTCGGCACCTCCGAGGCTCTGTGGCTCAGCGTACCTCCCCGGCCGGCCCACGCTCAAGGCTGTGAAGTTTCCCCTTCAAACAGGTCAGATCCTGGTTGTAGCTGATGCAGGATGTAACCCTGTGCGGTCTTTCCTCCCGTGAGTTCGCTTCTAGCTTTCCCTCTCTAACTGATGTGGCGACGTTTCTAGAGCCACTCGCGGCTCTGCTGGCCACGTGTCTCACTGGGAATGTCCGAATCCTCTAACTGCAGCAGCAGTTCGGGGCCTCTCCGGCAGATGTATTCTCTTTCACCCTTGGATATTTTCTTGCAGAAACATTTATACAGCAATATGCATTGCACCATTTAAAATTGTTAATTGGAGATTGAATTACTTGTCAGCCTTTAAAAATGTAGTCCTCCGAGGTCAGCGAGGAGGTGGTTAGCGGAGCTGGATGGATGAGCTATCGCGCTCATTTTTTTCTCAAGCCCAACCATCATCGTCTGTAAGCTGGCTTAGCCCTTCGGTGCCTTTTAACCTCTGGCACCCGATTCAGGCTGCAGCTGGGTGTGCGAAACAAGCCGGCAGGGTCTCCGATCACCCTGGAGAGGAGAAGACATGGGGACAGCGCCAGCCGGGTGGTGTCCCTGGCCTAGCACCAGGATGGGAGCAGCTTGCTTGGCGTTTGGGCTGTGAGTAATCAGGCTCTGCTTTAGGGCTGTGCTCGCCGTGCTTATCCCTCCTGCTGCGCACAGGAGCAGCGCACGCGTCCGGACGTACGTGTCACGCAGACGAAGGCGGCACAACTTCCCAACGCGGCTCGGGAGCACGCAGCCTCTGCTGACAAACACTGACAAGTAAATACTCGCGCGCGCGGCGCTACAGAGGGATTTCATTTGCACAGCCCCTCACAATGCTCTGCCACTTCACTGAAATGTCTGGAGCACTCGGGAAAAGGAGCCGCATATTTATCTTGATCTCCAAAAGGGGATTTAAGGGCGAGAGCAGGCGGTATATTAGGCTGTTTTCATTGCCTGTCAGCGGTGGTAAACCTGAGCTGTCTGCAGTGTCTCCAGATAAGCAGCAGCAGAGGCCCGTTTTGCATGTACATACGTTTGCATTAGTTCATAGATGGGGAGTTTAAATCCTCTTTATTTTTATTTTCCTCTGTGGAAAGCATTTAGCTAGACTTGTGTCTGGCATCTGGAGGCCTGTGCTTTCCTTTTCTTTGAGCCTAGATCTACGCTGCTGTCTTTCTGCCGTGCCTCTTCGTGGTGCTGACTTAGTTTGAGGAAGAGGAGGGTGTTGGAGCTTGGGAGGCAGCGCCAGGGACTGCTCTGTGCAGAGCCCTGGTGCTTGTATTCACTTCTAAATTTCTGGGCTAGTGGCACAACTTCGGTGCCTCTGTCTCTTTTGTATCTAAACCTCGGCTGCCATCTGTCTCACAGGGGATTTTGCGAGGATCGCCCAGTGCCTGGGAAATGCTGAGTTCTGTGAAACATCAGATTACGGGGCTTTTTCTTCCAAAGGGAAAAAAATAAGGACTTAGCAAATGCTAGCATTAGGCGATGCTTTTGGTGGGCGCAGAGCCATGACCCAGCCGTGATGAACTGGTGTGCAGGAGGGAAGCTAACGGGTCCAGCGTCATTTTACAGCCAGCTCAGTTTCCTGATTTCACATCCCTTTAGCACCTTCTTGCTTTCTGCCCCAAAGGTTGAGTCCTGAGAACTGTGGCGTTCCCCTGCACTGTGGGTGAGATGAGTCAGGACCCGAGCGCTCCCGGCGGGAACTCGCTCGGGCACCGCTCCTGCGGGGTCGGGGCTGCCCCGGCCTCGGGGCTGCTCCTCTCCTGGCCCCTTTTCCTAAAACGAGCTGCGCTGGTTGTTCGCTGGGGGAGGACAGGTTGTTTGTGTGCGTTTGAGGGGTTTTTAAGATCTAAATGAAGCAGGTATGTAATGCCCTCTGTCTGTTAGAAAGACTCAACCCATAAAAATAACAAACGGCATGTATTTGCTAGAATGTCAAAGTTATGAGTTTATTTTGTAATGATGTGCTCCTGCCTTCATGAGGTAAACTGGCCGTGGCAGAGGTGTTATTAGTAATATGGACTCAGTGGAGCAGAAAGCCGAGTGACCGAGAGATCAGTGTATCAGTCAGGGAGAGGGCAAATGGAAAGAGACAGCGGGAGAATGAGAAAAGAGCTGCGGTGCCTGGGCTCAGATTAGAGATGGAGCCGTGCGAGAGAATTGGAAGTCCAGCAGTCAGCCTTATTCTTCCTGCTCTCTCCGAGGAGCCGGTGGGGCTTTGTCTTTGCTGTACCCATCCCCGTGCAGCATGGTGGTTTTCTCCCCGGGAGTAGAGGTTTGAGTGGGTCCCGTCCACCAGGCCCCATAGCGGAAGCAGTTGTGGATTAGCGAGCTGAGCTCGGGTCAGCCCTCAGGAGACTTGTTCATGTGTCAGCTCCGCTGCCGGCTGGGAAGGGTAAGAGATACAGCTGCCTGCTGCATCAGCTTCCCACGTGTTGTTTCCCCTGGAAATCCATACCCGAAGATCTTACCCATATGCAGGGCTGCTGAGCAGTTTGCTCTGTCCTTTGGTGTCAACATGTTCGTGACGTGCCGCAGGGATGGGCTTGTGCGTGTCTCCTTACTCAACACCTCCTTGCCACGTCTCCTCCTCTGATGTTTTCCCGTTTTTCTTTTGAAAGGTGCTTGGACGGGAAGTTTACACCTCCAACAACCAGCTGGGTGGGATCCAGATAATGCACAACAACGGGGTGACGCACGGCACCGTGTGCGACGACTTCGAAGGAGTCTACACCATTCTGCTGTGGCTTTCCTACATGCCAAAGGTAATTCCTGGCCCTGCAGCAGTGCGACGAGGCACCACCTATTTATTCACTGTGTTCACAGGGTTTTGGGGGTAGGGAGGGTCTCTGAATCCGTGTTTTTTTTTTCCGTGTTTGTAGCAAAATGGCTTAGGCTCTTGGTTGATGCTGTTGGGCATTATGGTACTGAAATCTACGTCAGGATTAATGCTGTTGGGCATTACGATACTGAAATCTACAAAGCCATTTTTGACCTAAGTTGCAGCAGAAACCTGGTTGAGGGGCAGCGTGGCACTGCCGCGCGTATTGTCACATCCCTCCCCGGTGTGCTGTCCTTAGTGCTCTGGGTAGCGGTATTTGGTGTAAGCGGTGGATTGTCTCTTACTGAAAAGGCTCTAAAAGCTCCTCTCGGAGGCAGTAATTTGTGGGAGTTGATGTATGTTTGTAAGCTGCTCTGCAGCCTGGAAGGAGCAACAAGAACACGCAGGTCACCTTCCTTCAGGAAAGAGTGCACAGATTGAGTCAGGTGGCCTGGGCACTTTTAAAAATTAAATTGCAACCCCTTGCTAATGCTGGCAATCCTGAAGTTCAAGAGCAAGGAAAGTACAATGCATGCAAGATGATGCCGAAGGAGGGGTTGTGAGAGTGTGTGGAGCACCCTGGAAGCTCCTTCAGACTCTTGCCAAGGCCGCGATCCCGTGTGGCAGGGTTGTAACTTGTGGGGAAAAGAGGACTGACAAGCTGCTTTACACTCAGTGTTTGGTGGGAGAGTGACTTCCTTCAATATTTTCTTTTTCCCTTAGAGTGTATACAGCCCTGTCCCTATCCTCAAAGTCAAAGACCCTATAGACAGAACCATAGACTATATGCCTACCAAGACTCCCTATGATCCTCGCTGGTTGCTGGCTGGCCGCCCAAATCCAAGTGAGTACACCTTTGGTGGTCAGGACGTGTCGTAAAGTGTCTTGTGTCAAGGCTTTGTCAAAAATTTCTGTCTGTTACTACTTGGTCAGTGGTCCAGTTTCGGCATTAAATTGTTGATATTACTCATGGTATCCCACGGCATAATTGGAATTACAAAGCCTAGAGAATTAAAGTACATCAGCAAATGAGGCAGGAGGCCTTGAGCGCTAACCCCGCAGATCTGGGTTTTTCTTCGAATCAAGCCAAGTGCATTCTGAAGCTTGAACCTATCTGCGGTGTCTTGAGATGCTCTAGATCTGCTTCCAGACTTGAAGTATTCCATTCTTTTTCCTGTCAGCAGCCAGGTAGCCCATCCAGTGCAGCTAGTCCTAAAGGACAAAGCTGGCTGGAATGGGGAGAAAAGCCTGAGGCCTACAATCCGAATATATTTCAGAACTTATAAACTAATTAGCTCTGAAAGATTTAAATATAATATATAAAAATAGCATGTAAATAATGAGTGCGTGAGAACATTTACAAGTAATAGTTACTTTTATAGACTTCCTTTTGTATGGTTCAGAGGAAAGTGCATGTAGAAAAGTCTTTCTGCTAGCGGAATCACAGAGCATTCCTGCAGAGCTCGGTGAATAATTACGTTGGGAACACTGCAAACCATCGAGCCCCCACACATGCTCTTGGGGTTGTGCAGCCTGTGTATGTACAAGCTGCAAACTGGGTGACCATTATGCCTGCCGTTATTAACGAGTTTGGGGGGCTAAAATGAGATTTGTGATAAACTAAGTTTTCTGGTTTTGGATAATATTTTTTCATCATCTCTCATGTAATTCATCCAGCTGTCTGAGTGCAGCAAACGCTGGCTTCCAAATCGAGTGACTTCAGATTTTAATTTAGTGGAAGCGTTAAGGAAAGCAGATGATTCCCTGTGATAAGTTAAAGCAGATATCTCCTAGGTGAAAAGTTAAAGCCATTTATTAGAGGAGATATTGCCGTGATATTCTTCAAACTGACGCCCGACACGAGGCCAGAATCTAAACGATCAGCTTTGGGCTCACGATAAAGAGATAATTTTGAAATGGATGGTCACATTTTACAGTGGGGCCACAGAGGCAAGGAATGTAGAACACAGTAATTACAAGTTTGGTCTTGATAAAACACTCTCCATCCTGTTTAAGTCAGCAGAGGTTAGCTTGCTTGGATCTCCACTTTTAATTGGTTTTGGACTTGGGTTTGCAGAAGCAGAGGTGCTTGTTCAGATTAAAGCATTCCTCAGAAGCTGCGTGCCAAGGGGGAAAGCTGGGAGATTTTTTTTTTTTTTGGCAGAAGTTTCATGAAGTCCTAGAGAAAAGCGTATGCCCAAAGAAGGTTGTGATTTTTGTAGCTGTCTGGGTCCCACCTCGATGACTTGTCTGTGGGATATACGGCTCAGACTGCCGGGAGGACTGCAGAGAGCTGCCTGCAGGTCCCCCCTTTTATTTGTCACACCCCAAATCAGCGTCAGCAACCAGCCCGGATGGAAGAGAAGTACAGTGTAATTTGCGCCCCTGCTCCCTGGGGGGATAGTTGTCACCCCAGGGTTTTATTTGCAGAAACGTGTGCAGATTGTTAGTCAACAGAGCTGGTGTCACATGTGGGTGTCAGCACCTCTGCTGCAATGCCTCTGGGGCAGGAGGGAACCCCAAGGCTGACACCATTGCTTTATAAAGGGAAAATAATACTAGTTCATAGTATGACCAGGGTAACCAATTCACGGTTAGTATGACCAGGGTAGCCAAGCCGTCACGCTTCAGGATGGAAGCTGATTGTCTGCAAGAGTCGGGAGAAGTTTGTTCCCCTTAGGGCTGCTCAGCCACCTCGGTGAGTGCTGTTCGGGAGAGGTTTGCTCCCCTGGAAGTGCTGCGAAGTCGCTGCCTTCCGTGGGCAAGTGCAAGGTCTGAGAGCATGGCCTGATCCGGCGCCGTGACACCTACAGCATCAGCTGGTGGCTTTCGCAGAGCAGGCAGGCTTCCAGTACCAACTACTTCTGTTTAATTTTTGTCAAAGGCTGTGTGAAACCCTCTCAGACGGGGTGTCTAGTTTTCAAGTATCTCAGACGTTTTACATTTAGGTCCTGAATTTCTTCAGCATTCTTTTGTTAAAAGAAATATGAGGCAGAATCGAGGGAAAAATGTGAGCCAAGTTTTAGGACAGAAATAGGCATTTTGAAAAACATCTTTAATGACTTTGCTGCCTTTTGACAAATGTTTGTTGCGTCTCGAAAAAAGCAGCTATTTATTTAAAAGCATGCGAAGTCCCTCTGCTATCCGAACCCCATCGTTTAACAATAAATGATGCTTTTGCTGATAAATGACTGTCTTTATGTAGACTAGCAAATGAAATAAGACATGATGGCTGAAGGCAGACAAACGCTCAGCTGTCTAATGTTCCCTTGTATTATAATCTGTTTAAAACTAACTAAATAAATAAAAAGACAGTTCCATGTTCTCCAGTTGGCATTTTAAACAAGTTTCAGTTGGTCCTTTTATGTTCTCTCTTCTTCCTTCCTTTCCTCCTCCCTCATCTGATATTTCCTTTTTTCCCTCCCTTTCAGGTCAAAAAGGACAATGGCTGAGTGGTTTCTTTGACAATGGCTCCTTCCTGGAGATCATGCAGCCCTGGGCCCAGACAGTTGTGGTTGGCAGAGCAAGGTAAATGCTGAGACATTTTAGACGTTTGTAGGAAACATGTCTTCATCGTGCTTTGCATTTTTCTAGAACCTCATTTCAAAACTGCTAGTAAAAATAAGTCATTACTTGAATTGGATGCCTTACTTTTACTTCTTTACCACGTGAATGAAGCATGGACTGATCATTTCTTCTGTTTTGCTTGGAAGTGACAGCTCTAATGTGCACAAAAGCCAAAAAGAGAGAGATTGTTAAAAATTATAGCAGACAATACCCGCTTCTCTAGGTGCATGGTCACATAGTGAGGCCTTTTTGCAGCTGTTAATTGAAGGTGTGTTACACAGTTTATTGTTCTGCAGTCACACTTGACTTGCAAGAAAAGTTCAGCTAAAACTAGAACAAATTGCAAGAAACTCTGGAAAGGAAGAGCTTAACATTGAGATTTGCATGGAATAACTTGCAGCATTTTCCAAACCACCACCCACCACACCTGATCCTAATGAGCTGTGCAGCTCCGGAGACCTGAGCTAACTCAGGAACTGACCAAAGTACCGGGGTGTCCCAGGTGATGCCGCCTTTGATTACCAGAGGATTCGGTGGCAGACAGGGCAAGACACGGCTGCTCCTGAGACACATCGCGACAGGGCTGGCCAGCTAGGCTCCGAGCCAGTGCAGCTGTGAATCAGTGCTGCCTCTTAGCTCCGTTGCGTTGGTAGCACAAGCAACCCCGGAATATTTGGCACTGCAGGCTCCCGTTTCTCTTTTGGACTCTTTAATAAAGCCACAGCTCTACGTAGTCATCCAAAATGAAGGAGACAGAGCTCGTGCTGGGAAATAGCAATGCTTATGACATTCTCTAGAGCTCATGTGTGACATCTACAAGGATTGTGTCTATCTGGACATCTCTAAAAAGGCCATCAAGAGCTCCGTTAACACCAAGGAAAGGCCTCTGTTTCTGACAGAGGCTTCCAGATACAGGGGTGTGCTCAGCAACATGCCCCTCTGTTGCTCTTTTCTTCAGATGTTGTCTCTGAGCGCTGCTGGTCCCAGGGGTCTGAGTGCTGTTACCCCTGGAGATCCTTTCCTCTCTGAATATTGTCTGCCTTTATACATTGTTGAAAGGAGTCTAAAATACCTGCTGGCTCCCCTCCTAATTGCAGCACGTAACCTTGGGTGTTCCTGTGCCCTTTTGATACACTTCAGTATTTTTATCTGCCATCTGTACCACACCGAAGTGTTATCTCACAAGATACTCCAACCATTTAAAGGCTTTTAGGTTAAGAAGTACACCAGGTAAAAAAATAATCAGTGATTTGGCAAAGCTAGAAGGTCTCTGTCCAGGCCTCTGCTCGGCTTCACTTGCAGTTCCTTTCTTCTGACAAATTCTGAGTTGCTCTGGACTCTCACACACAAGTACATAGAATACAAATGAAGCTGACTTCTTTCAAAAGCAGTGGCACTTGGAAAAAACAAATATGAATGTATTCTTCTGGGATTGTTACTGTAAGTGCTGCCAAAACTCATCTTTTGTATGTATGTTTGGAATATGTGTGCTGTTGGCTGTAAATTGTCTTTTATTATTCTATGGCAACTTGTCCAGGGACACACTATAAAACAAGATGTAGCATCTTCATGTGCTAGCCTGATAAAATTTATATGAAGTATAATGGAAAACAGAAGTTGTTTTGAGCTGTTTTCAAGTTCAATAAATAACTGTAATACTTGGATAAAGATGTTCTTTATTAGGTCACATGGGCCCTAATACACAAGTTATAAGTTACCGATTTAAGACGGCTTCTGCAATTACGGGGTTCTGGGCAGACCCTTAATCATAGCGAATGGGAATATTTCCAAGCCCCTGGTGCACGCAGGCCGTGTCGCGCTGTCTGCCTGCAGCGTGTCACCAGCCCGGGGTGGCTGCCGAGAGCTCCTCAGCCCTGCAGGGACTGCCTGGGACAAGGGCTGTCACCGGGGCCAGGTGACTGCTGCGTGGGTGCTGCGGGAAGAGCTCCGGGGCTCCCCGGTGCCGACCTCCCAGCCTCGCCTCGCAGCATCCAGCGGCCAAGGGGCAGCGGGGAGGCAGACAGGCAAACCCAAACCTTTTCCCTTTTACCCGTCGTTCAGCCAAGCCACCCGGGAGTTTTATAGGCAGGAGAGGTTTGGCACGGCTGAGACGCCTGCGTTGCTTGGGCGTGCAGCCTGCGGGTGCGTTTCATCAGCTGGCAGCGCCTGCAAAAGCAGGGCTTGGGAAGCCTTGGGTCTTCCCTTTTGTCCTGGGTAAGACCGGCAGCATCAACATCTGTGTGATGCTGGGTGAGGAGAGGTGCATTTGTAGCTGTTTCATTCAAAGCTTAGGCTTCGGTTTATTCTATTTAATTCGTAGAGAGGTGTGTGTTAGTGTTCAGAAGTAGGCTTTGCTTTGAGAACTATACATTGAGCTCTGAAACGATCCAGCCACATGCCTAAACTCTTCAAAAAGGCCATAGTGCTTCTCCCTCCCCCATTAGCATGCGTTATTTGTCTTTTTTGGGTATTTTGATGCAAATTGGAAAAATGGTCTAGTTGTGTAACAGTAAAAGTATGAATTTTGATTTGTTTCGGTGCTGGCAGGCTGGGAGGAATACCTGTAGGAGTTGTTGCTGTAGAAACGAGGACAGTGGAGCTGAGTATCCCCGCCGACCCCGCAAACCTGGACTCAGAGGCCAAGGTAGGTTGAGCGCCTGCTCGCTTGGTTGTTTGTGCTCTGAAAACGTGAGAAAAGCGTTTGTTTTGGTGGGATTTTTTGGTCTCGGCAGTGGCACAAAAAATACAGGCCTTCCTCGCGTGGGTGCCGGTACGTGGCAGTGGCTGGAGGCTCTTGGCTCGGGGGTTGCCTTCCCCAGAAGTCCTACCTCTGTTGTGAGCCTGCTGCGATGCAGGGCGTAGGGCCTGGGAGATCTGGCAAGCAAAAATCATTTCCCTGTTCTCTTGCTGTGACCGGATTGTTTCATGCTCTTGCTGCTTTGACATTTTGCTTTTCTCCTGCCTGATTTCACAGCTGTGGCCCTACCTCCTACATCGTCTCTTCTGTGTCTTCTCCTATGCATGTCCTTTTCTCTCACTCCTTCCCATTCTTGCAGCAGTCACAGTGTCAGGCTTCCCGTATCATCTCTTCCTAGGTAAATCAGCGGTAACACTCCTGTCGATGTAGGTGACAGAAGGATTATCCCAATTTTTCCTTGGGAAAGCAGATCTTAAGCATTTCACGTGCTGCACTCCCCATTGTTGGTTCCACATTGCAGCCCTTGCTGCAACCGTTCCTATATTTTTGTGCTCTTATGCTAACAGAATTGTTTCAAGGCTTAACGATCCTTTTTGTCCCCACAGATAATCCAGCAGGCTGGCCAGGTGTGGTTCCCTGACTCGGCCTTTAAGACGGCCCAGGCTATCAACGACTTCAACAGAGAGGGGCTGCCTCTGATGGTCTTTGCCAACTGGAGAGGCTTCTCTGGTGGGATGAAAGGTAACCAGCAGTTCGAGTACCCTCGTGGTGTTGTCCTGTACCGTGCCTTGTCTCCTGCTCCTCAGAGCATTGCTGCTGTTTCCCCGCCGTGGTTTGACATCCCAAAATGGTTCTCTGGGGATGGAGCAGCCTCCAGGAGGGTGGTGGGAGCACGCAGTGAGGAACAGAACCAGGTGGAAATATGGTCTTATTGATAACGTTGCGCCCTGTAATATTGGTGTATCAAGGACTGTCTCCCAGTTGATGGCTGTGGTGGTAGTGGCTGTTCATATGAACTGAACCGTTATAAAACTGCTCGGTTAATATACAGGCAGTTAGTTTTTTGAACCGCATATTTCTGCTTTAAATGGTGTGAAGTGCCAAGAATGTGAGATTGATACTATAAAATTTAAATAAGTAAAAGATTACAGCCTTTTACCTGCATGTGGCTTAACAAACACAACGAAAAGTTATGGATCCTCTAACACAATAAAAGTTCCTGCTCTGGGGAGGCTGGCGTTGTGATAAAGGCCACATTGCTCTCTGTCTCATGAGCAGCACAAGAAGAAATGCAGAATGCAGGGACAGAACGTGGCAAAAGATTGCAAAACTCTTTCCTCTGGAAAATGCCTGTTACCTGTCAGGGTGGTTTCTGCTCCATGTCCTGCTACTGCACTCTCATCTTGACTTGTTTTCCATGCCACACTGCTTACCAGGAAAGTGGTTAATTAATGAATACCTGGTGGTTACACAATTATTTTGCCTTACTGTGTAGTGAGATCTGTTGGCTTTGCCAGTGCCTTTGCTGGGAGCGTTGCTCAAAAACTGAGTGTAGCTTTGGAGTTGGAACTAGAAGCCCAGGGTGGAAAAGAAGATGCGAAGATGCTAATTTTTGTGAAGATGCTAATAGCTGTACTGCACATCCCACTTAGCTCCACGCCAGCTCGTGGCAAGAGGAGGAGGAGAGAGGCATCACAGAGCAGGGAGAGACCAGGGCACCGCAGTCTGTGCGCTGGCCGGGGCATTTTCTGCATCTTGGTTTCTGCTGAAGGGCCTCCAGAGCGAGCGTCGGTCTCTCCTGACACTCTCCACGTTCCTTGGGGAGTTGTTTGCAGTTTTGGTTTCAGTGCTGGCTGGGGATTATGCAGGGAGGGAAAATAAACAATTATGCCACCCCTCAATGCACACAAACACACTGCCAGGAGCCGACTGCACTGTGGGTAAAATGACTCCAAAATTGTGTGTAATGAGTAGGAAAAGATTAGAGACAGCTCTTGCTATGCTGAAAATTGACATTAGCGGAGGGGGAAGAAAAAAGAAAGCAAAAAAAAAAACCCTCTTTACTAGTCGGCCTAGGAGGTCTAATTCAAGCGGTAAAATAAATAAATAACTAACATAAATAAAGGCATATCACAATGGTGCTGGTGGTTTCCCCAATGAGCTCTATCTGGCCGGAAGGCTATTCAGCATAATGCAAAATTAAATTATAAAAACTGGCTTGAATATTTAGATGGAGGAGCCATTTGGAAGTGGTTTATTTAGGCGAACCGGCAGTGACCCACGACGAGGAGACATCAAGCGTGAAATTTACTGGAAATTAGCACCAGGGTCTTGGACTCGGCATGAATAGTTTGATAGCATGCAAATCCCCGCGACATTAAACTGCAGCGCTGCTTGTGCTACAGGGTCACTCGCAGTTGGTTTTTCATGTTTTACTTATTATTTTTTCCCGGGACAGGTTATAAATAACAATAAAAAAATTTAAGCAGAATGAAAAAGCTGTTTTAAATCTCTGATTACCTGGATGGTGAATGACGGTATTGCTTGTATGTAATGGGTTTATGAGGGCCATTATGTGTCTGCAGCCAGTGTGTGCCTGGTGTTTACCTTCAGGTCCTAGCTGATAATCCAGCCAAGCTGATGAGATCCGTTCCAGCTTCGGAGGTTCAGGGCACGCTGCCCGACACTATGGAAATGCAAAAAGCTGTCTGCAGCCTTTCTAGCATGCTTGATGCATCTGACGGCCAATATTTACACACACGGTGTAATGATAACAGCTTCCAGCAGATTTCGTGTCTCTGTGTGGCAGGCGCTGATGCACGCTGCAGCTGAGCAGGCAGACACAGGACAGGAATGTGTGCTGCGAACAGCCCGCCCTGCTGGATAGCAAACACTGGCCTTCCTGGAGGATCTCGGCAGCATTTCTGCCTTACAAGCGTTTCATTAGGCTCAGGTTTAAATTAGTACAGAGCTGAAATTTGGCCCAGAAATATCAGGGTCAATTTTAATTTTTCCAATCTCAACATCGGCAACTTGTTTGCAAGAAGAGTTGTGCAGACAGCCTGCTCTTTAGACGTGTGTTGTTCTCTGCTGCACAAAAGATGATGGAGCAGTTGGTTTCTGTTTTAAACACAGCAAGTGTGTTAGCTACAGCAAGAACACTGTAAAGCCTGCACCTACCGAGGCACCAGGCTGCCCAGGCAGCACAGGCACAGAGCAGTGAGCTCCTCTGGGACCTGGCACCATTCCCCACCTGCAGCAGTTGTGGTTTTCATGGTACGAGTGGAGAGCACAGCAAAACTACAAACAAGAGGTAATTATCACTGTGTGGCAAATGCTTCATAGGGTTTGGTAATATAAGGGAGGTTGTGTGCTCCGGTGGTTTGGTGCAAGGACTAAAGGCAGGTCTCTTGAGTTGTGTTGGTGGTATTTTCGTGATCTTCTTCCCTACACTTACATTTTACCCTTCAAAAATGCGTGTGCTCTAAGAGTGCCCACTTTGCTGAAGTGGTAAGTGTGGGCAAACTGAGTGGTTGAGATGGCAGGAGGGAAAAACCTGCAGAAGAGCAGGCTGGGGTTAATGCTCGAGACAGGTCAGGGGCCCTGCTGCGGATGCTCTGCCGCTGCCCTCGGCTCGTCTCTGCAACTCGGCACCTTCCACTGCGTGGGGCTGTGCGAGGCACCACGGGGACCTTCGGCTGCAGCAGTCAGGGTGTTCTCTCTTCATCGTTTGGGCAAAAGGTGTCTGTTAGTGGGAGCTTTTACCTTAAGGAAAGGGGAGATCCCCAAGAGGAGAGCAGTTTACAGCCATACCTGAAACGAGGAAGGTGCATCTATAGCCCCCCAGGAACGCAGCAGCAGCTCTGTTGGCCTCAGTGGAAACGTGAGCAAGTGAGTGAATCCAGACGTTGGTGTAAATCCACATATAAAACACTAAGCACGGCCTGCTGGGACGTTCCAGGAAAACCAGGTGCTGCACTGCAGGATCCCAGAAGGAGTAACTGTGTACATGACTGCATGGTGGGAAAGCTCGTGCTTCTGGAGAGCTTGAAGCCTGACCCGAAAGTACTGTAGTCACAGAAATACTTCCCTGACCGTGCTCATGCCAGGCTTGGTAAACCCAAAGGGGATTTGGAGCTGTGCACAGAAAGCATTAAGTTTCTCCCAGTTTCTCTGCTCCTCCTCCCTCTGCCTTGTTCAAACAAGTAGCACTTCTTTTTTTGAGACTTAACCTGAGTAAAATATATACCCTTGGCAGGAGTGAAAAATGTATTGCTAATTACGCAATTATTTTATTATGTAGCACTAGTAAAAAATGTCTAGTAAAGAATTAATTCAGTTAAAATAATTTGAATCAAGCAATTATTTTCTTAACATTAGAATTAGCTGAAAGTACTTCAAGTGGTTTATTACTAGCACTACATAATAAAATAATTGTGTAATTAGTAATAAATTTGTCACCCCTTTTGAGGTCTTTTTCTTTGCTCAGGACAAATGAAGAGGTTGGAGTTTTGTTTGGTGCTCAGTCCCCACTGTCTCTGCCAGAATTTGCTTTTATTCGCGATGAGAGGAAATAGGTTGTCCTTCTCCTTGTCAGCATTTGGCATTCCTTAAATAATGTGAGTTTCCTCTTCTTGGGTGCTCGGACAATGACCTTGCAAATGAACTGGAGAGAGTGCATCAG
Organism: Cygnus atratus; assembly: GCF_013377495.2. Lineage (NCBI taxonomy): Eukaryota > Metazoa > Chordata > Aves > Anseriformes > Anatidae > Cygnus > Cygnus atratus. Next base: position 10,097,735 of record NC_066381.1, on the reverse strand, counting down.
TGCCCATGGTACTAATATATAAATATATATAATATGCATAATACACTTTACATATACCCTGTCCCATTACTGTATGTATAAGCGTGTGTGTGTATTTTCCAAAGAGTTACGTGCTGAACTGTGTTTGTGCTTAATGTTAAACAGGGGGTTAAATGACACGGGGACCTTGGTTGGGGTCCCCCTTTTCCCCAGCAATGGCTTTCTCAAGCGATTTAAGGGTTTTAGATGAATCAAAGTGTCTGTCTTTCCAAGACTGTTACTGAAGGCCAGCATGTGTGCGTTGCCATATGCAACCCACTTACTTCTGTGCTCTGCATTGCTATTTCAATGACTAGAAAACGTTGGACAAGTTGGGAGGTGCTAAGCAAGGGACATCAGATGTGGTAAAGCGGTTAGAAGGTGCTGTCCTGGGAGACATATGAGGAAAGAATACCTATAGTGTGTCAAAGAAGGGAAAAAAAGAAAAAAAACAAACACTGAAAGGCTACTGCTATTTATAGCAAGCCCAGAGGAGTGGAGAAATTATGTAGGGTGATGCAAGGAGTAACAATATGAAATTAAATGGGATGGGAAAGGAGGGGAAATTTGGCTGAACGCAGGGGAAAATGTCTTCTGTTTGGCTGTGCAAATGCCCCAGGAGAAGTAGGAAAGCTGGTCGTTTGGGATTTCTAAACCAAGGCCTTAAAAAGCACTGGAAAGGAACATAGGATGCAGTCCTGTGAGGACAAAGAGATAGACTAGATAATCCTAATAAGTATTTTTCATTTCTTATATATTTGATTCGATACTTCTAAATATAATTATGTGTAACAAAATATATGTATTCGAGGCTGCCTGTTTCTATTACAAACCACATCCATTACAAACTATATCATCTCGTATAAATTCTCTTTGCCTTCATTTTTTTCTCTTTTATGTAAATCACCTTTGGGGCTGGTATTTTCAACGTACTGTTTTTACACAGTGGAGTTGTTCTTATTAATTTTGAGCAAAACGCCTAAGATAAATTTTAATGCCAGAAGAGAAGAGCACTGTTTCACATCCGGACCCTCCCCGCACTGGTTTTTATACAGGTATGCTCAAGGTGTGCCACCACGAGGCATGCCATGCCGTGCTGTGCCGTGCCATGCCGTGGTGCAGGTCCTGCGGGAAGGCCGAGCTCGGGCAGCTACATGTCCCTTAAGGACAGCAGCACCCAGCCTGGCTGCCTGCTGGCCAAAATCTTGTCACGGAGGGCAGGCAGTGGCTTCTCACAGACCCATGTGCAGCAGGCCGGGGTGGCCTGAGGACCCTGCGGTCCGTATTTTGTGAACAGACACGGTTGTGCTCACACCACCAGGCCTCATCTCCAGAGACGTGGCGTCTGGGAGCAGGGCCGATGTGGGAACGTCTCCCTTCCCGGTCCGTCCTGTCCAGGCCCAGATAACCCCAGCAGATCTTGACGCACGGCAGCAGGAGGAGGTGGTTAGGAGAGCTGAACAATTGTAGTTTTTCCTTCAGTCTGACCACGCCTGGCCTAAAGCATTGACATGCCGTGACTCCCAGTGCTGTCCCTTGTTCCGCAGACATGTATGACCAAGTGCTGAAGTTTGGTGCCTACATCGTGGACGGCCTGCGGGAGTATCGGCAGCCCGTGCTCATTTACATCCCGCCGCAGGGGGAGCTGAGAGGGGGATCCTGGGCTGTGATGGACCCGACCATCAATCCTCGTCACATGGAGATGTACGCCGACAGGGAGAGCAGGTACGGCCACTCTGTCCTCCCTCTAACCACCCGCTTTGAGGCACAGTTACCTGGCTGAGTGAGGAGCAGTCAGTGAAGTGTGCTCAGAAATGTGCTCTTCAGAACCCCTCAGCATTGTCCCGTCTATCAGACGGGCAGTTGGGTAGTGGCACTTTTTTAAGAAATAAAACTTGCATAAGTGAAGTTCTAGTTACCAGTGGTTCGGGATGTAGCATTACAAGCAAACCCTGGGAAGCATGCTTTTAAAATATTTTTGAGAATCTCTAAAATACAGAGATACAGAATCATTTGGGGGAAAAAGCCAGCCCTGCCTGGTGTAGCTGTAGCAGCCAGGAGCAGGTTGAACTAGAAGGATGGCGTGAATATTGCCAGTTTTACTTGGAGCAGGAGGTAGGAAGAGGAGCAGGTGGGCATGGGCTAGTTACAGAACTGAGCAGTGAAGCACCACGAGTGCTACAAAAAACAGAAGCAATGTTAGATTTTTGTTTTAAATGTATTTAATCTGGTCAGCCATAGGATGTGGAAATAACCAGGCAAATGGGAAATGAACTAACACCTGACAGTGCAAATAGCTTTATTGTGTCAGTGTCACCCCTCAGTGCTCAATTCCAGCGCTGTGCCTGGGCATATTCTCCTCCCAGAAGTAGGGGCAGATGAAACTTTTCTCTGGTACCTTCTGCACTGCTTGGAAGCACACCCCTGCACGTGCCACCTTTTTTCCCCATGGTGCAGCTGCCAGCAATTTTGCCCTGCTGAGGTGGTAGGAGTGGAGAGGATGTGCTGACAGCACCGGGGTGAATGCTTCCCTCACTCTCTACTCCCGTCCCCTGCTTCTGCCCCGTACCTTTCTGGGATGCCAGCCATGTGAGCTCGCCCCTTTGAGATCCAGGTGCAGCTTCCCAGCAGGTGGGATGTGAAGGACAGTGTGTGGCTGGCAGAGCTGTAGTTGGACTCTACTGGACCTGAGCTCCGGTAGCCAAGACAGAGATTATTTTGCAGACTCTGCCATCCTGGCCCTACACACTGTTGCATTTGCAATAATTCCCATCGCGGATGCTGCTCCACAGCCGGGACGCTGACCTCCCTCCTCCTTGTTCCTCCTGTCCTCACGGTTAAAGGCCGAAGGGATTTTATTTACCAAACCTAAGTTTCAAATCACGTGCTCCTCTGTCTGTGACCTGGGAAGTGGGCAGATCTCTGATGGAGATGGTTGGTTAGTTGGTTTGTTTCTCAAAGCTTACCTACCTTTCAAAAGAGCTTCCTGGTCACAGCTTGAAAGAGACTGCCAAGAGCATTGCTTGTACTGGGCTGCAGTATGTGCTGTTGGACAGACGTGGCTCTGTGAAGCCTCACGTGCATTTGTGGCTCTGGATAAATAATAGCTAAGATGCTTTCTCTTGTTCTCTCTTTCTCTTTGTTTTGTCTCCATTCCCCCCTTCTCTTCTTTTTTCTGCATTACTTTCTAGACAACGTTGAACCATTCCATTTTGTGTTTCCCCTTGTCCGATGACCTGAAAGTGCCTTTCTTTTCTCTTTTCCCATCGCTGACCAGAGGAGGAATCCTGGAACCGGAGGGGACAGTGGAAATCAAATTCCGCAGGAAAGACCTGGTGAAGACAATGAGGCGAGTGGACCCCGTCTACATCCACCTGGCGGAGCGCCTCGGTACGTCTGCGCGGGGCGGTGGGCCGTTAGCTGGGCGCTAATGAATGTGTTTATGGACCTTAAAAAGGGGCACTGAGGCATTTTATCAAATTCATGATAATTTTTATTTACTGTCATCTAACGTGGGAAGAAAACCAGATGAGACAAGCTGCACGGATGTACGTGAGAGAGAGAGGGTGTTTGTGTGCGTATAGCATACCTAGGGCCTGAGAGTGTCTTTGTCAACTGAATTTTATTTATTTTTTTTAATTGATTGGGTCTTACAACAGACACTTAGTACAGTTGCTTGGCTCTAGTTTCCGTCTCAGGAATTTTTGGCCAAACCCTCAGCTGGTGTCATTTGGCACAATTAAGGATTTGGCCAAAGACATTTTTGGGCTGCTGGACTGTCACTGTGTGTCCGAGGTAGTTCTGAGTAATAAAGTCTGCTGCTTTTCAGTTTCAGGAAAAGAAATAAAAATATTCTTCACCTCTTCAGTAAAACATGGGGTGAATTGCAGTGCTCAGCAGCCAGTGTGTCGCTGCATGTGTTGTGTTATTGCTGTGCCTTTCATTCCAAACAATCCCAACACCTGGTATGGACCCAACAGCCCAAAGTACAGAGCGTTCAGCAAAATGCACTTAATATCAGATGTGTGCTCTCCCAAGGGAATAGGCTCTTTAAATAGTTCTTTACTAGCTCTTACTATAAGAGTATCATCTTACAGAGCCTCTTTTTACTTCCAAAATTGACTACATTTTAGTAGTGGAGGAAGCATGCTACGTGGGTATGGTTTGAATTTATAAAGCCTTTTGGGATCTTTCAGGAGGAAAAGTGTTCTGCAAATGACTGATAAATCGTCTCTATTGCTGCAGTTACGTTTTATTATTTGGCTTTTTTTTTTAATTTATGGCAGTGCAACAATTTATATACAAAACAAGCATTCTGATATGCCTTGGGAGGAGAATAATAATTGTGAAGGGTGCTTGGAGTGGTAAGAATCAGAGTGCTTGCTGAAAGTCAGGTTCTTCCTGATGTCTTTGATAGCATCAAAGACTTTTTTTCTTTTTTTGATAGTATTTTATAAATCTCTTTGTTTTCTCTCACCGTGCTGATTGCTTTCTGGGCAAGAAGCAGGCTAGCAGGTGTTTGGGTTTTGCAGACCAGCACGAGGCAGTGGTTTTATCTGAGTTCAAGTCTTGCTCGTGTGGGTTATGGTGTTAGGGAGAGTGGGCACAAGTACCCAGGTGGCTGTGTTGTTCTTCCCGTGTCTGTTTGTTGGAATGGAAAAAACATTACAGTGCTTGTAGCTGCAGCAAGGAAGTTGTTTTCACAAAAACTCACCTTTGGCCCACGTTAGGCTCGGCAGAGTCCATTGGGAAGCAAACAGACGGTGCGGCGGCACCAGAAGATGGGGCAGGTCCCAGTGGGCGTGCTGCTGGGCGCTTCCCCGCCAGTTTGAGGCTGCCACCCAACTACTCCACGTCAGGTTTCCCCCCCTCCACCTTCTGGAGGTGTTCTCCTGCACCTTGGCATCCCACACAGAAGAGCTGCCACTGAGTTGCAGGAGGCTTCTGGGGAAGAAGAATCCTGGTGTGTGCCTGGAGAAGGCAGCGCGCTGGCTTTCTGCTGCAGACCATGCAGAGGAACGGCACTGCGGCCGGAGTGCTGTTCCCGGGAGCATTTCCCTTCACCCTGCCACAGGCAGCAGTGGCTCTGCCGACCAACAGAGCAGCCTGCTGCCCCCACGGGAGGCTGGTGTCTTCTGTGGCACAGCGGCAGCACAAGTCCTGGCCCCAGAGCACAGAGCTGCTGGCAAGAAGGGCTCTTGGACTGCTCAAGTCCTGGAGCGGTGGAGGAAGTAGGAGAGCAGAGCAGCGTGAGCTTATTTTGAGCTTATTTATTGTTGTGTGCAGGGACCCTTAGCCCGGGCTGGGTGCAGGACGCCTGGGAGCAGCCTCCAGCCACACCGCGCAGGACCTCAAAAAATGGAGATGGGGAGAAGGAAGGGAAACAGTTTTGTGCCGGGAGTCTCAAAAACGCAAAGCCAGGAGACGTTGGGAGGCAGGAGCCTGTTCAAGGCTTTTTTCCTCTCCTCCTCTACAGAGTAATTACTCCCAGCAAACTCCATACACTTTAATTAAAATGACTGCAACACAAGAGCAAGTCACTTACAACTGTACATACAGAGAGCTCTAAAAGCTTCAGTCACTGATAAGCATCTCACTTAGATGGCTCGTAATTGCTCCCAACATCGGGCGATCATTGCTGTTGTTTTGCCACTAATTCCGTACCATAGCAGGAAAGCCAAGATTGCAGGACACAGTGAATTGCATAATTTTTTTTTTTTTGCTGGTTTTCTTTCTGGCCAATTTAAAATTTGTCAAAGTCGGTCTTCTTCTGGATCACTGCCCTTTGATATTTCGCGCACTCCATTTGCCACAAACAAGCCGCAGGGCCGCAGTTCATGCTGACTCCAGCAGAAGCAGAGAAAGCTCCATTTATCTTACACTGCCTGCTGAATTCTTACTCATTAGCTGGGGGTTCACTGCCTCTCTTTAACCCCTGAATGGCTGTCATCCCTCCCCGGAGCTGCTGAATCGTGGGGAAGAGGGGGACGCTCACAAGCATGTGCCTGGTGCAGAGGGGTGGGGAAGCGGCGACTTGCTCATTCGAGGCATCCCCAGCCACTGGCTTTCGACTACAGCGGGGGAGTGGGAGAGCGGGGAAGGCTGGCAGATATTGAATAATTTGACATAAATCTGTTCATTATCAATTCTCTGGCACTAGCGCCGAAATGTTTATTAGCCCCGTGTTTTATTAAAATGTCACTCAGAGCCGTGCTATTACGGAACAGCGAGCCGTGCCGAGCAAAGGGCAGGGGGAGAGGATGGCCCCTGTCCTGCCCACCACGCCGAGGAGGTGAGCAGCATGAGCAGCGATCCCCTGGAGACACGGGAACCGTGCGAGCTGCAGGCCGTCGTTGAGAAGAACATGGAGATTCAGTTTTATTTTGCTTATTTGTTACAATTAGAGTAAAGCAGTTAGGAGTGGAATAGGAATTAAGTTTGCCGTGCAGATCGCCGGCGTGTAATTTAGCAGTTGTGTGGGGTAACGTAGGCAGAAATTTGGTGGAATAGGAATAAAAGGAACGGCAAAATGGGTCCTGGTAGAGCAGGGCTGGATATCACGTTACCACGTTTCTTCTGTCAGGTATTTATCATGGTAAAAGGGAATTATTTGTTCACCTGGCCGAGGGGATGCCAGTGTGAACATCCCCTTCAGCTGACGCCAGGAGAAGGTTGGTCGTGTGCTAGCACGCAACTCTAATTTTATTTGAAATGCCCCTTTTGTGTGCGTCTGTATGCGTTGTATGGAGCGCGTGGAGGGAGCACGCAGCTCCACGCCAGCAGCAGCACTCGCAGTTTTCCTGCACAAACACCGGTGCTGCAGACAGCCCTCACCTTCCCTGCGGGGGCACAGGACCAGAAGCGAACCTGCATGGTGAGGATGTGGCTGCCAGTGCCCTGGGCTCAGCCCCATTTCCCAAGGGGCTGAGAGCTTCCATCCCGTGGCCCGTTTCGCTCCCAGCTTTAGCTCGGCAAGGTAGATTACAGTTCAAAAGTCCAGTAATTATTTTCTGGGGGGTGGGTTGTTGGCTCGGTGTTGCAATTAATCAAAGCGCTGCTTGTTTTCTTGAGCAGCGACTAAGAAAAATGCTGCTGCTGCGATGCCATCTCTCATGGACGAATGCAGTCAGCACGGCTGTAACTTTTTGTCTTTTAGGCGATGCTGATTTTCAGGAACTGCTTCTGTGTGCAAGTGCTGCTGCATTTAAATTGTTGTTAATTCACAGTCATGAGTCTAGAAGAACAAGTGCTGATTTCTGCCAGCTCCTCCGTGACAATTGGCATCTTCAGTATCCTCCCAGGAGGCTTGTCGATGATTCTCCCAAAATACAAATTTTTGGGAGTTACTTACCTGCCGCGCTTTGACCCTTTGCTCTGTTGCTAACTCGAGGCCTGAGGATCAAAGGGCTGGGAGGGACCAGGGCAGAACATCGCCCGGTGCAGCTCAACGAGGATATTTCAAGCCCGTGCCACGAGCATGTGTGACCTTCACTGCTATTTCATAGTGCACCTCTGTAACATAAATCCTCCTGAATATTTAGTGAAGCAATTACAAGCAGTCTCATTTAAAGAAACAAGCCACAATCCAAAAATGTCCGTCTCTCTGGGACGTGAGTGGCTCTCGGTGACCTTCCCTCTCCCCCTCGAGCAGTGCCCGGCCGGGAGCCGTGCTGGCTGGGCACCCTGGGGCCAGCACCTTCCTGCTGCTGTCGCTGCTTTCGTCGGCAGGAGCTGTGTTAATGGCGGAGGGAAGGAAGGTGAGATGCAGGCGGAGGGACTGGTGTTGCAGGTGGGGAAATCAGACGGGACAGTCATGACCAGCATTAAAATTGACATGTAATTATGTCATCGGATGGCTCTGCTGGTGTTATTTGGAAAAAAAGTCCCCAAATTTGCCTGTAATACTTGTACCATTGCACTAATCAATCACTGTTAATGCCCCTTTGTAGGCTGCAGAGCTAGCAGTGTTTATATTGCCTGGCTCTCGGCGTGAGGACCACTGCAGATCGCCTGGGTCAGGGGCCTCGGTGCTGGGTGTCTGCGCAGATCCTCGAGGGCGTGTTTGAGGAAGAGGCAGGAAAACGGACGAGTAAATGCTTTGCCATGCTGAGGCTGTGTGCCGAGGGTGAGGGAGAAAATCCCACATTTTAACAGCTTCGAAACCATAAACCATCAAATTGATTCAGAAGCCGCCTGGCTTTCTGCAATCAGAGGGAACCTACAATAACATTTCTTGAAGTCATTTTGTCTAACCTGTTAAACTGGTCATATTTAAAAAAAGCACTTTGCTACTAAACGTTATGGGAAGCCGTGATTCATGGGCCTGCTGAGCCATTTCCATCTGGCAGGGACTTTATTAAAGGCAGCGCACCCGTCGCAGCGCTGGAGCTGCCACTGTGCACGGGGCGGGCGGGAGGGTGGTTACCCCGACGAGGTTTTTTGTTTAGTGGGGCACAAATCAAAATAGTTTAGGTGTTGCTTTCTCCACCGCGATGCTTGCCCTTAACTTTTGGAGAGGAGCATAAATCGACTGGGGACAGTCACGGGCTGCAGGAGCAGGAGGAAAGTGTTTGGGACCCGGGAGGCCAGATCGCACCGGCTGGGGACGGGGAGACCTCGGTGTCACGCCTGGCAGACAGCAGAGACTGGCAGCTGGGGAAAGTTTTAGGTTAAATAATCCATATGGGTGGGTTTACACCGGGTTTTGTTGGTTTGACCAGCTGTGTTTGAGCGGAGGGCATCAGCAAGGACAGATCCCTCGCCTGTTGTTCATGAGGAGCTTTTGGAGGGTGAAGGGCATTTCGGCAAGACCCCTTTTCCCAGCAGGGTCCTGGACTTCGCTCCTCTGACCTCAGAAGGGGCTCGAAAAGACACAGTAGAATGAAGAGGTCTTGGTACGTTCCCCACGGTGGTTGGGCTTTTGGGGCTTTGCAGGTGCTGGAAGCAGGACAAGGCCGCTACCTGGCCCCTTCCGATGGTGCCGGTGGCTGCGATCCGCCCGGCGCCCTGTATAGCTGCAGACAACCTGGTGACTGCAGAGCAAAGCTCGATCCAAGACAAATGTGATATTTTATGGCACTTAGAGTGCCGTCTTAGGAAGTGTCCTGCATTGCCTGCCAAGTTCGGAAGGTCGCACGTGTTCTTCCTTCCTTTGAATTGCCGTCACGTCTCACCTGCTGGCCCCACCCGCGTGCCGGAGCCCGCTCACTTCGCATCTGCATTGCCAGGTGGTCGCTGCAGAGTGCTGCTCCCTTTGTTTCCCTATTGATTAGCGGCTGATCCATACCCGGAGGTCTATAATGTTCCTATGATTTAAACTTTAACAGTTTCATTAACTGTCCAGTACCTTTAGAGCAAAGGAATCCCATATTTTAACTCCCCTCATCTTGCCAGGGTAAGATTTGTGGAAGGAGACTTCTTTTCCCCAGAAATAAATAAATAAAGCCCCAGCTTTCTGAAAAACCCTGAGGCCTCAAGATCTGACTAGAAAAGAAAGAAAACCATTCCAAGATATTTAATTGTACAGGGGGCTTACAGGATTGATCGAGAGCTTAGCTTTTTACAATAGTCCAGTGAATAAGAAATGCTCCTGACAAACGATCGATGATGGGATAATCACTCTTTATCCCCCCTCCTCATTGTTACCTTCTTTCTTTCAGGAGAACAGGGTTCAGAAGTCAAAAATCTTTATAGACGCTGCTTTTAAATTAAGCAGAAAATAGACATTGACATATTTGTTAATCTCACCTAAATCATTACTGGGCCTGGCTGCTTTGACTGTACACCGTGTGCGTGGCGGAGAGGCCACAATACACGAGCAGTGCTGGCTTGGAACGGGGGGATGTAGGAACTTGCGGTTTAACGGGGATAAATACCTATAATTCTTTATTCTGAAGGCTGTAAGAGTAGCTGCTCTTAATTAAAACCTTCTTACTAGCACCTGAAAGGTGAGGCAACATTTGTATTGGTAGGTACGTAAAAACATTGCTTTGCCTGGAAGCAGCGGTGTGCGGCTGGCCTGGGACTTGGAAGTGTGTTGGGGTGTGTCCGTGTGTCTGTCCGTGCGTCTGTCTGCTGTTCCCACCTCCTCTGACGTGGAAGAGGAGCTCAGGGAGGACACAAGGTCCTGCTGTGTTTGTGGGCTGGGCAGCGACCGGCCGGCCAGACGACACGCCGCTGTGTGCGTGGCTTCACAGTGTCCATGGTCCTCGCTTAAACGAGCGGTGTGTGGGACATCGTTCTTTTTAGGAGTGAGTCCAGTAAATCTGTCACTTAATTGACGGCTCAACTCATTGGCATTTAAATGGAATGAGTTTCCGTGGTGAAACCTCCTTTGGAGCTCCTGCCTGAACGTTGCTGGCAGGGGAGCTGGGCTGGAGCACTTGGGTTTAACTCGAGGCTGCTTGGCATGGCTTCCAGCTGATGGGCTGGCATTCGTCCTGGCCAGTGCAGCCTGGGTTTTGCCTGAGTGCAGGAAGAGGAGAAACCTCCCTTCTCTCTCCGGACTGTCAGCAGCCGTTTGTACAGCCCTGGCTCTGACCTGCCGAAGGCCCCTGACGTGTGGCTGTGCCTGTTGCAGGTACCCCTGAGCTGAGCCCTGCGGACCGAAAAGATCTGGAGACGAAGCTGAAGGAGCGGGAGGAGTTCCTGATCCCCATTTACCACCAGGTCGCCATGCAGTTTGCCGACTTGCACGACACACCCGGCCGGATGCAGGAGAAGGGTGCCATAACTGTGAGTGCCACGGAGCTCGCCCCGGGTCGGGGCAAGCTGCTGGGGGAGGCAGCAGGCTCAGAGGAACTTGGTGTCCTGTGGGGCTACAAACAAACCTCGGCCCCAGTGAGCTGGCTCAGACACGGGGGTCTGTGTATTTCTCCTGTGCGAGTGACATAACTGAGTGTGTCACGAGTGCACACCTTTCCTTCCTGTGGGAAGCAAGCCGTCTGTATTTCTCCGTGTAAATGTCCCTCGCTCATTTCTCTTTCTCCACCTATGTCTCGGGCAGGACATTCTAGACTGGAAAACTTCTCGTACCTTCTTCTACTGGAGGCTGAGACGTCTTCTTCTGGAGGACGTGGTCAAAAAGAAGATCCACGATGCCAACCCTGAGCTGACCGATGGGCAGATCCAGGCTATGCTGAGACGCTGGTTTGTGGAAGTCGAAGGGACGGTAAAGGTAAGAGAAAATGCAGCCTCACCAAGGCAGCAGTCTTTCTTGGGTGCGAGTTCAGTGAAGTGCTCCCAGGTGTTCCCGGTCATGAGCTGCTTTATGGGAACACTTTATATCAAGCCAGAAAAGCAAGTACACTCAGCTCAATAGGTTTTTCACAAGCACGTAGCACCACTGATATGAAAACCTGAGCATCTTGAAAAGACGAACAGCTGTCTCAGCAAAGCAAGGAACGAGGCCCTAGGAAGGAGGCTGCGCAGAGGTGCTGCTGGCTGGCAGAACTGGCAGCAGGAATCCCAGCAGCCACAGGACACACTGTGCACGCCCCCCTGAACATCTCCGTCTCCATGTGTCTGCGCACAGCGTGCCTGAAATATCACCGCAGAGCTGCGAGTGCTCGCAGAGGCGGGGGGAACGAGCTCCCCCAGCTGTGGAGACCAGTCCCTGCGACCCTCGGGATCCTCTGTGTTGTGAAAGCAGGGTTGTTATTATTTTTTAATTATTCTTTTATACTGAATAACATCCTAAATCCTGCACTACCCACTGATGCTGGGAAGGGAGGAGGGGTTTGCTGTGCTGCAGTTCTGTCGGGCAGATGTTCCGTTCCTGCAGGGGGCGTTTCAGTCAGGTCTCGGGGCAGCAGCAAGGAGCCAAACCATGGAGCCATCCTGTCCTGCTGCTTGCCGAGCGGGCTGTGTCCCCGCTGTTCCTCTTCCTCGGGGTTGGCCTCACCTTCCTCCCCTTCCCCTGGGCCCTGAACTCAGCTCGCACGTGCCCGGCAGTCGGTGACCGTCACCACGTCCCAGCCCACAGGAGCCCCTGTGTCCCCCGGGCTGTGCAGGGCTTTAAGGCCACGTGGAGCCGTGTGCCATCAAAGGCAGGGGCGCAAATTCGCTGCCAGATGTAACTGCTGTGGTTTGGGGATGGGGGGGTTGCCTCGGCACCATCCTCGTCTGATGGCTGTGTAGAGGATTTCTCTTTTAATTGCGCTCCAACTCTGAAGCTGGCAATCTCTGAAGAGCAATCTCTGTCGTGGCTCTTAGGTTGTTTTTGTCACAATCCTCCAATCTGAGTTCTTTATTTCATTTTATTTTGTTTTATTTTTAAAGTCACAAACGCTCAGGGGTTCCAGAAAAAGGGGGGAAGTGCTCTCTGGAGGGCAGCAGGCTTTCCAAGGTAGTGTCTGAGCGTCTTTAAAAGCGGGCATCTCGTTAGCTAATACATTACACCAATCAAGGAGAGTTATCTTAAGCCACAATTAATCTGCTCCCTGGCATATGTTGATAGGAAAGCATCATGCTGTTTCTTAATTAAAAGCAAACGGATTAAAAATGATTAATAAGAGTATTAAATATTCTCCTAAAGTAAAAGCTTTGGGATTCTTGGGTAAATCTAGCTTTATGCAGGTCTGCAACCGTAAGGCAGCTTCTTGGTGTTTTTTCCCTTCCCTGAAATCTTCCTAAGTGCCCTACTTTGTATGCAGGGAGCATTGCTCGCATGTCTAGGGGCAGAAGCAAGGAGGAAAAACTAACGAGTTTAAAATAATAATAAGAAAAAAAACCAATGAAATAAGCAAAATCTTGAGCCTGACATGACATCACCGTTTTAAGACAGTCATATACATAATTTGTAAGGAAAAAAAAACCAAACACCTGGTGGGAGTGTCGGGCCAGAGTCTCAGCCTGGTACCCGTGTAGCATCTTCCTGCTGAAAAGGACGCATCCTGCCTCACGGGGGGCAGCCTGCGGGGACCGCCTGTCTCCCTGCCGGGCCCCGTGCCATGAGGCTGCTGCTGCTGCTGCTGCTGCCAGATCGCTGCGAGCACCGGGCTCGGCCTCTGCTTCAGCCGGTACCTCTGCAGCACGTCGGGCAGGACCCGCGCCGGGGTTGGAGCAGGGTCTGCGTGAAGGCCCCTCGCCACGGCACAGGAGCTCCCCGCGGGTGTAGCAGCAGCTTTGTCAGCACCGAGCGAGCGTTTCTTGTGAGAGTCCTGGGAAGGAGGGAAAAAAAGTTCCTGGACTATGGGAACTGGTAATTAAGTACATAGATAAAAGGTCAGCAGCGAGGGGGTGATAATTAAACAACGGGTCATTAGTGCCAATGCCGTCTTTCTCCGGTATTGGCAAGGCCGAGGGTAATCAGCTGTGGGGTGCTGGTGGGACGGCCACGGGATTTCCTGCAGTGAAAGCGTTTTGCTGGCTTGCTGCTGCCGCCCCAAGGGTGCCCCGGGCTTTCACAGGCGCTCTGACCTCCTGTGCTGAGGCTTCACCTTCGGGTGCAAACGTCCATCGCGTGCCACCAGCTCCCTGCCCCGGCGGCTGGCAGGACCGAGCGTGGTGCAGGGCGGCTGCCCGCTCTGCTCAGCCAGGCCCAGAGCCACCTCCTGAATTACCGCACCGAGCTCATTGTCATTCTGACTTTGACTTCGTTAGTGATAACAGAGAAGGATAGTGCACCTTTAAATGACGAGCTTTGTGTTTAATTACCCAAATAAAATGACATAAATATGAATGAGTGCTAATGGTGGTACTTGCTTTTCCGGAAACCATTAACAAAACGATTCTTAAATGATTTGTAAAGAAAATGAGAGGAGAAGAGAGGAGCAAGAAGGCTATTAGGCATCTAACACACTCCTGAATTATTATGTAGTCAGCTACCTAGCAAATATCAGGTGAAATGATCTTGCAAAATTAAAAATGGGTTTTGTTGCCAAGGCCTCTCGGGGCTGCGGACGCAGCGACCTCCTTCAGGAAGGGCTGTGGGTGTCCGGGCTGGGTCGTGGATCCCGCGTGCTGCCGTGCGCTGACACTGCCTCAGCCTCCAGGTGGTGGGGGCTTGGGTCCTGGGACGGCTCAGCACCAGGAGAGGCCCTGCTCAGCTGTGCCCCTGGCCCACCCTGCCCTCCCCGCGGGGCATCTGGCTGTGGCCTTTCAGAATCTGGCTTCTTGGTGGGGACAGCTCAGGGGCATCCCTCGCAGCTCAGGCAGCGATTCGGTGGTAGCCACTGGAAGCTGTGCTGCCTCCGTGGCTCCTCCACGTAGCTCCGTGGTGCTACGTTTACAGGAGGAGATGCAGAAGAAATGAATCGTCTTGTGACTTTAGCTAGTTGGTAGTTGTGCTTATAAAAGCCAAGCACTGGAAAAACCACCGAGGGCTGTCCCAAGGCTGCCAGTAATTGGGTTCACTTCCAGGAGCGGCACATGGGGAGGGGGTGCCTGCAGTCAGCGGTGGGCCCACGGGACTTGAGGCGGGCGCTGGGACCCGCGGTGACACTTGTGGTTTGTTCACAGGCGTACCTGTGGGACAGTAACAAGGACCTGGTGGAGTGGCTGGAAAAGCAGCTAACGGAAGAGGAAGGCATTCGCTCTGTTGTAGATGAAAACATCAAGTACATCTCCAGGGACTACATCCTCAAGCAGATACGGGGGTAAGCCAACCGTGCGGCCCGGCACCGCTGCGGGAGCTACTGTGAATTTTTTTGTACAAAATCTACATCTTGTGGACTCTGCCTGGTCTGGAGAGCTCCTGCCAGGGCGGGGTGCCTTGAGCAAAATGAGCGGAGCAAATGAGCGAAAAGACACCAGAGCGGGGCTCTACTCCAGCAGCACCCAAACCTCCCTGGCCATGCTCTGCCCTTCCCTAAAACGAGAGCCGTGAAGATCCAGGGCACAGAAATTTCACTGCTAATGTGTCTTTCTCCATTTGAGACAGATAATGGAAAATTATTCGTTGGTAGGAGGTCACATATTTTGGAGGGCCACATACTGCGTGAAGCAAGGAGAGAAAGCAAATCTCTGAGCTGTGCTACTGCCGTCAAAGTGGGGCATTGACCACACACGGCCAGAAAACCCTTAGTTTTCATCCCTTTATTTTTTCCAGCCCTAGCCTTTGCAGACAAGCTAGCTGCTTCTGTGCTCGGTGTCGTAAAATGCCCAGTTCCTTTTGATTATTGCTCAGAGCTATAGCAAATAAACCCCCTGATACTAACACATCGGCAGACAATCCATCCCTCCTGCCTGTCCGAGTTACTGTTCACGTTTGCAGACACTCATCCTGCCTCGTGAGCCAAACACTGCTAGACCTGAAGAGATCTAATTTTGATAATTTTTATGTCTTAGACTGGAGGTCTCTCAGCTTTGCCTCCTGGAGCACAGAGCCGGAGGGCACCGACCTGCTGCGGTTCCTGCGGTTTGCCTGTCCCTCTGGCTAGGCACGACATCCCATGCACGCATTTCCATCGGGCTCTCCACCCGTGCTGCAGTAGGCAGGGCTCCTGACGTCTGGGAGGGGGCGATGGGAGCGTCCTCGGCAGCCTCTGAATGTGCTGCTGGTGGCACCAGGGCTCGCTCCTGCCCTCCCCACACCTCCCCTGCTGCCCTGGGTGGGCCCGGCCCCAGCCCCATGGGGATTTCAGCCTCTGCACATCCGAGCTCTGCCACCAGCGCATTGATCGGCGCGAAGGCCCTCGGAGCCCGCACGGCTCGCAGTCAGTTAACACAAGTGCCTGCTGCCGCGGCCGCTCTCTCTTAAAGACCCCATATTTCAGTCCTCCCTGACGGGGAGCTGTCGGACGCGCGCCGGTGCGAGGGCCAGGGCTGCTGTCACTTAACTCTCGCCTCTTTCCAGCCTGGTCCAGGCCAACCCGGAGGTTGCCATGGATTCGATCGTGCACATGACCCAGCATATATCACCCACCCAGCGAGCGGAGATCGTGCGGATCCTCTCCACAATGGACTCGCCTTCTTCAACGTAAGAGCATCGATTTCCCGTACTCCCCCCTGCCCGGTACAGTGGAGGAAAAAAAAAAAAAAAAAAAGCTCAGAATTGCCCTTTGTCTGCTCGACTGCGACCACTGTACCGAGACGGGGAGGCTCAGGGAAATGCTGGAAGAGTGACATTTTTATTTTTTCAAATCAGACTGACCAGAGGAAGTGTGTTCTTTGGCCACAGACACGAGGAAAATGTATAAACACAAGCGCCTGCGGAATTGAGTTACAGCTGTCTAACTGTACCTTATTTATTTAACAAAGTGTGACTGGACCAATGCATCAGTTAGCTGTTCGACAAAACCACAGCCAGGCAATGACGGGTACGCTGGTACCGTGAGGTCTTGGCATAGCCCAGCAGGGGCTGAGTACGCCCCTGTTCCCCTGCCCGCTTCTCTCATCACACCCGGCCTGGCAGCGGCCGCGGGGTGCTGCCACGTGCCAACGTTACACCCCTGACACCCCACGGGGGCATTCGCTGCGGGCTGAGGCCAGGCAGGACCCTCGGGTGCAGGTGGGAGCCCCCCCCTTGTCCCTGGAGCTGGGAAATGCTCCTGTGTGGTGTTGTGTGGGCGAGTGGCATCCGCCACCGAGTCAGCCCTCTTGTCTCTGTCAGCCAGTGCGATTTTTATTCCAGACATCTGTCTTGTTACTCAGTAGTAGAACAGCATTTAAAGCCGCATGGCCAGTGCTGTGCCTGAGGCTCCTGGGCTTCCCAGGGCTGCTCCCCAACGGGGGAAGCGGCAGGGCAGGGCTTTGCGGGCTCCAGCTCTTTGCCTTTGTGCCTGATTCTTTTAGAACGGGTCACTAAGGTGTGTGAGAAGCCCTTCTAGGAGGAGATAAAAGAGGAGACCAAAACACAGCTGTTCAGCCATTTCTGCTCTGCCTTCCCTACTCATTTTGAGGGATAACACACACGGGGCAGCCCCACTTCTGCATATACTTCATCTAAGTGCTAATTCCTTTCATATGAGTAGGCAGCCAAAGCAAAAAGCAGATACGTAAGGGAGTGGAAGGGACAGAGTCAAACACACAATGGGGTTAGAACTGCAAAAGGAAAATTCGGTTCAGGGCACCTGAGCAGCTTTTCTCCCGTGCCCATCCCTGCCTCAGAGCTGACTTGAGCGCCGGCCGCACCACCTGGGTCGCCCTCATGGGCAGCTGGGGAAGGGACTCAGATCCTTCACACAAGACAGAAATATTAAAAAGAAGTTACTTTTTGGTCATCACGTTCTTTAGCACCAGCTGGCACGTTCACCTGTTCCAGTGGTCACTGTGCAGCCAGAACGGTCCGCAGTTGGTCCACAGTCGCTGTTGGGCAGGGAAGTGCGGAGCCACCCGGGGCCAGGCTGCCCACCAAGACTGCCCCGGGGCCTTTGCCAATCTCGACACTTTTATTTTCAAGGGCCTCCTGACCATAATAAAAGATCAGGTACGCAGGAAGTCTGTAAAAAGTAATGTTGGAGAGCTTACACCAATGATTGTCTTAAAAGTATTTCAGATTTTACAAATCCACTTTTAGTATTGCACGAATCAGAAGGGATGTTTTTATGAGAATTAATTACAATGCCAGTGCCTCACACCTGTGCTCTTTCCTTCCGAGCTGCAGCGCACCCCTTCTGCGCATGGGGTGCGAGAGCTCTTGCAAAATCAAGGTGCAGCACCGTGGGCGGCTGTTCTCCTCCCCGGAGAGCACAGCAGCATGGCCCATGGTGCCTGGAGTCATCTGAAGGACTAGCCTCGTCTTAATAGTTTAGAACCCTAATTTGATTTCAAAGACTCTTTTTTTCCACTAGAGCCCCCCGAACAACCCCCTGAAGATGCTTTTACTTAGGCCAACCTGGGCTGCAGCAGGACACAAAGGACAGACAGAGAATGTCTCAGCCAGGCAGGACTGCTCGGGGTGGGCGAGCGCAGCGCACGGACGTCTCGTTGGGCTCCTCCGCTGTCACCAGCATTTCCTTCGTGGTGCTGTCACAGACCGGTCCATTGCCGTGGTGTCTGCAGGTATCAGTGGGAAATGTCCTGGTGCCCACAGCTCCGTTCCCCGTGCCTGGGGGGAGCTGCAGCTGCCAAAGTCTGGGCAAGAGCAGAGCCTCTCTAGCTCAGCGTTACAGGCACTGGGGCAGGCTCGACTTAATTTGGGGGTAAAGTAGCTCCAAAAAAAAACCAGCCAGTAGTTAGCATTGGAGCTGGTTGGAAGTTGAAGCCTGGCTCTAGCCCTGGGAGCACTGTGGAGGTCCAGGAGCGCGGTGCCAGCGGATGCCACGGGGTGCTGCAGGCGTGCGGGGCAGTGCCCGAAGCGAGCCGGGCGGCGGGGCAGGCGCTGCGGGGAAACCACCCCTCGGTACATACAGTTCTTGCTGGTGCTGAAGTATTTCACTTACCTCAATTTCTTTTAATAAAAAGAATGAATTACATCTCTCTCTGTTGCCAGGAGTGAAAAGTCTGTCACCCCTCATCCCGAGCACCCCTCGGGGAGCTCCGCTTTTCCTTAGGGAAGGAGCAGGGAGGTTTTACGCAGCACCTCCCGAAGGGGCCCGGTGGCTGCCCATGCCGGGAGGACGGAGCCGAGGCACCGCTTGGTCTCGGCTGTGCCCCCAGCCTGTTCTGCACGAGCTCCTCATGAGACTGTGCCTGGCAGGCCCCTGTTGCCCCTTGTTCCCACTCGTTGTCACACCTCTGGAGGTGATTGGAATAAACCTTTTGGGATTTAACAACACAGGTGCCGGCAGGAGGAGCAGCTCCTCTCCACCGAGTGCTCTGCTCTGGGCCCCGCTCTGGGCCTAGCTCCCAGCCCGCAGCTGCTGCCCCAGCGAGCCGTTAGCAGTTGTGCCCCCTCCCCAGCTGTATTTTCCTCTTTAATGTTCAACTGAAACAAGCGAGCAGGGAAAGCCCAGCGGCAGCGAGCCTTTGAGGGTGCCACAGAAGTCCCCTGGGCCCTCTCCCGGAGGTGTCACAGGGGCAGGGCCGTGCTCAGCGGGAGCCCCATGGAAATTTCACTGCCAGGACCTCGGCTGTAGGGCTGTCCCCGGCTGACCCCGGAGCGGTGTACCAGCACCTTTCCAAAGTTCCCTCTATTGAAGGTTAGTTTTGGGGTGTGACGTGTCAAACCAGACGATGTTAGCCAAGAAAACCCCAGCCGTTAGTCTCATGCGTTTCTCAAAGCAGAGTCCTGATGAGCAAAAGCATAAATCACCTTAACAAACATCATACAATTTGGATGGGGGGGGGACCCTATTGAACTCTAGAAATGCATTTAAAACTCTTTAGCCTAAAATATCTACATATTAAAATGCCAAGAAAAGAAGTACCAAAGCTGTAAGCTCTCAAAAGCCCGAGATCAAAGTGCCATCATCTTTTAATGTAAACCTTTTGTTGCATCAACAGTCTTAAGAGGGATGAGAGACATCAAAATAAAAACTGAGACAAACTGTGGCTTTGTAGCTGTTTTTTGTTTTAGTCTCTTCTCTCAATTTGGGCCATGAAATAGGTCAGCTCCATTACTGATCAGCCTTCCCACAAATATTTAAAACAAATTGAATTGCACACCCAATACCCATCACAATTACGCCAGGCACAATAACTAAATTAGCAATTCAACAAAATAATTGGAAATGCGATTCTCTCTATTCCACAGCCTCCCTCAGGGGTTTGGCCGATCTATGGGGGGAAAACTCTGCTTTACTAATTCTGCAGCTAATTAGAGACACACTTGTAAATGAAGTTGTTTGTCTGAAAGTTGAAATTCTTTTGCTATTGTGGGGTTTGGGGGTGGGGGGGGGGTATACAGAGCCCCTCCATCCGTCCCCCCACCACTCATACGCGTAATTCCCACATACACCAACTCGCTGTGCAATGTTTTGCAAAGGTGTAATGCCCGTTTGTGTAGGTACTAATTAGCAGCTGTATCATGAATTAATATAGAATTAATATTCCGTTGGGGGGGGAGGGAGGTCTCGCTTGCTGTTAAATGGCAGCACTGAGCTTTAGGAAAACTTGGTGGAGAGCACCCTGGTTATCTGCGCCCGTGTGACTCAGCGCCCGAAGCTCTTGTCCATGCCACAGCCCCGCGGGCCCACCAGGCGCCATCGCTACGAGCCCACTGCTGCTGCCGGGCCAGCAGCACCTGCCCCAGTTCTGGGGTTACTGGGGGCGGACAGCACCATGCACAGCTCCAGCCCTGGCCCAGGCTGTGCGCCCCGGAGCTGTGCACAGCACCCAGGAGGACAGCGGGATGCGGGGCACAGCCGGGGCTGGGTGCAGGCACATCACACCGGCCATGGTCCCATGGGTTGCTGCTCGGGGATGTCACGGGCTGTGCATTCTGCTGCAGCACGCTCACATCCAGGCAGCGAGAGCGTTTCTGTGCCCGGGCCCCAGCGCTGCCCTTAGCGGCAAGGTCAGCGGAGGAAACGGGGCCCTGGCAGGCTGAAGCTGCCGGCCCAGGTCCTCCCCACGTCTCACACTGCCCAGGTTGGGGGGGGGGGTGGGTAGCGGGGAGAAAAGCCTGCTTAAACACTGATAAGTGAATTCAAAAGCATGCTTAGCAGGGCTTTGACTCTTATCTCTTCAAACAATACGAATGAGAAGTTATCACATTTAAAGTGTTTCATATTACCCTTTTAACATTACATCCAGCTCGCCAAAAATAAAAAATAATATTTAAAAAAAAATAAAATTAAATTGCCCTGGTGCTACAACGTTAAAGGACACAGAAGTCAACCTGGAAAGGCGTGTTACAGCCTGCAGAATGTGCAGTCAGCGCCCCGAGCCCAAGCCACAAATAGAGGCCAGACAACTTGCCAGCACAGCAAACCCCAAAGTAGGGTAGGGGCATGGTGCTTTCTGTTAACCATCCTTAATGCTTGCTCTGACAGTGCAAGCAGCATGAAACCATTCCACCGACACAAACTTTGGAAGCAGCCAATTTACTCCCCTTGATGCCTTTCAGAATTGCGGTTATTAAACCATGAGATTTTAATGATGTTAGACGACCACACAGCTTTGCTGCTGCTCAGAAAATAAGTGCAGGTAACGTTAACGGGTGGGGAGACAGAGCTCGACACCGTGTGTGGGTTGTGCCAGGCTGGGAAAGGGAAGCGGCGCACGCAGCCCGGCTGCTTTCCACCCACTGCCAGGGAATTTATGGGGAGGACATCTCCAGGAGTTGCCTTGGGGTGGTCGCACCCCGAGGATGGTAACAGCTGGGGGACACCAGCCCGCTGATGGGCTTCGTGTGAAACTAAACGACCTTGCTCACTAATGAGCATGGGACTGCTCAGCACAGGCCGAGCCAAATCTGCTGCTCCCTGCACCTTTGGGTGGCTCTCACGGCAGCAACTATGGGGAGCCGCACCGCTGCGGGGCTCTCTGCTGGAGGTAAGGCCGTCAGGGGCATCCTGAGATAGAAAGGGCAGCAGAAAGGAGCCAGTGGTGACATTTAGTGAGCTTCTGCCTGGCAAATTTTGAGCCGGGAGCTGCGAGATGGAGATGGGGCTGGAGAAATCAATGCGCTTCCCTGAGAGCTGCAGCTACTGCCTCGCTGCAAGTGAACATACAGATTTATCCACCCGTGATACATATGTTTGCCACACAAAGTCAATACTCACCTTGCACTTATTTTCTAAATACAAGAAAAATGGTACATTTTCCCACCGGGCGGGGAGCCCGGCCTCCGCCGCCTCCTCGGCCCCCATTGATCCGGGCCCAGGACCGGCAGCGGGGAGGGAAAAGGCAGCGCAAAGCCCTGGGGGGGGGGCACAGGCACGAGGCCACGCAGCACCCTCGGACCCTCCTTTTAGAGGAGGGGAGCTGGGTTTAGCGCTGGCATGGCGCTTTTTCAAAAAGGTCACAAAACACTCAGCTTAATGCCCCCCCCCCAGCCCCCAAAGGAAATGTTTCTGTTCCTGGTCCTCTCGCAGCACCCCGCGTGGGGTTGGTCACGGGCTACTTTTCGTGCAGGGTGGTGGCATTTAGCCACACTGCAGCCATACAGACACGCACCTTGCTTCTGCTTTTAAACGCAGGCGGTCCCACGGCAAGCACCGCTCGAGCCACGTCCCTGCAGGTGAGTTGGTTCTCCCCTGGTGTGGCAGATGCTGCTCCGTCCAGCACGTAACGTGTCAGGCAGCTATTTACGGGAAACAGGTGACTAGAAAGCAGACTTAAATCTGTAATGAAAAAGT
This sequence comes from Cygnus atratus, assembly GCF_013377495.2. Lineage (NCBI taxonomy): Eukaryota > Metazoa > Chordata > Aves > Anseriformes > Anatidae > Cygnus > Cygnus atratus. The sequence continues at coordinate 10,075,593 of NC_066381.1, read as the reverse complement.
GTAAAAGTGATTAATTAATTTCAGGTGTGCAGACAGCTCTGGGGACACGATGAAGAGCAACAATGCAGCTACAGAGAAAGTGTTTCAATGGGACAAAAAAAAAAAAAAAAAAAGCTACAAGCACTTTGCAACAGGCCCTGGTTCGAGCAAAGGCAGGCGCTGGGAGCAGCTGGAGCTCCCCTGGCCGGCTGGTACTGAGAGGGGTGCTAAATTTTAGTTTAAAAATTAATTTAAAAATTAATTTAGCTGCCCCCTGAAAAGCTTGCAAGTATTTCCTGACGCAGGAAGAAAGAATACTTGTCTTACTCGGGAGCTCAAAAATGGGGCTTTCCAGCTGGTGACCGAAAATGTAAATACTTCTGCGAGCCTTTGCATTTCGTGAGGTACCCTGGGTCATCACGGCAGCACCCACCGCTCGGGCACACTGGGGCAGCAGCTCAGCACCACAGTACCGTGCCCACAGCACCGTACGGAGACACGAGGGCCGTGTGGCTTTTGTGGGTCACCACCAGGCCCTGGGGAGAGGTCTCACGGCTCCAGCGCAGTGACACCAAAGCCTCTGGTTAAATAACATCTTGCTGCTGGGCCCAAGAGGACCCGCAGCTGCCGGTGCCTTTTCTGCACTGATCAGACGTGGACAATCAGTTTACAAAGCATTTTAATTAGAGCACACAAAACACCAAGCAAAGACAGTAGAGTTCATGTGGTCACAAGCAGTGGCCAGCTCATTATACATACATATGCACATATTATTTACGCAAGATAACCTCCATTTCAGATTGATCACAGCAGGCTAATAAATTCCCTTTACGGGGATTAATTTCCAGCTTCTGACCTTTGGATATAAAAACCCCACAGAAAGCCCCAAGTGAGCGAGCTCCTCTGGCCAGCTTTACATTTGTGCTGGCATCTTTCAAAAGTGTGTCACGGTGATGGTGAAGACAGGAGGGCTCAGTCATGATCAGCAGAAATAATTAAGCGTACAGGATCAATGATGGACTGAAAAATCCACCAATATGTTCTAATTGCAGAAATATCCCCAGATGTGTCCCCATGTTGCACTCATCGTGAGTCAGCCACTGTCCAGGTCTGCAGCGCGTTTGTTCAGAAATTGGCGTGTGGATGGGGAGCGCTGGCTGTCTGCAAGGGAGAGCACCTTTTCTCTGTTTTAAGGCCATGTTAATTATGTAAATGACATTTAAATCCTCTTGACTCGGTGAAAATAAAGTCACACATTCCAGATATGCAGCCAACGACCAGAACTGAATGCTTCAATAAAAACCCACCAATCCCCAAAACAAAAATCTCAGAGGATTTAATAGGAACGTGGGTGACCTGATTGCAGGAGGGGCTGGTGATCCCTGCTGGTCTGAACAGTGTGTCCCTCCCCCCGGCAGAACAATTCGCCTGTGCCGAGCAGATTGCAAAATCAAGGTCAGGAATTTAAAAGGAATAGTTGAAAACAGATCGCCTTTGGGAGGAGGCAGAGTTCATTTTAAAGGTGGGGGGAGGCATTTAGCCAAACCAAACGTCTGCCCCACACTCTTTCTGAACCTGCGTGTTTCAGCAGTGACTGTGTTTGATGGTCCCTCGGTGAGGTTTTTGGGAACGAACCAGCAGCTGGAGACACCCTGCTCTGGGGGCTCTTGAGGCAGGGGTGCAGAGCCTGCAGGTGTGCTCAGTCCTGATGCGAAGGCCGGGTGCTAATTCTGCTCAGGTTCTTCAGGACGCGTGATTTTTCCAAACAGCGACCGATAGAGCTCCGTCCTAGGGAAAGGAGGGAGGAGGAGGGGGAAAAGTTACTTTCCAAGGTCAAACTGGTAGCAAGAGGCTGCCACCAAACCCACTTGCTCCTTAAAATAAAAAGGCCTTGTGTAATTAAAAATGCATTCAACAATCTTTATTAATACATGCAATATTATTAATACAAGCAAAGGGAAGACCTTGCATGAGACTAATCACACACAGTACAGAAATATGTAAATATTTCAGTGTGGCTGGATACCGTATCTCTGGAGAATGAGGTTTTCTATAAGTTTGCCCTTTACAGATAGGCTCTTCAAGTAAGAAAACAAGATTGAATATTTTAATAGGATGTATGAGACCACAGAGCCATAAGGAGGATTCAATCAGACAGTCTTCATGGGACTATAATTTAGTTTTCATACATTTCGTTGGACTTGACGGTACTTGAAAAACAATGAAAATGACCCAGCAACAAGAGTCCAATTAATATCACATATGCAGCAATTGTGATAACAGGAGCAAGTTAAAAAAAAAATAAAAAAAATAAAGTGGGCTGGTGTTATGTATTTATTTTTAATTTAAAACCAAAGTAACCTGAGAAGAGAGCAGGGAAAAGGAGAGAGCATTTTTATAACTCGCACATTTCTGGAAATCAAGGCAGACCACAGGAGAGCATTATTTCCTACGGACGCTCTTTCTAAAGGCACAGCCTGTTGTACGATGCCACGCAGCAGTGTTGGCCGTGCTGCGGATGGGATTTCTTCCCTTCTGAGCTCTCCGACAGCCACGGGGTTATTGGAGCAACAATCCCAGTGATCTGCTCGCTGGGGGCCCCACGTCAGTGGTTTGTCAGGGCCAGCACCCAGGAAAGCTGCTGCAGCAGCCGGCCGAACTGTCAGCGTTCCTCTGGGACAGGCAGACAAAGGCGACTTCTCCTCTGCTCAGCAATGATTACAGCATGGCCTCAAAGGATGAAATTCAGCCCTGCCAGAGACGCCGTGGTTCTGGCTGCCTCCTCAATTAAGATCACAACAGGGCTCGTTGGCGACCACTCGAGCTGGGGGCTGTTTTACTGCCTGGCTCCTTTAGAAATCAATAAAAGATGGCAACTGGCTTGAAAAGTGTCTCCTTCTTGCGGACACTTCCACTGGCGAGAGCTACCTGTCAGCCTCGGTGAAGGAAGGAAGGAAGGAACTCCTCAGCTGCAGTGAAAGGCCAGCCACTAATCCTGGGGGACGCGGAGCAAAGTGCCGGTGCCAGCAGCACGGGGCTGGGCACATGCGCACAGCTCGCCACGGCAAAACCACCCTAATTCACTGGGCCACATCTCTTAAATTAATTTTAATTTAGAACCTAATTAACCAATCAGCGGCTCTACCCTCAGAAAATGAAGGTGGTGAGGGACGTGGTCTCCTCACCTAACGAAACGGGTGGCTCCATGTTCTGTGTGCAGAGCTCAGCCCCGACCATGGAGCCGTAACTGGAGTTTCTGTGTTAAATCGAGAGTGTGCACGCAATTTTTGGCAAGTTTAACGCAAAAGCAAAAGCAAACCACTTCTAGAAAACAGAGCTGATGTTTGAAAAGCTGCTCTGAGCTCAGGAGAGGAAGGTGGTAGGGGTCAGGTGCTGTACATGGCAGCTGAATTGCACCGAGTGCCCAAAATCGAAGGCTCGGGGACAAACGATGTCTCTCACTCCTCTGGAGATGCCAGAAACCGTGCTCAGGTGCGACAGCCCCGTGCTGCTGTGCGGTCCCGTGGAGGCTTCAGCTCCAAGCCGTCCTGGGCTCTGCGTCCTCTGGTCCAAGCTCTCCTGGGATGCCCACGAGCCAGCGGGAAGGGAACGTGCAGGCAGGGAGCAAACACCTTCCAGCTTCCCTCCGCCTGCAGAAACCACTGCCTGCACCAGGCAGAAAAGGGAGGAGGGAGAGGAATGCCTTCCCCAAGCCTACAACATTTTCCATCTTCCCTGACTATTAACTGATAAATGTGACTCGCTTTTGCTGTTTAAACTGAGAAATCAGATGGCAAACAGCGAGCAGCGCTCCTGATAAAAAAGATGTTGTGACTTTAAGGCTCCGTCGAGTGATTGGAAGGAAAATGCAGAGTGATGCTGTTTGGTCCTCCGACAATCACAGCCCTCCAGCCTTGCTTTGCTGCCTGGCTCAGACCCCATCATTACCCCGAGCAAACGTTTCCACTTGTGCTGCAATCTCGGTGAAATTCCTGGGCAGCGCACAGCAGCTCCTGGCCGCAGCGGGGTTCACGTGCCGGGAGCAGCGAGGGAACTGCTGAACCCGGTGTTTTGATAGAACAGCATTTCACACTCAGGTGGGCAAAGCCGACAAACACGCGGGGTATGCTTGTGTCAGAGGAGGCTGAGAGGCCTCTGCCAAAACACCACCGGCTCAGTCCTTCTCCCCTCTCCCTGGCCTACACCTCATTTAAATACCGAGGGTGAGTTAACGGCACTGCGGAAAACAACCCAAGCAAGACAAATCCCAGTACCAAAGGCACCCCTCTTGCTGGCTCTCCAACCCCCACCTGCAGCCACGGGAGGCACCCGAGGCCCCGGTAAGCTGACAGCCCCACGACTGGCTTCAGCTTCACTCTCCTGCCAGAGAAAAGCCTGTCCGAAAACGAAGAGCCCTTCCAGCAGCCAGCGGGATCTCGCAGCTCCTCTTCTGGAGATTGCTTCCATTTTCTCTTCCCCTGTAGGGACGCCGCCGTTGGCCCTGCTCGGGACTCGGAAGGAAGCCTCTAGTCCGTGCAGCTCCTGCTGTTTGTTTGTTTTAACACACACACCCGGCACAGGCAGCGAAGACACGAACCGGAGACGTCGGTTCTCAGCTATTCACTACCACAGCTCACCCCATGGACTCCCTCCCGTCCCCCCACGCTCTGCCAAGGACCCCCACGGTCTCCGCACGTTGCCCCTTCTCGCTGTGCTGTCCCACAGACGCGCAGAGCTGACCTCCCCACCATTTCGGGCTCCCGGGCCTGATCCCTCACTTGCCTCTACAGCCGTGGCTGTGGCCCGGAGGCGCCGCTGCCCTCCTCCGACGTTCCCTGTCGGCGGGGGGATCTCTGTCCTGGCTGCAAACCCACACTGCAGGCTCCTGAAGCATTCCCCTCACTACAGATCCCTGCAGGAACCAGCCCGGGCCAGCAGGAGCTTCTGCCTTTTCTCAGCGAGCTTGAGAAAGCCAGAAGTAGCATTTGTTCTTTGCAGCCTGCCTTTGCCTTTCCCTGCCGGTGGAGAACCAGTCTCCTGAGGTTTCTGTCCACGTTTTTGGCTTTTGACGGGTACAGGAGTTCAGGGATCAATGCTGAACTCGCTCCCATCCCAGGGATTTTAAACAAGCGGTCATTTTTCAAGCAAGCAGGGCCCGTGGAGACCTGAGGCAAGGATTTGTCTTCCTGGGCACTGCCTGACTCTGCCGCTCGCCCTCCCTGGTTCCAGAGGCACATGGAGGGCACACAGAGGCCCGGAGGAACCAAGCCTGGCAGAGCCCAGCCCAGCGCCCGGCAGCGCTGCCCCTCGCCTCGGGGCACACCACCAGCAGCCTCTGTTGAAGCCTGAATCCAGGTGGGACTGCCTGGATAATAGCACAGACACCCTGGCAGCGATGGGAAACCAGGTAACTCCTCTACCCTGAAACAAAACAAACGTTTTACCCTGCTAAAAAATAATAATAATAACCCAACCATCCCCCCCCCCCCCCTTTCATCATCTAAGCTACCTTTCTTCTACAGCATCTCCCCTCAGCAGGATTTAACCATGCAGAGAGTAAAACTCATCAATCCTCCAGGTTTAACCTTGTCTCTGTTTCAATTCACCAGGGTAAGTGTGGATTTTAATACTTTCAGCCCCCTTAAGGCTATGCATAATGAACTTGGATTTTGGTTAAAAACATAAAATTTCTCTCCTCCACCCACATATATTAAACATCAGACGAGCCACTGAGTTGAAACAACCCACCCCACCACGAGGCGCTGCCTTCAGACGGAGGAAAGGTGACTTTAGCACAAAGGGGCACCGCTATGAACAGTGCGCTGAGGAATAACCTGTGCTGAGTAATTAACAGCACTTACACCTCAGGTAGAGAGCGTGCAAGAAGCAGGTCGATACAGGGGTCTTCCTTGGATTAAAATTTAACTTACCCTTTATTGCAACCTACAAAAGCAAGTAATGAGCACTAACATTTTTATTTCTTTTAAACTGTCATTTAGGCTGTAGAGGGGATAATTACCTATTTCCACTGTAGTAAGGTTTTATCACCCTTAGTGAGGCATTTTCTAATTTAATATTTTTACTATATTATCATAAAACCTGTTTCTGGAAAAAATGATCACGAACCACACAGCCATTTGCCATAAAACATGTGTGCGTAAGTACCTTGGCTTATTATTTATGCATTTCTCCCGAGCTCGCTCCAAAGGCAGCGGCCAGCAGCGGAGCTCGACGCCGGGCACCCACCGCTCCACGTTTGCGCAGCCCCTTCTTCTGATACGTCAGCAGGCTGAGACAAAAGGGGTGTGCGGGGGGGCCCTTCCCCTCTGCTCTCGGTGCCCCCACGCAGTCAGGACCGTGGCTCTTGGCTGCAGCTCGGCCTCGTGCAGCAGCCAGGACGGGATGCCCCTGCGCCGCTCACCGCCCCCAGCCACGCTGCACGGACCCAGCGAGGGCATTCCCCCCGCTAGCCCCAAGCCAGCAGCTCGGCCGTCTTCCCGTCCACGGCTTAACACTCCTACAGCTCTCGGGGGTCTCTGCAACACCCCCGGCTGCGGGCAGCCCCCAGCGCACGCACACGCTGCAGATAAAGGGGTGCCAGGGCAGCAGGGCCGACGGCGAGGATCCTCACCTTGCACGCTCCTGCCTGCACGTCAGCGGCGTTGTTTTAATAAGTAAATAAAAGCCCAACTACTTCACGCACCGAGCTCTGTGCGCTAATTCAGCAGCGGACTTTATCACCCTCCAAATCCCACAGACCTACTTACTACCGGGGTTTTGTAGGCAAAAGCCTTGCAACGGAGAGCAAGTAAACACACACAGAGGGTAGGATTTCCCTGAGTGAATATTAACAGCAAAAGCACATTTTATAAATATATAAATCATTAAAATATAGATCACAGGAACTGTTAGCAGTTCCCCAGGAAACTACTTTGCCCATCGCAGTAGCACTACTCCACCAAACATACAAAGGGGAAAGCAAACACACACCCTCACATGGGAGAGAGCAGCTAACGCTGTGCTGGTTGGTATAATTACATTCATGCTATTTCTTTTTTTTTAAAACGCAGTTCAGTGGATTAGTAGAAGAACAAAATTAAGGGGGAAAATTCAGTTTCTGGTGTGTTTTTTTTTAGAGTGCTATTAATACAGCAATACTGCATGAGTCACTGCTGCTCTGCTGTTATAAAAATACCCTCCACCAAATCTCTTTGCCTTTTCCCATGTACCTTTTCTTTCCTCTCTTCTTCCAGGACAGAAAAAAAAAAAAAAAAAAAAGATAATTTAGAATATGCCCCAAGCAGTACTGAAATAACTACAAATAACCCATTCCTGGTGACATCCTCCACTGGGAACAATGCATTTCTAATTCACAAAAACCAGTGAAAGATACAGCACGAACACCCATGAAGAAAAGAAGATGAAAACCACACACCTCCTGATGAAAACAGGCTGGCTGTGGAACAGATGGCTCATCATTTTCTTGGGAAACTTTCTGTCTGCATCCTAAGAGATCTTTTGTCCACCAGTGTGAAATTCAGATTACTAGGTGCCTAGCAAGCAGAGCAGGTACCTGGGGAGATAAAACAAGCTGGCGCCCTTTAGTTCTCAATTCCTACTCCAAAGCATTACCCGACACCAGCACGCGGGGTGGGGGGGGGGGGGGGGTTTGCTCTGCACTCGCACACCCCACGTGCATTTCCCACCCCAGGATTTCCGCAGCGACAAACCCACGCCACGGCCGGTGACGGGGAGCAGAACAAGCAGCGGCGATCAGGCAGGCAGCATTAAAAACCCGTGGCACTGGCAGCGAGGGGTGCTGCGGGGCGGCGGGGGCTGTGGGACGGCAGCCCCCCGAGATGGCAGCCCCCCGGGACAGGAGCCCCACGAGATGGCACTCTCTCACTCGCTTCCCAGCCACGGCCCGAGCGCGGCGCGCACAACTCCGGCCATAAATTCCGCAGCCAGACGGCTCTCATCACCGTGCCCGGCGCTTGAAGGAGATTCAGAAAGGTCTGCCGCAATTCCCTCTCGCTCAGGCAGGTCAGGATTGGGTCCTTCAAGTCCGTGCGAATGCTTTTAGCCCCACGGCTTTAAATTATGAGAGGTGACATGTGACCTCTGGTTTGTCTCAGGAGACCAGGCACAAGATTTATAAATATTTCAGGAAGCCGGTTCCTGCCCTAAACAAAGGGACTCTGCACGTTTTGTGAGGCTGGGTGGCGATGGGGTGGGGAGCGGGCGGACGACGGGCTGCCTCTCCAGGTGCCGCCCCGCAGACCCGGGGTTCAAACCTGCCACCTCCATCACCGGTCCCGAACGGTTTGTCCTTACACCAGCACACGGCCACCTGCCTCTTCTCCAGCCTTACAGGTGACAGAATTAACAGGAGCAGCGGAGGAACCTCTCGCACCCCCATTTTGGCCCCACCAGCACCCACGTTTTCCTAGGAGCTTTCACGGCACCAAGATCAAAGATGCGGAAGCGGCTGGAGAAGGAGCAAAAACGCAGGGACGTTCACAAACCTCCAGCATGCTCTGCTGGCGTGCTCTCTAGCAGCTTTAATTTCCCCATGAAATTCATAAAATGTTGCCTTCTCGGGCTCTGTTTGAAGACGGGTATTTGAGCGGAGCAGCCGCTGTAATGCTGCCTGTGCAGCGCCCTGTGCAGACGTGCATGCACCCGCACGGAGGGGACCATTCTTTGTGTACCTTAACATCCCATATTCCTAGGATGATTTCCCTCTTTCACAGCTTGACTGTTTTATAACAGATTTGATGCAGGAGAAGACAAATTGTCTCACAAAGGAAGGACGACAAATCATCTCGCAGCTCTTAACAGGTTATTTTTTTTTCCCTTTAAAAAGGAAATTTCCATAACAGAGGCGTCTGTCTTCTTACCAGGGATGTCAAACATCAAACGCTGGGACACGATGATTTCAGCCCATTGGCACTAGCCGGGGTCACGTACACCACTTCGCTACTGCCAGCCTCAAAACACACAAAAGCTCCTTGCTCACACACCAACCCTTGCACAACTGCAGTCTAAAGCCACGCGGGTACCTTCAGGCACCTACGTGGGTCGACTTCTAAGGGCGAGTCAAAGGCTGGGGGTAAAACCCCACCAAACAGAGCGAAACACAAAGGGCAGGAGGACACCAAAGCCACGGTGCCTCGGGCCCAGTAGCCAAGCCAGGCAGGTCTCATTTCGCAGGGCAGCACGTGCTGCGTGCTGTGTGCTTTTTGGACCCCAGCTCAGCTCAGTCGAGGCCCCCGGCTCCCCTGGAGAGAGCTCAACGCTCGCTGCTTGATGTTCATGAGGCAGAGCGGGCCATGCTGCGGGACACGCCACCTCCCCAGGGTGCACGCCTCTCCGCTGGGGGACCCTGGAGGGGCTCTGCCAGAGCATGGGGATCCTCCTGAAGCCACACAGCCCCCCCCAGCCCCATCCCAAAACTCCAATTTCTCTGAAATGTCAGTGCTGCATGTTCGAGAGACTGCCCCGGGCGTTAGTGCTACCCCCTTTGTTTCACAAAGCAAAGCCAATGCAAAGCCGGACAAACTTTCCTCCAGGCCGTGCCTATAAAAACCCAGAAGGGTTTTTCTCACACGTTTGTGCCGCACGGCACAGAAGCTGCTGGTTCAGTTGTTGCAGAAAGAAGTGCTTTGCTTTCTGTGAGGGACTTGTGGCACGGTGAACAGAACTGGATTGACAATCCCGGAGCCCAGATTCCTCCACTAATCCAGTCTCATGGTGCTGTAATACCCAAAGCACAAAGTGAGCTAAGTTAAAGGCTGGTATCTCACCAACTTTTTTACTTTTTTTATTTTTATATTAAACTCTTATGTCATATAAGTAAATTAATCTTTTAATACCAGGATTTCCTACCACGCACCCCCCTCCGCTTGCTGCAAGACACACAGCTACAAAGCAGCTGTGCTAAGTGCAGAAGTGAGGATGCTGGTCGGGAAAACACAGCGTCCTGGCTGAATCCAAGGGAAATGCTCTAATCCAAACCCCGCTGGCAGCTGGATAAGCTGTGTCTTAACCCAGCGTCCCAGCAGGCCCTGGCGTCCTGTACAAGAGCCAGGCTGTAAGGGAGCGGGCTGGGGGCTCCGCTGCCACGCACGAGGTGAGGCCAACGCGGGCACGCAGCCCTCGCGGGAAGCCCCTGAGCCTGCGGCTCCTACAGACCAGGGACATGTCGACCAGGTAACTTCCAGCACAGGCAGACAGGTTGTCTGGGGGTGTTTGGTCAATACCATCCGAAACAGGGACCAGCCTGTGCCTCATACTGTGTGGTTTGACACAGTCCCGTGATGGCCAGCTTCTTCCCGGTAATTTGGGAAAAAGCCGACATATTATCCCCCACCTTCAGCCAGGTCAAAACCCCTGCCCTGAATTTCAGCTTGCACTTGAGCACATCTCTTTTGTCCTGCCTGACTTTACTGCAGAGAAGCCTTCTCCTGCCTCCCGTTTCTGCTCCGGGTGCCATCTTTAATGATGATGTATGGGCGTCCTTCTCCTCAGCGGTGCTGTGGGGAGGGGGTCACACATGCGACACCGCCAGCATGTGTATCAACAGCAAATTATAAACCGTGTCAATCCAAGTTAATGCAAAGCTGTAATCCTCTTTAACAAGAGATCAAATCAGTGCCATGAGTTATGTTCATTCTGTAATCTGATAAGAAATAGAGTGAGACTCTAATAAAAGAGTAATGAGAGCCCTTAATGATGCTGTTAAAAGGTAGCGCCAGTTAAAATATTGCTGTTGTTCCAGCTGATTAGATCACTGTTGCATATTTGCACAATCTTGTTTTACCTGTCAGAATAACCTCAGTCGTCGTGGGAGATAAAGGTGCTTGGACCAAACATCTGCTCCTTAAAGAACATCTCTCCTGCAAGTTACCCGTCCTCCAGAGGTGACACAGTGACGTTCCTCAAACTTGGCAGTAACTTGATATCAGACCTTTTTTTGGAGTGTCTGTGTTTAGTCTCTGTTCCACCCACATGTACAGTGCAAAGATCTGAAGATCTGTATATCAAAGCTGACAGAGAGATATAACAAAACCAAAATCCGCACAGACATCCTCCCGGGAACACAGGCTTTACCTGACCTTGCCACGACTAGGTGGTTTATAGGATCCACTCCTGCAGATATGGCATCTCTGCACATGAGGAAAATACACGCACGTGTTTATGGACATGCACACCTTTAGTGGGAACCTCTAGGCTCAGTTTGTCATTTTCTTGTGCCTCATTTCCCAAAGTATAAAACAGAGAAGGCAGGCACCTTCCCAGCTCTGTTGAACATGCCGGTACCAAAGGATGATTGCATTAAAGTTTACGCTGTGCCAGATCCTGGAGCAATGGGACCACTGAAGTACCCCCAGGTCACGAAGATGGGAAACGCATATTGCAAGGGAAGTCCAAGAAGTGGCACCCCCACGATGCCACCCTCAAGCCCAGGTGAATCACAACCTGAGAGAGATCAATCCTGATCTAATCCTGGGAAATTCCTGCCCGAGTCTGCTACTCCCCTCCGAACACCACCCCAGCACACTTACATCAAGCTCTTGCCTTCGGCTTGTCACAGGGCAGGCCCATTTACATAGCAATGACCTTGGACCGATTAGAAAAACCTTGGCCCAAGAGTCCTATAAATGTATTTAAGTCTATAAACATATACCCCAAGACAACCATAAAAATCACTTTCCAGTGTATGTTTTAAAATACTACCAAAGAGGGGTTAAAACAGAGGAGGGCTCGAGGCCACCCGTGTCCCACACATTACAGCATAATATATGTGAGCACAAGGTTAAACAGCCATGCCCATGCGTAGGGTGCAGGAAAAACTGGCAAGTGGAAGATTAATTGCCTGCACGAATGCTATTATTCCAACTAGCAGCAAGACTAAGAAAGAACGTGGCAGCGATGTTGACAAAGGCAGTATTGTACTTGCATGTTTCTTTTCTCAAATTCCGGCTGTAAAACAATTCTGGAGGGACCGTCCATCCCTCTCCCCACGCAGCGCTCAGACCGTTTCTCCTCACACGTATTTGCTCTTTATTTCCACAGCCAGCAGCAGTGGCAGGTGATGAACTTGACATGCCGGATCCCCACAAGTCCCGAGCGTCCCACAGCCAGGCTAATAACTCACAGGAACCTTCGAGTGAGTGCTAGCAGCCCCTAGCACTATTTTAAGGGCTCTTTGTACAGCCAGAGCATTTAAGATGGCTTAAATGTACAGAAGAATCAGGCTCCGGATTTATTCCTAGGTTGTATTAACTATTTAAATATACAAGAAGTGACTGGGTATTACAGTGCTACGGAGACACATGCCTTCAAAGCACTTCCAGCAAACAAAGCAAGGGAACAGTCACAGAGAACTCTGTCTGCTCCTGCCCCAGTGGCGAAGGGCTTGTGCAGTTCATCACAGGGAGTGAGGACTTGGCACAGCCACAGGAGAACCAGAACTTCCCCACCAGCCACCCTCCAGCCTCTGCCCGTCCACATCTGCACATACATATTTATTTCCTGGCATTTTCCACGCAGCTACCTGACACCGTGGTCACCGGTAGAACTAAAGGAGGAATATTCAGGCAGCTCTGTTCCTACAACCCTTTGTTACATACAGCTCACTGACACTTTAAAACGTCTCGCACTACAATACCGAGCACCCTGTTGTTCAGATGTGTATTTACTTTGGGGTCATGCCTTTTAAGTGCCTGAGCAGGAAAAAAAAATGGCTCGGAGCATGATCACATCACTGTGAAGTGTATACTTGCATTTTCAATATAGTAATTCACACTTGCAAACAATAAAATTACCTTCTTCTGTCACAAAGGAAAGCTGTTATCATTACCGCTTCCCTCTCATGCGTACAGGCTTGGTCTCTTCTTTTTAATTCACCTGCAGTTTAACGCAGGCGTTGAATTCTTCTCGTCTTGTCCAGGGTGGCTGTGTGCTGCTGGAGAGGTACGACGGCCCGTGGCAAGTGCAGAGGCATTTTAAGCAGCGATGTGAAATGATCCCTAGGGGGTGGCCACGGTTTTCAAAGAAAAATAAATAAAATCACCGATAGCAGCAGATATCTTCATCTTGGGAGAGCTGAACCAGAGCACTCAGAGAGTTCTGATTTTCAGACACCGGCCACTCCGATACTTTCAGTGTGTTTTATGGTTGGATGCAAACACAAAAGGTGTAAGACTAGGGAGGAAAGGAAGGAAGTTGGGCTAAATAACCCCAGGTTCACAGTGCGCACAGCAAGAATGCCCACCTACGCTGTCCGAACGAGGAAGGCCCGCTGCAAATAGGAGGCAAGAATCTGCTCCTAGTGAATGGCACAGGAAACGATAGGCCTACATTCCAGCAATTGAAATTTAAGCTCAACATTAGGACTCAGCAATGCCTAAGCACATCGTGTGGGGAGGCAGCTGTGAACAAACTGCTTAAGAAAAACTGTAAGAAGGCCTGCAACAGTCTGCAATGCACATTCGTTGTGTTGTAGCAGTGATTTTGGTGAACACTGGGGAAAGCTTAGGCTTCTACTTGTGCGTGTCTCATCTGAAACAAAAGCTTTGCTATGTTTTTTAAAAAAGGAAATAATAATACTACTACTAACCCACTGTTTTTTACACCTCCTCAACAGCAGACCTCAAAGCATCCCTGATTCTTTCTGCTGCAGAGAAGGGGAATCAGTCAGGGAAGCACACGGACTGCTCAAGGTCATCCACGAAGCCATCTGCTGAACTCAGGCCTGAGCCCGCCCAGCCTGAGCCCTGCACCGCCCCATCCATCCGCAGGGTTTGCTTGCAAGCCTCATCTTGGCAGAACGGGACGCAGCTGCCCACGCGATACAAGCCTCAGGCACGCTTGCTGGTGTGCGATCACATCAGCCGACAGTTCCACTCTAGATGGCTAAAGCAACGTCGAGAGCTAAGTGACTGAAATGCCATTAACAGAAAGTATGGCGGGCCTCCAAAGCGACTAATAAACCTAATGTAAGGAGCAAGTTCCTGCAGTCAGACAATAAGCAGCAGCAGCTGCTGCCACGCTGCTGCCACCAAAGAATCTGTAACACATGCAAGCGATGTAATAACCCACTCGGAGCGGAGAAAACCCCCAGGAGACATTTTCAGTAAACCAAATGTCAAATGCTATGTCCCTACCACGATGATAGCTATGCAGACGCGGCGTAACACAGAGAGCATCCTATTAGCTGTAACAGCTTCGGAGGGTCAGCCAGGCTCCTTGCAGCTTGTGGTGGACTCAAGGTGCCTGCTGAGAAGGGAGGGGAGCGAGGGTTATGACGATGGCAGCCAGATGAAGGGCAGCCGAGGCCCAAGAAGGCTATTGTCAAAATGACTCGGCTGTCCCAGCTGCTTTGATGCACTTCATGCTTGCGTTGACTTGCTGGAGAATTTTGGCTTCCAGAAGGCATTTTCTGTGCAACTTTTGGAACGCAAGTGAGTGCAGTGGGCTGCGAAAGAGGAGGCAATGTCACCTCTGGGGCCAGCAAGCATGATAACCCGTGGATTATTAGGGTCTCATTACTATCTTTCACCTCCCTCTCCCTCTCATACAGACCTTGCAAGTTGAGTTCCCTTATTCTGGGGATAGAGCAGGGGGCTGGAAGCCTGCCTAGCCTGTAGGACACTGCAATATGTATTATATGCAAAAAGTGGCAGCCACTCTAACCTTAATCGATCTCCTCAAAGTATACAAAAAAAATCAGCCAACTGGACAGGACAGAGAAATACCAGAGGCATGCACATTACTAACGTATATGGTATGAACGGGTTCCTCCTACACACACACGTGCTACTTGCTAATTACCCTCAGACAAAAAGCTGTGGGGAATGAGCAGAACATCCCAGAACAATTCCTACAGGATGGTACGACGCTATTAGGAGTGCATGTCTGCCCCACCCCATGTTTTATTTGGGACTACCCAAAGCACAAAGACCCTGGTTCCATACAGGTACGGAGGTCCTTGCCAGCTGGGAAGCACAAAGAGCGGCTAGCTCAGGTCCTGCGTAGTAGAAACAAAAATGCACTTGATTATTTGCCAAATAGGCAAAAGTGTTCACATCTAACGTCACAACGTCAAAGTCACTTCTGCCCCTCTCTTCCTATCCAGGTAAGGGGGTGGAAGATCTGACCTCCTTATGTGGCTGGAGGAGTAGCTCCCACCTTGCCTGTCCAACACATTTATTTTTGTGGTGAGAGGATCTAGACAATATTCAGTACTCAGAGCAGTTTTCTCATTTGGAAAAAAAAAAAGGGAAAAAAAAGAAAGAAAAAAACATGAGAAAGATGCATGATGAAACAGCACGGGTCTTATTATGCACGCAAAATGTCTTAGTGCCAGCTTTCTGAAGAGCTTTCATCCCGAAGTCTGTGCAATATCCCAAAAGGCAGCAGTCTGAGAACAGCAGGTATTTGGTTTCCATTTCCCAAACAGACAAATGACATCTCTCTCTCACAAAGCACAAGCATGTTCCACAACCCAGGGGAAAGATGTTTCTCAAGCTTTCCACATCCATTCATTGGAAAAATTATACCACCTCCTTCCCACAAAAAGCCCAGCATTTCCAGACTTAGTTAAAAAATGTAATACATAAGAAATACGGCTATATACGTAGAACAGCTGCCTAGCAACTACGTACAAAACTTAACTTGTATCTTCTTTAATAATTAGCAAGTTAAAACAACATAGTCTTCTAATAAAATCTGTCACTCTTTAAATAGAAATACACACAAGCAGCATTTAGGTCTTGGCTGAATCTTGACTGAACTATTCCAGTTGTTACCTGAAGTAAGAAAATGCACGCTGAGCAGAATTGAAATCAGTTGTCGTTTCTGCTAAAAGACAAATTCTTTATAAGTTTTGATTACACCTGGAGATACTAGATAACTTGGTTCACTATTTCTAGAATAATCCTATATAACTAGAAGATTTCAAAATTGGAGCAATTTTAAAGCAGAAGTAAAAACGTAGGTACCAAGATTTATGAAAATTTCTTGTTTGGTGTCACAGTAATTACAGAGTGAAAGCTCAGCCAGGCTGCCTGGACAGATGTGACCAAGACATCCAGGCTATGATGCCAGTGACAAATGGTTAACTGATAAGAAGAAATGGAGAGGGCGACAGGCTGAAGAACAGGTCAATATCACGCTGTCATGAAGCCATTTGAGAAACATAATTAATCTATTACTCACCTGGCATCATCATTCATTGTGCAGTGGTCAATAGGTGCCATGAAGCTCACCAGCTTGCTGTGGACATGATACCTGGATAGTGCAGGAAATAAGAGGCAGCACATTAGTAACTATTAATGAAAGGAAAATGTTGCTGCTTGAATAGAAATATACCAGTCCCCAAAAGGGAAAGTGCTGGCTTTCCTGGGGGCTGATATCTAATGAGTTACTAGTCATAGCTGGCAATTCCCCCTCCCTTCCCTCCTCCACCTTTCTTATAACATGGAGAGAAGAATAATCAGATAGTACAACGAACTAACAAGCAAATCCTTTTTTTTAACACAGCTAGAAAGAGAACATGTAGCATCCCTTAATTGTGTGCAGTACCTAATCAGACTCCCAGACTGACAACCCTGAAAAGTCAGAGAGACAGGAACTAACTCTTGTTTTCGGCCTGCCCTTCAGCTGGCGTCTCAATCACCTTCTGGAAGGTGTGCCCAAAGAGTGCACTGCAGGCAGCAGCAGTGTCAGAGCATCAGACTTTCTCAAGCATCCACCTCCTATCACTTCTTCCTTGCTCTGTGGTAGCTAGGGCCCTAAGGGATCTCAAAATCCCACTCTGTTAGACATACCCATAGCTGGAAAGTGTTATCCCAAATAACTTAGAAGTACAACATGTAAAACCAGGCAGAGAAGTCAAGAAAAAGACCTGCAGAGAGAAGAGAAGGGGCATGTCCAAGGTAATAAAGTGCTGCATCTGTCTCAGCTTCTGATCCACCAAAATATTTCTGCATGCTGTGATGCACCTACAGATATGGGGTCGCCCTCCTGCCTTCCATCCTGAGCTCGGAACTTGCAGTGGCTTTTCATGACTTATAGCCCAGGATCTGACATATACAATTTCACAGAGTACTGAAAAACTGTGAATGTGAAGGTGCCTTTAAACGCTAGTGTGTAAGGGCAGGAGATTCCAAACCAGTAGCTTTGATGTGCACTACCATGCTGCCTACCCAAGTCTGAAATGTTTTATCCAAGTTGCTGCTATTTTTAGAGCTTGACAAATAGCAGGCAAAAGGATTCACAAGCATTTGCCCAGAATCACCTTTTCTCTTTGTCACCTCTGCACTCCCTTTTGTTTGCTTATGCAGGAACATTCCCTTGAGGGGATTTTTAGCTCACAAGAATATTTCAGAATGGCTCTTCAGGCACAGCACACACTCACCCTTACACAAGGGCTTCTCTACACAATCAAGTCTTTGTCACTCGTAATGGAAGGAACTGCCCTGGTCTAACGCTGTAATGATCAAATCAGGGAACAGACACAGCACTGCGTGGCTAGCACTGCACCAAACAACAGGTCAACAGGCTGAGCTACGGAATAGTTCACTTACATTAAAAACTGATGGATTCATACAGA
Source organism: Cygnus atratus (assembly GCF_013377495.2). NCBI lineage: Eukaryota > Metazoa > Chordata > Aves > Anseriformes > Anatidae > Cygnus > Cygnus atratus. The sequence continues at coordinate 10,057,994 of NC_066381.1, read as the reverse complement.
TCAAAGCTTACACAGAGATGGACGCTAAGTAGTAAGGGGACTTGGCAATACTGATAAATTCTCTGATGCAAGTTGTTTGTCCAGAACTAATTACCGTCATGTTTTTAAAATCGGGACCTTCAAAATCTCAGTCTAGCAGATATCGAGTATTTAACTTCATTCACAGAAAGACATCCCCTGTTGCAGCACAGGCAGCGCTGACAAGAACAGTAGGTGTGCACACATCGCTGATCCGCATCTACCTCAAGACAAGGCATGTCCTAGCAAGGGACAGCAGAGGTCTGGGCACCTGGTCTCTTAAGCTCAACTCTGCAGTTTTTGGAAGGGCTCACTTCTCCTCTTCATGCCTCAACTTCTCCATCGATGAAGGGAACAGGTCCCCATGTCAAGCACAAGGTCAACTGCTTTTGAAAGCACTTGGAGATCCTCAGACCCTATAATGAACTAGCACGTTTCACCCAAACGCGCTCTAATATTGGAGGTTTGCTAAAGGATTGCTAAAAAGAAAGAATTACTGAGACAGGTAAAATTTAGCATTTGATACTTTGCTCTCCGGGATTTCAAAGTTCTCCACGAAAACAAATCTAAGCACCACTGATTTTAGGGGAAAAAAAGAACAGGAGACAGACAAACTGCTTGGGGTGACACATGGTCTTTCAGTGGAAGAACCAACTATTTAAAAACACCAATTTGGGCTCTTTTGGACGATTCTGAAAAGATGCTGGAGCTTAACTGCATGTTAATCCTAAAACCAGACAATGACACATTTTTTTCTTTTATTGATATTTTTCCTGAGGGGTCAGTGCAACTTTTATTTAGCGAAGAAAAAAAAGGGCACCTAAGATCTAAGAGGCAATTGACTTGGCAAGATAGCTGATCTCTCAGGAATGCTGAAGCGCACAGATTGCACACAATGAGAGACTTCCCCATTATTCCTAGAGGTTTATGAGTCTGACTCAGTTGTGTGATGTTGTCAGTAGTTTTGACTGAATCATGAATATATCCAATTATGTGTGATGCTGACAGAAAAGAATATTGATAGTCAATAATTATAGGCTTTTCAGGCCAACAAAGTAGCTCTTCCCTCTTTTAATAAATTATCTTATGACATCTATCTTAAAAATTGCTATGCCAGGCCTGACCCAGACTGACTCCACTGACTTTCTATCAGATGCCATCTAAACTCACGATTTATAGTTTACTCACAAAAGGATGGTTAATGTTGCGGATTTTTTCAGGAAGCGGTGCAGCTTTTCAGCGTGCCTCCCTGCCAAAAACACCTCCTCCACTACAAATCATGCAGTCATGCTAAACTCAGGGAGGCTAATATATCTGCTCTGCAAAGGGGAAAAAAAAAAAACAAAAACTATCTTCTCCAGGCTGCTTCCTTTTCCACCCTACAGCGTGGACAATTCTTCCACTGGAAACACAGAGACATCAACCCGAATTCGTGACCCAGGAATCAGAACGCGAAATGCTGTGATGCTAAAGAAAGCTCTGATGTGACTTAAAAACAAACAGAGATTAGACACCAAATTGCAAATGACAATGCGTGGGAAGTAGGCATGTACCTCACTTGGGCACTTCTACAAATCTTCCCCTGAAGCTGCTATCTGTACTTTAGTCAGCCACACGTATATTGCACAAGAGGTGCTTATTGGCTTTCACCAGAAATCATGAGCCCAAATCACTTAGGGGCATTTGAACACCAGTCTCCAGTGCCCTCTGAGACCGAGGAACACTCATGCTAAGACTGATCTGGGCAGCGCTCAGAGGTTGCCTCCAAGCCACCCCTTATTCTAGGCTCAAAGAACATGAAGATTCCACAGTGGATGCCCCAGAGCAAGGCAGCTTGCCCTGAAGGGGGCAAAGAGGCCTACCAATGCACCCTGCAGCCAACCCAGGGCAGTCACATTTGATTTGGCAAAATCAGAGCTTTTGGTTGCTTGCAGAAGCTGTCACCCACCGGATTTTCCTTCCTTTACTGGCTTTTCTGTCCACTTTCTTCTTTATTTTGCTCCGTAACTTCTGGATGGCCAGCCATTGCCTGAGGAATGCAAAATGACAGTTACACCATTTTTAGAACCACGAAGCAGATAAGCGTTAGCTATACTGGGGTCCGAAGCCCGTTCCAGCCCTTTTACCCAATGCATGTACAGAAGCGAAGGAGATCAGAACCTCAGGAAAAGAAGTATGAAACTTCAAATGCCTGTGCCACTGCTTCACTCCAAGGACACAGCTTTTAAACAGCAAGCATTTCTCCTCATGCCAGCCACAAGAAGACTCATAGGCCAGACCTGATGATCCCAATGAGACGATCACTGTTTGGTGAGAATTCTTCGTCTGCAGGGAAATCCATGGAGACCACAAGATTGGCTCCATTTTTTATTCTTTCTTGATAACTGTTTTTTTTTTAAAGAATCTTTAGGATTAAAAAGAAAATCTTTACCAAATATAAATGCTAAAATCTGTGAAAATTATCTTTAAAGGTACTCCTTTTTAGTTTTGGCATTGATTGTTAGAATGATTTCTACTTTGCACATAGAAAGCCCTGAACAGTACTGACGGTCTGACGCTCTAAACTGATTCTTTAAGTGAGATAGGCTATGCTAACTTCATGAACAGAAGTGCTACAGGGCAGTAGATGCTCTGAATTTATTTCCTCCCTCAGTTCTGCAAAGCATATAAAAAATTACAAGCCAGTATTTCTCCCCACCCTCTCTGACTATTAAACCTGGCAAATCTAGCAAGAAGTCCTCTCTAATGCTCCACCTATGACTAAGCAGAACTACAAAAGAAAGGCAAAAACCACTTGCAGAACGTGCTGTCTGATCCCCAGCAGAATTTAGAAGGGAAGGCTCAAGTCCTCAGACAGAATCTCATCCAGTCAAAGAAGTTTTCAGTAGGGAAAAACTTCTACAAGTTATAAATATTTTTTTACGAAAATGAGCATCATTTTACCTAATTTATAGAATGAAAACTTGACATCGGGGAAAAAATCTAGCAAAATCCAATTACTGCAATCTTAATATAATCTTAATTACTGTAATCTATTTTATTGTAAAGTCAGATAAATGTACAATGTAATCACCACTTAAATGTAATTTTGTCTGTATCATGTTAAATTATAGTGAATAGCTTTCCATAATATTTCAGACATATACAAAATATATTTGACATGTTGCACTAAAATTTGGATAGTATTTTACAAGGATAAAAGTTATTTTACTTACACAAAATTTCCTAATGAATTTTCTTCCCCTCCCCATACACACACCCGCTTAACTCCTTTTTCAGCGGAGAGCCCTATTCCAGCATCTCCAACCTTCCTGTGCTTTTACGTTATTTTCAATTATAGCCCAGGGCTATTTAAATGTATACTGTTTATCAGGCAGTATTTGAAATGTTCCCTGTTTTCTAAGCACAGAATTAAACTGAGGAATACAAACTTCCCTGCATGGAATTATATTTTACTTCTGGCATGCAGGCAACATTCCCTGACACTGTTCTAATCAATCAGTATCTTTGCTTACAGCAGGGAGAGAGCATAACAGGACTCATTTTAACTGATCTCACTACAGACGGCTCACTCCTCTAAAAGGATGGCAAATCAGAGCTCATAATGAGAGAATGCCCAGCTTCAGCAGTGGACAGTTGCTTCGTCTAGCTCCCTCTTGTCAGGCAGGACAGGACAAGACACTCCTCTACGCATCCTCTGTGCTACATGAACCACTGTGACAGAGGTATCCACGGTGTGGTACAAGCCTTTTATGGCTGCAAAGTATCCTCAGGGCAATGCACTGTATTAAACCTAGAAGCTTTCTCCAGAGTCACTCACAATTTTGCCGTCTACAAGGGGCAGGACTGGAAGCTCACAAGTAGTTCTGCACTCCTGGACTGTGCTGCAGCGCTGGGGAGAAGCTAGTGATGCTGCAGACAGCTTCCTACTCACCTGCCCATCGCTACTTGATCGTTGGGGTCCAGCGAACTGGTTTTACGCTCTATAAATTCCCGAAGGAGCTACAAGAGAGACAAAAATTCCATTTAAAAGCACAATAAAGACAAGTTAATGCAAACAGGTTCACATGTTTCTCGGAAAACTTAAGAAATTAGGTGCCAAGTTCCCAAGAGAATCTGCATGCCTCATTTCTTGAAACTCTCTAGAAAATGGCATGCCAAGAACTAAAGCCTTTCAACATTTCCTCTCCACAAGAGTTTTCCAAGGGATAAAGCAGTTATCTTCCAAAACAGTCCCCGCAGTGCACGTGACTGGAGCATAATGCTGGAGGCAAACAGAAGCGTTTCTGTACAAAGCTCATTTCAGATGGATCTAGGACTAGGAGAGTCTTCCCCTCGACATACTACGGTTTATTTAGGTGACGTTTAGCATCATATCATTCATCTGAAGAGCATCTAAAAGGTTCTGCCAAGCCAGAGGGGCACAATTTAGGAACACCATGGCCAAGCACAAGGAGCCCTGCATGGGCAAAGCAAACCGATGTCCTAAAGGTCATCAAGCAAGGGCAAAGGACTGGAATGGTAGCACTGCAAAGCCACCTCTGGCCTCGTCAGACAGGCCGACCATTCAGTAACTGCTGGTCACAGGAGCCCAGAGCAAACTGTACAATGCCACGGAGTGCAAATACATGAGGAGCTGGGGGATGCTGCAGAAATAGGCAGGCGGGGGCCCGGTCCCTGCTCCTCAGTTAGCTGAGCCTGACAGGAGGCAGTCGCTCCTCTCCCCGAGGGGCAGAATGAGGAATCCCGCTGGTGTTTCAGGGATCGTTACTGTTCGCTGGGCTTTTGGAAGGATGAAAAAAGCCTGAACATCCACAGGCTGTTGTGTACCCAGCTCCTCCTGACAAGTGTGCCACTGGAAGATCTGCAAGAAGATCTCTGCCCCACGAGCCTCCACAAAACAGACGCCAAGCTCTGCTAGGCAGTAGTGCTGGCTCTGAGGAAAAGCACAGCGAAATAATTTTTACAGCCAGAGCAGGAATGCTCAAGCAGGTTTTTCTATTTCTTTTCATGTCCTGAGGGTTAGGTTTTGTCCTGTGTGCTTCCTGCAGCCAGAGACCCTTGTGAACAGCCTTTCTGGATACTTGACCGGGGCTGGGTGTTTATCACCACTCACTGGATTGAAGGTGCTGTGCCGTGGGTATCACACATTGCTGCAGAGAACAGAAACGAACCCTGCAAAACTGAGGTGCATGACCTCTTTCTGGATGCCCCGACAAGCGAAGTTACTGCCTCGGCTCAGACACAGACCTGGAAATACGGGAGTCCAGTCAATTCTACAGACTTCTTGGCCAAGAATGGATGAACAATGCTTTTCTTCTACCCTGTATTTTTGCTCAAGTAGGAGTGCTGGTGTGCGATGGTCAATCAGGGCACAGCAACAGTCCCAGGACGTAAGGCTGGGGGAGCAGCCGGCTCCTGGCTGTTGCCCTCACCTGGCCGAAGCACGCGCAGCCAAGGCAAGAGGACAAGGAAGAAGCTGGCATCAGCTGGCAGCAGGGGATGTGGAGAAGGAGACACCCGCTCAGTGAGGCGGCAGCATTTCTGAGCAGAGCTCACCTCGGGGCCCAACTGTGCTCGGAGCAGCCTTCGGGTGGCCTCCAGGGCACTGCCGCGGCCCCCGCCGGGCACAGCTGGTCCCTGGGGCTGCCCCAGGCACTGCACAGCCAGAGGAGCTCGCACACTGCTCTGGCTTCCGTACGCTGCTGGACTGAGGGGGAAAGGCCAAAAAAAATGCCATTTAAAAGTAGATGGTTATCATTTTACGACCTTTTTTTGTTTTTAAATGGAAGACAATCAAGCAACAGAGTAAATGTTTATTCCTGTCCACATCTTCCCCTGCCTTCAAGGCTTACATCATATTAAAAAAAAGAACAATTCAAGCACAATTAAAATCCTGCCACTACTTTTTTTCCCCTCTATTTGCCTATTTTTGGAGATTATTACTACAGAAATTACATTTAAGAATTCCAGGAACAGAGGCCTCTGGTTTATTATCACTAGAAAACAGCAAGCTATTTCTCTGCCCTGTTTATCTGATTGATTCCCAACATCTTTCTGGCACACAATCTATCAGTTTATCTCTCCCACTTCATCACAGTCACTTCTGGCAGCTAAATACAAGATCCAAATCCAGTGTTACACAGACATACGACACAGTAAACCTATGTAACACTGCTACTCTGTAAACAGCTGCCCTTAAGGCTAAGCAGAAATGGGATCTTGGTTCCTAGTCAATATGCTGTCAAAAGCAAGGTGGGAGGGAGGGTTTTAACAGCAGCCAGAAATGGTGCTGCTACATTTTAGTGTTTCTTCCTGTACCGGCAATAAGATGTGTTTACTGGCACCTCTTATCTTGCTTCCTTGGCGCAATGCACGGAGAAAACTGCTGAGCTGTAATGGCAGCGGCCGAGGCACAGAACACGGCACCATGCACGTCCTGACACTCTCAGCTAAGCAGCAGGACGCCTTCTGCAGGACTGCCTCGTCCTGGTGGCCCACCAGCTCACGGGCTGGTGGCACCCAGGTCTTACAGCTCTGCCCACAGCTCTGCGAGGTGCTGAGCCGTGTGCTGCTTGGCAGGGCAACAGCACGGTCCCGTTACTCACTGGGGACATGTCCTCTGTGCTCAGAGCATCCTCTCACCAGAGCTAGCAGGGGAGAGCTTTGTGCACCAGCAGGAGGCGAAGCCCTGCACACAGTCGTCTCCTCGGCACTAAGCAGGCCAGCAGCACATCAGCCACAGCTGGGGCAGACTCTGCCTTGTTGACCTTGGGGCCGGCAGTGAAACGTTCTTTCAACGCGGCGTCACCTGCAAGACTGGGGACACTGCTGGGGGGAGGGAAGGGAGACAGGGATGAGGGGGAATTAAAAAAGAGCAGGGAGAAGAGGGAAATTAGGAAAGAGAAATAAAAGCTGCGAAGCATCTTACTACATCTAAATAGTGTACGTCTTAAAGCTAAAGTTATAAATCACGCTAACAATGGTTACTAAAATAAAAGTGGATGTAGCCAGAGGCTACCGTTGAAAAAGTCAGTCTAGACCTGCCTCGCTGCCTTTGGTCTTTAAGGATTTGATTAGTTTTTCTGCTTTCTAGTTCAGCGTCTTGCATTCAGCCCATGCTCCAGAGCCAGCTAGGGCTCAGGATACAGAATGAATGATAAATTCATTTACTGAATAAAGTAACACTGTTTTCACAGCACAAGACTTAAAACACTTCCGAAGCTGTAATATTTCATTAAGCTTGGCGATTCTGGTTTAAATTTATTAGTCAAAACAGAAAACTCTCATCAGACCCCATATATTCCATTAGGAGTGATATATGGTGTCTCCCAATGTCTAATTATTAACTAGGAAGTGTAAGTAAATCACTATCAGAATTAAGCCCTGATGTGTGAAGACAGAGTTTGGAGTTAGGCAATTTCAGCATCAAAAGGCTGTGATTTGAAACGTATCCCTTTTTTGCTTTCCCTCCTTCACCTCTTCACATCTTGCCTGAACTTCAGAAACCCCAGCTCACTCTGCCATGCAAACAAACACAACTGCCTACCTGCAGACCCAGGGGCCTGCAGCTCCACTACCGGCTCCAAGCTGCTCCTACCGAAAGCAGGAACCAGGAGAATAAACCATGGGCAAAGTGGACAAGGGGCAGTAGTAAGTGGAAGAGAGCAAAGAAAGCTGCTTGTGTGAGTTTTGTTTGTCTCGGGAATGACAGGGCAACGCTTGCCATGAGTGCATTTCCGAACTCAAAGCTTCACATCAGAGAAAATTTTCATTCAGGTATCAACAAGCACTTGCAAATCCTATTAAACCCAAGCAAATCAGACTCCCTGGTCAAAACCAGGGTCTACCTGTCAGGCACGTAAAGAAAAGCACACACGTTGCGTGGCTTGCCAAAGGCCACAGGCAGCGCTAGCGCTGGGCCAGGAGCAGAACTGACTCGCCCTCCTGTGTTCGGAGCACCCGAGAGGAATTAACATCTGCAACTGCTAACAAAGAGCAACGCGACGTACCCACAGGATGTGACCGAAGGAGAAAGCTTCAAAAGCAGCTTGTATTCACCTACCTGCGCTGACACCAAAGCCATTGTTAAAATTTACACTGGAGTCACTGATGTGTGCTTTCTAAAGAATTCACCTTAAAGGGACTCCCCTTCTCTGCTAGTTACGAGACGCAGTACATCGTACCAAATTGGAGGGATTTAGCAATGCCAAGAGGGTGTTGTTCAAGGGTAATAGAGATTCATTTCTCATTTTGGAGGTCAATTTTCATTTTAGAGGTTAGGTCTCATTTTCATGCACTATCTATCAGTGTTTCTAATACTACCGTTGCTGACCTTTCTGATTTGCAGACCCCTAAGAATTTCCAGTTGAGACAAAGAGCTAAGTATAGCTGAAATACGCCTCGTGACAAAAGAGACTTTTCTTTGCCCTCACAGACCGGTTCAAATTAATATTTTGCAAAAGTTGATCTATACTGCATCACAGGAAACAGTTTAGTCTACAAACCTCAGAAATATAACCGGAACAAAAGAAACACTTTTTCTCTGATGTTATTCAAGTCTTCAGAGAAGCCAGCAAAGGCACGGGTCATTTCTGCTACCGTGCATCAAAGCCACCTGCTCTGTCTCACGAGTGGCGCCGCCGGCTTTGAATTCACCGAGTCAGGTATGAGGGGAGGTGAGACGTGGTCTCAGCCCGGTCGTTGTGCCGGCCGCTGTACGAGGAAGTCACGGCAGTCCTGCTGGGCTCCCCGCACCAGTAATATCAAACGAGGGGCCAACAATGTTCATTTTAAAACAACTGTGCAGAGCAACGGGAAAGCAGAACCTTGTACAGTTTCTGCCAGCTTAGTCGTTTGTTGAAAGCAACAGAAACAAAAAAAGATGCAACTGTATGTGGATTTAGAAACAAGGAGAAAACGTGAGAAACCCAGCCTACAGGTTTACCAGCAGCCGCTCACCTTTATTAGAGAGAGCACTGTCACTCCCCTGGCTAAAAAAACCACTCTTTATTAGTGAGGAACTCTAAAATTTTTGCAAATTACCTCTGTGGGCTTTTCTAGCTAAGTATGCATCTGTAACTGGAGACAATAAACAAACAATTATTGTGGCATGAAGGTCTACTCACAGCGCCCTGATGTCTTTTAACACAAAATCCTTTCAAAAGATCAGGCAAATTACCTTCAGCCTGTCTCAGAGAGCTGCAACGTTACATGTCACATTGAAAAAATGTGTTATCATTAAGTTATCTTCTAATCATTTTTAAAAAGCAGTTGTTTTTTTTTTTTTTAAAAAAATCACTGTAGGAAATCAAAACAGAAGCTGAGCACAGGTTGCCAAGTCCAAGTGAAGAAATAAGAATACAAACACCAACTGCTTTTCCTCTTTAGTGGTAAAAGTGCAAAGTCACTCCACTTCTGAACAGAAAGTTGTCAGAGCTGCATTTTATCAGTGTAATTTCAATACTTTATAATTTATTTTTTCTCTTCTTTATTCTTTGGACAGACATGATAAATCACGTCATTTTTTCCTTCTTTTTCATACATATACACTGTACAATTATTGTAAACAGCATAAATAATGAAAAGGTTGCTTCTGTTTCAAGTCTCTTTACATTTTACACTGCACTCTGCTTTGACACAGAAACAAGACGTTTCTTTTCCTCTTCCGAGCTGCCACACATTAGCAGCTTAACACCACTTGGATTTCTAGCAGTGCCAGAGGAAATTTGTACTGCATCTCAAACTGCATTCTTAAATCCTCCCCAAAACACTTTTTGATATATAATTTCCTGTAATCTATTTATAATGTAAAAATCTAACCTGCGAGGTGAAATCACTGGAGAGTCACTTTTTAAAAAATATTTTATTGAAATTCAGCTTTGTATAAAATAGGCATTGACTTGCGTATTTTCTGATATCCCATTAAGAGACGTTTCAAATCAAGCTTTAAAACGTGTTATTAACCATCTACCCAGCCATTTGAAAGATACATGCCTGTGATAAGAGTATTGTATTGCCATTAACCTGTGGGATGGTTCGAGACATCTCTTACTCACACAAAACTCTAAATGCATCTAATTAAAGACACAAGATCAGCTGTCCATATTAATCACTCACCAGTTTAATTAAGGTAAACCAGCTTGTCAGAAAGCCAGTCTTCTCTCTATTCTTCACCGGTATCGACTTTTAATAGTTCACTAGATTAGTAATTAGTTGTTTATGGCATTATCAAATACCTGAGAGAGAAAAACACGGTATGTGCCCAGCAACTGCTCTAGGCCTACTCTTGGTTGGGACTCAGGGATGTCAAGAATTTTAAAAAGCTGTGACTTGGAAAGATGTACAGCCCAGCAGAGAAACAAATTGAGCTACGAGTATCTTAACAAGAGAGTCAGAGATTCATTTTGTGGTCACGCAGATTAAAGGAGGAATTCTGAAGGCTAAATTGGGAAAAAGAAAGTTAGCCAGATGTCTCCCTCACTTTGAAAAATCCCATCTTTCACAGAGAGTGTGAAAAGTGGGCAGGCACATACAGTGCCACCCTACAAGGAACAAAAATAAAGTTACAAGGCCTCATATCAGAGTTTTCCACAACATCAACTCTCTTCCTAGATAATCACGGTATAAACAAGGAATGGAGCAAGACTCTTCCCACTACGTAAGCTCACCCACCCCGGGAGCAAATCCCAGACACCACGAGTTCATTTCAGCACAAGGCAGCAGCTGAAGAAAGGCAGTCCTCTCCAGCGCCGCGCCAGCCCTGCCCCACAGACTGCTGCCACCGCTGCTGGAAGACTCCAAGTCCCCATCCGCTCCAGCTCTGCCTAGCTTCTGGAGGCTGTGGCCATCACAAACATGACTGAAGGCATTATAAAAAGCGGTGACGTTCAACACAACAAAACCAGGGGGAGGAGGGAGCAGGGATTATGCATATTCCTAATTCTCTTTGGGCACACCTGCTGCCATCAGTGACGAACTTTTTTTCTGGGAAGAGCTGCGACCGGTGGAACGCTTAGCATGTGAACACTAACCTAATTCCTGTTGGAAATAAACCAATTTCCACTCTCCTTTACTAGAGTATTTCAAACTAATAATAAAATCTCCACTGTAGCATGGCAGACCAGCAGCTCTCGGGTAGCAGGCTGGAATTTTAAGTCTTAATGCTGCAATATCAGCTGTAAAGAATTCTACATAAATATGACTTCTGAAAATAAAAAGCCTTTTTCCTTCCTGAAAACCATGTATGCCCAAGAGTTTAGAAGAAAAGGAAATGGGGTCCAGCCTCCCACTGCTGTCACTAATGAGGATCTTTCTGAAACAATTTAACTACGCTCATCCGGTGCAACCTACATAAAAATGTTGCGCTTGCATTATTCAGTTTGGCCATGTGTTACCTTTCAACAGGGGCCACCACAAGAACCCTTGTAACTGCTTCTAAAACAACTGAGGAATGTGAGGAGAGGTGAAGTGGGATGAGCAGTGAGAACAGAGTTAAATCCTGAACCACTGTAAAATTCCACCAGCCCCACATGGTGAATTCCAGCAAGCACCAGACCTAGTCAAGAAAATTCTGGCTTCCCTCTCATTACAGAGCTCTGGATTATAGTCTCTAACACAACAGTAGAGCTACTTTAATTAATTTGTGCACATTTATCAGATCTTTAATTACTTAATTTCACACTGAAATATACAGAAAGTTGGTGTCTCGTGTCCTTCTTTATCCAAATTTTTACCTTTAATAGATCATACTATTCAATAATAAACAGTAATCAAAATTAACGATTATAAAGTGTTTTTCAGAAAAATTAAAGCAATGCTAAACAAGTCCGTACCTAAATGTAAATACAAAGAAAAAAGCACCCAAAAAGCACCCACTGAAATGTACACATAGTCTTTGCGATAAGGATTACGCAGAGTTTCTGAGTACCTTAGCTCAGCCATTGCTGCTGATTGCTCCTGAAGAACGAGTTCCCCTTCTACATTTTATTTATTCGTGTACACACATGCACGCACACACACACCCGCACACAAAAGCACTGCATAGTTATGACCCATGTGAAAGAAAACACATTCTCTGTATTGTCAGCACTCCATTGTAATGCACTCTACCCTCTCTGAATGCAACGTTCAGCTTCAGCTTACCACCCCGACAAATAAAGGAAAGCACTTTATGAAACCAATTTAATTGGGAGGTGACAGAAAACATACAGCCATTTTCTTTAGCCTTATCACTGAATTGGCTTCAGCTCCAATCTCTGCCAAATCCCACTCAACAGAAGAAATTAACCAGGTCAGTGGAACAGGTGCTGCACGGTGTCTGTCAAGGGGCTGGCATCCCCACAATTACTTGCACACAATGAAGCAGTAATCTTTACAGATCATCTCTCCCTAGAAGCATATTGGGGACGGGAGGAGAGGAGAAGGGTGGAAGGGAGGGAGGGACGGGGAAGAAAAAAAAAAGAAGGCAAGAAAGGAAAATGAATGTGTAGCTGCCTCGCAGCTCAGCAGATGTCTGTGCGTGATGTACGAGGCTAGGATAAGCTGTTGTAGCCCGCTGCCAAAGTGTAGTAAGTGATTAAAGCCTCCACCAGGCTAAGCACCATATTTAGAGTCTATGGGGTTTCGAAAGTTGCACCCATTCCTTGCTGTGCTGCCAGATGTTGTTGGCTGGTCCTGCTCCTATTCAGCGCGAGCGGGAGGCAGCAGTCGGTACAGCAAGGAATGCAATCTGGAATGTTTCCGGAGGTGCCGCACATTAAACCAGTGTCACCCATCCTTCACCTCTCCCGAATGCTGAAACAACTCCAATTTGCTGCCACTTCCCTCTTGGGAAATGGCCAAGACACAGTTGTGCCTGGCAGAGCCATTTGTTTTACTCAGGTGATTCTCTTCCCTCAATGACCTCTATTAGTTTAAGTTTTAATTTAGATTAACCCCAGCACCCCAATTAACCAGTGAGGGGAAAAGCTAAGCTGTGACTAGTCATAATTCTGAAGTGAGGATTTATCGAAGTTAAAGTTATTAAAAAGGAAGATGGACCATTCATCTATTGCTATTTTTCTTTAAAAAATTTAACATTTCATGGCCAATAAGCACAGGTCCAAAGACTGCCAATCACAGCTATTTCTCCTTGACCACTTCACTGTTTTATTATACTTCCATAATTAGTTCTGTGTTCTTATGGTCCACTTGAACCTCAAAGCTGGGCTTCAGGTCCACTTGGCCCCCACCTTCTAGGTCAGTATTATCCCTCTGCGTAACAGATTTGGTCTCTTCAGCCCCTGCTGCCAACACCACACACTCTCCAACCTCCATTTTAAAGCCTATGCAGATGAAGCCAACACCTTCGCTCACCTCTCTCGAACGCTGCTCGATTCACTGCGATACTGGCAGAGGTGTTTCACAAGAAGCGCACAGATGTGGAGAACAGCTAGCGTGGAATATCTTCCAGGCCCTGAGGCAGTCTGCCCTGAGTAGGTCCCTCGCAAACATGAAACGCTCAACAGGTTTTTAGAATTGTCATTCCACACCAACTGAGGTCTACTGCAAAATGTTCTCGCACTTCAACAACAGTAGTAGTTGGAAGTGTGCTGAAAACTTTCTTGGAGGGGAAAAAAAGGCTGCATTGAATTTCCTTGCATTTCCTACCCATAAAACACAGACAAGAACCACCAACTTGACGTGTCATTTTGTTCTTCTTTAGTCCTGGCTCTGAACACGAAATCCCAAATTTTGAAAGTATTTGCATGTTCCTGGTTAGATCAGTTATCAGAGCACAGCCACATAGCAACAGCTCTTTTCCACCGCCTAAACACTTTGCTAGCCACTTTAATAACTATTCAGATCAGAAATTTCTGCCTTTCTAAGGACATAATTGTATTTGTTTAGACCTGAAGTTAAAATGTTCCGTAGATCATCAGAGCAAAGCTAGTTTTTCATGCACTGGGGTACGACTTACAGTGAATCATACTCCTCAGCATATGGCAATTTCAGTATTTTATACAGCTGGCACTGTCATTTATTAAATAAATTACAAACACAAGGTTTCCCTAAGCTTCAGCCTCCACACGCTTGGTGCAGATTGCTCATTTCTAAGAACTCTGCAAATAAAAAGAATAGCTGGCCCCAGTCCAACCTGGCACAACTCCAAGAAAAGTGCTACAGAAGCCCTGCAGTTTTTTTTCATCCTGTAGGTAGATGAGATGATTTAGGTCGAGATGAGAGTAACTGAGGTGCTTTTGAGAATCTACTCGAATCATTTTTCATAACTGGACTCTACCCACAGAAAAACGGTCACCTTTGGAGAATTCAGTGATTTTTTTCCTTGTGTAGCAATGCTCACCAGTGAGAGCTACAGACACGGGCCTTATCCTGCAGCCCTGACTCACTTGAGCACAGCAGTTCCAGTAATGGCTCTAAGTTTACATCCACAACACAAGTTTGCTTGCTCACACAGCCCTACGTTGAAAGTGGAGAGTGAAATCCTTGGAGGAATCCCCAGAGACTTCAGATGTTATGACAGATGACTGAGCTTCACTGATCAGAGAAATGCAGACCACAGAACTGACTGCATTAGTTTGGTAAATGTTAAAAAGTGGAGCCATAACACCAACGGGGATTTACGGTCACTTACCTGGTGGTAGAAGTCATCATCATCAAATATTTCCTCATCTATGTCCTTCAGGTGCCTGTTGGAATCAGTCTGAGGAAGGACTTCCTAGAAGCACAAAGGAAATACTGAAGGCTCGTAGATGCATGTTTCTGTCCCCAGCTCTGATGAGTTCATGTGTAGCAGCTTGAAGATCCAAAAAAATGGAGAAAAGCTCCCACCATAACAAGCTTTTAAGGACTAGGAATACATTTAAAGCCAAGGCAGAAACGCTGCCAATGTCAAAATAGATTTATGATACCTTTACTGGGAAATAAATAGGACTATACAAAGTCTTTCTGGCAAAATACTACAGATATTTTTAATGTAATGGCAAAAATATATCTTGCAAGTGCAGTAATTCTACATGATCTCTCAGAATCGAGTATTTATTCATTCTTAAATACTAAATTAATAACAGACATACTACTACCATACTCCGTAGGTTACATGCAGTATGATTTTCTGGGTTAAAGACTCTAAACTCCAGAGTAAAAACAAAGTTTTGCAGTTGCTGCCTCAAGAAGCTGATTTAGTGACCATCAGTTCCTACAGCACAATCACAGAACAAACACTGTTTTCCCCTGTCAGGAGCTGGCACAGGAGATAATGCAAACGCCATAAAAATGGAATTGAAATGTCTACATCTTTTTGTTAGCCATTACATTACACGAATCAACACTCAGATAGGTCCTCCATAAATCTCTCCCAAACAAGAAAATTACCTGCTAAAGGCTCGAGCTAATTGTTTTGCAGAGTTTCACTGCTTCCACAGGACGAGTTACATAAACAAAATACCCTTACCGAATTTTCAGGCAAAGATTCAGGGACCGGATGAGATTCCTGTTCCTTCTTTCCCAGCACTTTATACACTGATCGCTTGGTCTGTGTCCGCCGTAGTAATCTCTCTTTGTCCATCATAATATGATCAATCTGAGTCAAGATTGAACGCTCAAAGGCACCGAAACCCTGCAACAACATTAACTAGTGTCAGATAATGCAGAAAGCTTTTCCTCAAGGCAGCAGTGTTCCTCTATCTTTCCATGTCAGTGGATAAGCAGAGAGCATTCCAAGAGGAGGGGGTTTGGGCTTTGTTGCAGGATTTTTGCTAGCATTTTTTTATTTGTCTCTCTCTCTCCTTCCCTTCCCAACCCGAGGCAATCCGAGGCCTGGCTTAATAAAATGCTTTTGTTGTTCTGGTTCAGATGAACTTCTCGATGATTAATATTAACTCGCAGACGCTAGGAGACCCGGGATATTAGGGTGAAATGATTACCCATTGTATTAAAGTATACGCTTTGTGGAGGAGGAGGGCCACAGAAACCCCTACTAGTTCTGTGGTAGAACACCAGCAGCTTGCTGACCAGTAACACGGCATTTTCAAAGAGCTTTCTTGCTGCTAGAGACCAGCGAAGCTGAGATGGAAGAAAACCAATACTACACGAAAGAACAGTAAAAAACTTTGGGAAACCATTTGCCCCTGAGATAAAATTTTCCTGCCCATCCCCTCAAAACAAATCTTTGAAATCTGAAGGCTAAGATTCTTTCCAAACTCCACTGAGGTTGGGGAAAAGAATGTACCTGTGTATTTAATTCTTACTGCTGTAACACTTGGCCTAGCTTGGAATATCCGTAAGAGAAGACTTCCGAATTAACTGCCGTGCCACACCCCTCTGCTAATGGCAAGCACGTCAGCACACACAGAGACTTGCCTTGCCCATTTTGCCAGATGCCAACTTGGTCTTCTCGTGCCACTTCTGCAGGACGCTGTTCCGATACGTCCTGAAGTCAGCATACTTCTTGGCGAGGAAGTCCGGGTAGTCCTCCATCGCCAGCTTTCGCTTGGGGAGGCGCCTCCTCTTCTCCTGAGCTTCCACCACTCGCTCTTCATCACTACTGCTGGGAATTTCATCATCGCTAGAAGAAAACACACAAAATAAACACCCTGTGTAAAGCAACGTCTGAATTCTTAACAGCCCCTCCACTACAACTCACAGTCATTCCACTCCGTGGTGATACTTATGGGGAAGAGGCACGGCGTAGCCCCTTCTCCACTGTCAGAGACAACAAAACAGGCTAGGGAATGTAAATGTCCAGCATGTCGGTCACCCAGATACAACAGCAGTGGAGAGAACAGCAGAGAAAGCTATGAGGAGTCAAGAAAGTTGTGCATTTTCCTGCTTAGCTGGACAGCAAATGATTCAGAAAGGTCTTGTCTTGTTTTGTATTCACCTCTCAGGTTTTGATCGTCTTCCATCCACCAGGTGCCTCGTGCCTGGGTACTGATAAAGCAGCTCATCCTGAAGGTCCACTAGTACTCCCAGCAACGCCTCCACAGCTTTACAGCCTGCAGAACAAGAGACACACGTGAGGATTTTCCACAGATCCGTGCTTTTGGTGAAGACCTAGCTTCTTCAGCTCAAATCTGAATTTCTGCCACAGCTATTGTGCGTCCAATTACACGTTTTTCTCTAAGCAGTTAGAGTTGTGAGTTTAACTTCAAGCTGATTTATAACTGTTAACGTCAAACAATACCACACTAAGAAAGAGCACTTCTTTTCTGAAAAGACAGGGAGGAAGGGAGGGAGGGAGGACTGCCTTCTAAACTTCTGCCTGGCTGCACAGCGGGAGTACACTGATCTAATGTTTCATTGACAAACATTCAGCCTGCAGAGCCTAAAGGATTAACACATTGAAGAAACACAGTAACGTGTGCAGAAGGGCTTCACGGCACACACAACAACCTTTTTGCTGACTAACTCGTTTCTGTCCTGTGTTTTGTGATAGATGCCAGCTCCAGTCAAATATTATGACACAGCACAAGGGAAAATGTATATACGCACATCCCGTCTAGGCTTGACCTCTCCCTTTTCTTTCTTGTACATCACGTGAGTGCTATAGGGAGCAGAAGGAGGGAGAGCAAGAAGAAAAAATGAACTCCTGCAGGGCTGTGACTATTGCTGGTTTCTGTGCCGCTGTGCTCACCACGCAGGAGGTATAAAAATTAGATTGTAAGTAAAATTTAACGTAGCAAGATCTGATCTACGAGGCAAACTTAAACGATGGCCTGGCAAGTTTAATGAGAGGATTCCGATCAGAAAAGCAGAAACGCAGGCCACAAATCCTGACGGTAGCTCTGGTGTTGCCTACCCGAAGGCTCTCATAGCTGGCAATTTTGCTGTATCTGTGCGGACGCAGAGCAAACAATCTCTGCTCAACGATCTCATGTTCTCCGCGGACACGCAGTGAGCCGACTGTAGGGAAGGGTTAACAGCACACCGCTGCAGCATCTGTTCTGCAAAAACAGTTCTTTTGCGGCAACCAACAAGCCTCCCTGCAGAACGCTGATATAAAACAAGTGTTTGTCCAGGCCTGCACCAACTCTCTGCACATTGCCACCTGCCAGTCACAGGGTCAGCTCCTACAGGTAAAAACACTTAGCACTCTTCTATCCAAAAACCTAAACCGAACCTCACAGATTAATTTCTATTTACCTGACGTGGGTGAATTGCCTTTTCTGTACGTTTTTGTACCTTTTTTTTACAGAGAGGCACCACTGAAAGGGGGAGGAATGCACCGCTTGGAGGACTGCAGCCCACAGCACTTTGGGCTCTGTTTTCTCGCAGGATGTGCTCGCACAGGCTTGGCTTCCCTCCCCAGGCACCCAGACAGTCCCCACGGGGACACAGTACCGCTGGTGACAGCACGAGGCCTTGTCTGGAGCACAGGAGGAGCCCTGCAGGGCTGGGGGGACGCGCCCCAGAGCTTCCTGGCAGCTCCTCTGCCAGTTCCTACGCTGAGGTGATGCCACTGGGGTCGTTCTGCTCAGCTCCCAAACCTGCTTCTTGCTTTGTAGCCAGCATAACGGGATGGAGGGAACCTTGCACCACCTGATTTTGGTATTTTGTTTTTTTTTACTGGAGGACACAGAGATCATGGGTAGAATGAACAGCAAATCTTCATCAGCCACACGTAGACGGTGCAAGAAGAAATCAGCGCAGACATTCGGAGGTCTCAATCTCTCTTATGTTACCACTGTGATATTGCCTAGTTGTCACCGTCCTCAGATAAATCACTGCCTGGCCTCCGTAACAGGACTGTCAAGGAGAAGACGCTCTCAGATTTTTGTTGCAGATCAGCAGCTGGACTCAGCCTCCCGCGGCCCACGGTTCCTCACAGATATGTTCCAACAGCTCTTCTCTGTAACCCGTTAAGAGATTAGGTTTGCTGTACTTGTAAAACAGCTGTGTGCTAGCATCAAAACAATTCTACGAGACAGACAAAAGCCCTTAAAACTGCATTTGCTGTACGTGTCTGAGCTACAGCATCATTTGCAGAGAGAAGTGCCCCCACCCCACCCTGACTGCACAGCTTACAGCAGCAAAAATCTTTCCGACTGCCTGCGACACAGCTAAACGTCCCCAGAGCTTCCCAAACTGTTTATTTTCTACCCGCTGCCTACCCTCCAGCAGCAGCGCTAATGCACCCCAGGCGGCTTTGATCCTGTCAATTACAACTGGAGTAGCACTCCAGCTCTTCTGGGGTGTATCAGGGCCACGGCAAGCAGGCAAGGAATAAAGACAGGCTCAAGCTCCCCCGGGCTCTGAGATACGGACCCCGACAGAAGTGGGGATGGGAAGCAATTTTATTTGGAGTGAAGGGGATGGAGAGGGCAGGGAAGACAACGGCCATGTGTCTAACCAGGTGGGGGGGCTAATTATTGCAGACAGTGGCTTCATCATGAGCCTCTTACAGCTGGGTAATTTCCTGCTTTCAATTCTTGGGTATTTAACAGCGCTACCGGATGGCATTCTCGCCGTTACTGTTGGGTGCTTAAGTGTGCTGGAAACCCAACGTCAGAAGCCAAGTGTCGCCCTCCCTGCCTTCCTCCCCTCCAGCCCAGCCCTACCCATTTCGCAGTTAATTCCTGAAGGGACTCTCTTTGCTTCCCAGTCTCCTCGCCGTCTCTTCCCTCTAATGCCCTCATCTGCTTTTACACCGCCTGCGCTGGGGAAAAGACCGAACCCACTTGTGAACGAAGGCAGCGTAAAAGCGAACTGTTTCATAGCTGCGCGCTGTCATTTTGAAGGAAAGCCAGGCACTAACCCTCCTGCTCTCCTCCTCCCTCCAGCACATAATTTTTTTTAATGCTGCTCCTCGTCTGAAACAGACAATTAAACAGAAAAGTCACAAACACGGAGCTGTCGAGCACACCGGTGCGTTAAGGCAGCCACCCAGCAGTCCTCCCGTGCGAGAGCCACCAGGCTGCTGCCTCCCGCTCCGCTCGCAGAACAAAGCCCACAGCACCTCGGCACGCCTCACACCTTTACCATCCATCCTTAGGAGGGTCCAGAAACCGTCAGTGGGACAAACCTCAAACCCCCTCCCTTTCCAGGAGTTACTGCGGCACGTCCGTCTGTGTTTCTGAGGACAGGCGGCTCGGCACTCCCCTAAAAGCAAAAGCAGCTGGATGCCTTTATGGCGTTCCAGCGCGAGAAACTAAGATCCCCCCGCCAATTCCTATTCCATGCACAGAGAGGCCACCTGGCCCCAGGACAACATGCCCCCCTCCTTCCATGAAACCTTTCCTAAAACTGCCCGTTGGGCAAGGAGGAGGGGTGCTGAGCGGATCCACCTGCAGGCTGCTACCAGAACACAGCACACACGGCTTGGCTGTAACTTCCAGAGAGGCTGTGGCAAGACGCTCACTTGTAGGAGTCACTTTGAAGAGTCCACGGGAGCCCCTTCATTTTGTGTAGAGGAGTGAAAAAGTTGTTCCCGATCCAGCAGACAGCATATCAATCCAGCAAGGAAGCTGGGAGCCGGTCTCAGTAAATCAAAGTGTGCCTTTCTGTTAATACTCCCTCACACGTTCTCATTTTATACATCCCCTCACCCAGTCACAAAGCAGCCCTGGAGTATTTAGCTCCATTCAGGGATAGCACTGCCATGTATCAAAGTGTCAGGAGACCCACCAGAGATGAAATCTGTCCTACTGCTCTCAAACCACAACAATCGATTTTGTCAACGCCAGTGGTTACAGACAAACCTGCTCTGCTGCTGGCACCCCCCTGGTATGGGGCTGGCTGCAGGGATCCGGCCCCACCACGCGCACACGGAGGGCACCTGCGCAGCCGCCGAAACCCCAGCACCGGGGACTTGTGACCGTGACGGCCTCCGGACCCTCCCGTCGCTGTAAATCCGGCCCTTCTACAGCAAGGCAGCTTCCTGTGCAGAAAAACACCGGCGCTCTTTTCCATGACCTCTAAAAATGGGGTCTCATTTCATCTTGCCAAGCAGCTGCGGAGAGCAGCAGCTGGCGGGGAGCAGCGGGGAGCGGCCTCACGCAGAGAGGCTTCGAGTCACTGGAAAAAAGCAGGTGCCTCGAGGGCACGTTTTCAAAGGTATTCACAGAGAGCCCACCAGTGGGATTCCCAAAAGTGCTCCACCGGGCAAGCTCCTCCCTGCCCGGCTGCGTGCATCCATCCGGCAGCCAGGGATGGAATCCCGAAAATTGGGGCAAAACTCGCAGGGTTTCATTCCACTGAGTGCAGGAGGAGAAGCGCTGGGAAAGGCAGCTGGGAACAAACGGCATTTGGAAGCTCACGGGTAAAAGAGAGCCCTGAGCCAGAGAAACAGTGCTTTTTTTGAGGTCTACCCTCCCCAACCCAAAGGGAAGGGTGGGAAACACTGCCTTTGGTGACGACGCCACAGCCGCGCCGAAGAACCAGGCACTGGAAGAACTGGGCACTGCTCACCGGGCCTCCTGTTTCTGCACACCAGTACGGGGTGCTGGGGCCCCGCTGTGCCAATACCCCCACAGACCAGCGCCAAGCACCGCCCGCACAGGACACCGCTGAAATTCGGAGCCCGCACCAAAGCTGGAAATTAACTACTTCTTCCCCTCAATTAAACCCGAGGATCTGGCATCACAGGAATATTGTCGGCACACGAGCTTTTAATTTTCCACGCACCTCCTCAGGCTGTAGGAAGGACCCAAAGGCTGGACCACGGCTGGCAGAGCAAAGCCGAGCCGCCCCGTACCGCGGAGCTCCCCCGCCGGAGGTGACCGCGTCCCCGCCGCCCAGCACGCGCGGTGCCGGCACGCTGCCACGTTACGCAAACGTAAACGAGGAGGCGAAGCCAACCTGCTTTATTTTAATAGCTGCACGTAATGAAAAGTATCGTTAGCGGGTACACGCGTTCATCCCGACGCTCAGATGAAGAGGGGGAATTCTCCTTGCTTTCCGACGACCCGGGGACAGGAGTTAAACTACAGGTCAGAATGGCACTCGATACGCTGGCCTGAGAACAATACTTCTCATTCAAATCCACAAGCCAGCCACTTGCACTAGTCATCCCCAGCAATTAATCCCCCAAGAAACACGTTTGATTAAATCTTTTCAAGCAAATCCTTTGCTTTGCTTTTGTTAGTTCACTTCTTGTCAACATCTATTAAAATATGCCTTTAATTCTCCCACAATCTTAAAAAACACCGATTCCACTGTCTTCAACTTTAATCAACTGTATGGCCGGCATTTTTCATTTCATAATAATGTGCTGTTTGGAATTCAAGAGGCAGGCTCAACATCAATCATTCGGCAAGAATTTTTCCACTGCAATAAATATGCAAATGAGGAAAGCCAGTCAGTCGTATTTCAGGCCCGACTTGCTAGTGTTTTAAAAAAGACACAAATTTATTAATTGCCGTTGGCCAGCGGAATCCTATTACTTTGGGCATTGATTACAAAGCTGTGTGAGTGATTATTGTGCAACTCGCAGGCTATCCAGGCATGAGGAAAAATTATTAAAGCAAGGCAGAGATTATCAACTCAGAATAACAATAAGCCTTAACATTTTAGGCCTCTAACTTCTTCAACAAAGAATTACACCAGAGCTCCACTGTATCATAATTCTGAAGTCTGTCAGTAGTACTTTTGGAGCTGGCTCTGTATTCCCACCAGCACAGCAGTGTCGGTAGCCTGGAAGAGGTGGGGGGAATCCTAGAAGTACCGCACCCCCGAGCACGGGGCTCTGGACGACAGCCGTGCTGGTATTCCCACCCCAGAACCCACTGCCAGGGACCACCGTGGACCAGCAGGACTTTCGCTGCCAGCAGGCAGTCCTCAGACTTGCACCCTCGTGTGCCTCGGTGCCCCAGAAGCACGATGCACAAAGTACAAAGCTCCCGATAAGCCTAAGAGACAGGAGCTACGGGGCCAGCCTAGGCGGAATCGTAGGCTAGCTCCTGTGGCAGCGGAGCGCTACCGGATTGTTTCAAAGGCGACGTTGATACGCGTACGCTTCTCATCGACTTGAGCTGAAGCCGAGCACAAAGCACTTGTAAATCTGTCCAGGTTGTTTTGGGAAATAATGGGAGTACCTCTCCCTTCACCCTTCCCAAAACACCGAGTCCCTGGCTTCTTATCAGCAGACGGTAGGAAAAAGGCCGGCTTTTCTGCTGATTGCGATAAAAAGGTCTGCTCCACACCAAAGGCCCAATTTGCTGCTTCCATTGGAATGCAAATGATGCAAAAGTTTCTGCAGAGGGGAAAATTTTATTCCTTCAGCACAAAGGAGCCAATCCTGCACACTGCTTTCACAGACTCCCAGAGCTGCAGAAGGTACTCAATTGCTCCCTTTCACTCCAATATGACTGCATTTGACAGTAAGAACAACAGGATCAGACACAGATGAGTTTGCTAAAAGTAAAGAAAATAACTAGATGCTACAACGGAAGAAAAGGCCTGCTATTCAAGGATTTTATTAGCAGTGGCTGGGGGAGGGGGAGAGCTGGGAAAGCAGAGACAGAAACCCCTCCACGAAGTTCATGCTCTACTGCCTCGCCTCAACCGTCATCTTTTGCTATCAGCCCAAAGGAGGGAGGGACGGGGCGTGCAGAAATGAGATTTATAAAAACTGATGTTTTACATTACTGTAAACGTAAAGAGGCTGACACCACGCATTCCAGTCTCTGCCACGCAGGAGTCCCCAAGTACACATGCAAGAACGAGAACGGAAGAGGAAACGTGAAATTTCAGTTATCTAGATATTAAGGCCAGAAGGGAACATTAGCCCATCCAGAGCGACCTCCCCACACAACACCGGGCCATTAATTACATTTATCATGACAAGCAGGGAGGTTCCATCTCAAGGTAACCAATTGCCCATTAATTCGAGTTAGCTGACATTTGCACATGCTCGTCCGGACGCTTCGCAAGCCTTTGTTTCCCTGCACCTTGTTTGTGCAGTACACAGACCAACATGCACAAGTATTTAGCTGAACTCAATTTAATTAGCTATTAATTATCTTGAGAAACTCAAGTGTAGGCAAACCCATTTGATGTTCTTGAAGTGTGGTGTAATCCCATGGTCTGGAGTTCGGGTGTATCAGGCCAACACCTACGTACTTTCCTACCAGTTCTTGCACGAGAATTTAAGACAGCTTTAAGATAAACGCTAACAGTGTCCAACACATACGGCTACGGAGATAACCTATAAACGGGAGCATTTCAATTTTAGCCCATCTATACAAGGGAAGCGCACAAATTCTGCTCAAAAAGACCAAACACCACAGGCTAACAGCCTTGACAATCAGCGGAGAAGGGCAAGCGTTTCTTCCTCTGGAAAAAGCCCCAAACTCCACATTCAATAAATAGCCTGTGCTTCTCCGCTACCTCCCACACAGAATTGCCAAATGATTCACAGACAGTAAGGACAGGCCATAAAATACTTTTCTGGTATCTTGCACAGCCCAGATTTTGCACTGGGACTGCCATGGACAACACCTCACCCCCCACTGCCCAACTGAGCCCTACAAGTGCGATCTGCGCCTTTGTCTAAAGTTTTGCACTTCGTATCTCTTCCCTCTTTCTTCTTGCCACACATGCAGAATGCAAAAGCTCTCCAAAGCATGGGATCATCACAACAGAAAGTAAAAAAACCAGCCTGATTCATTCATTTATTTTGGTTGAGAGTAAAGTCTTCATTAACGTCAACAGGCTTTGGCTCAGTCCCACAAAGAGCTGAATAGATTCTTCATTAGATCAGAGAGGAAAGGTGAAATTTGGGGACACCTGCATCCACGTCCATTTAAATCAAATTCAACCCTGCATGAATTGACAAGCACGATGCTTTTGTATTCATAAAATGTCTAGCCTAATACAATTCAATTAAAATGAACTACCAGTTTTAAGTGGGCTAGATCTGATCATGATAATTTACACTCGGGCTTGAAACCCAGTTCTGCTCTCACACATTTGTGCAGGCTCCCCATAAAAATCTTCAAAGCAAGAATATATTTAAGTCCACGATCTTGCCTAGCACCAATGAATCCTGTAACTGCTCTGTGCCTCTGGAAACTGCATAATCTGTGTGCGCCTCAGTTCCTCCCCACACCCCAGTGACACCTACCCTGCCCCGTGGTTCGGCGTTATCCTCTCCAGATGTCCACATGGCTGCATCTCACTGTTAGAAGCAATCCACGAATTGAGACGATAACGAAATTATGACAAAATTATTGGCAGCTGATTCCTACAGGCTTCTCCGAAAAATCCCAAGCCTACATCGATAAAGCACATTTCACACGATGCCCTGTCTCTAACTAGACATGAAAATGACATCCAACGGCAGCAGGGGAGCAGGGAAGATGGGGGAGCCCCCCAGAGCACGCAGCACAGCTGGAGAGGAGGACGTTCCGTCAAACACGGCCTCTCCTACAGGACGTGGACCAGGTTCTCCGGGATCTAAAGCAGACTTGATCTTATTCTAAGTTAGCCAATGCTTAGTCAGCTTCTTGGACATGACTTACATGGATGCTGTAGAGAATACACACATGTACGTGTAAATATATTTTAAAAAAAGATAAGAATCGGAGTAATAGAATAGAGCAAATATCCTCCATTAAAAACACTGAGAACATAAAAAAATACCACCAGATAAACTAAACAGATAGCAAACAGAATCTCTCCTTCTGTTTTGAGTCCCTTTTCAGCATTTTGAAGCGTTTGGACTGGACCGCACTGCTTGGAACCAGAAGCCAGCTTCTCCTTCATTTCCCAGAAGGTGCCAAACACCCAGCTCCTTACAGGCGAGTCCTGCAAAATTTTGTAAGTGCACCTCTTAGCTCCACTTTTGAATAAAATGTAATTAAATAGCAACCGTTGGCTCGCAGCCCCTGATACATATACTGCCTTCAGGGAATGACAAATCAATGTGTAACGTAGGTTCTCCAGCAACTGGCTCCACTTGCAGAAACTGGCTGCAGGAAGGGGATGGAGAGCGAGCTGCTTCCTGCAAACTTCACGTGGAGTTCACACTCATCTCCCTTCTCTCAGCTTTCCGTGTCTTCCTTCTGAACAAAGTTTCTTCACAGCACAGCGATTAAAGCACATACTGAATACCTTAAAATGCACACATGCTCCAATACTGTGCAGTCCGAAATCAGTACGGACAAAGACGGGCAGGGCTCGGAACCACTGGTCAGGCAGCAACTCCCATTTCCCATTTCGAGGTTTAACTGCATCCCTAGAGTGGTCACAAAGAAACACATCATCCACACCTGCGCCAGCCGCCAGGACTACTTGCGCAGTACAAAAAGGAGCGGTCTCCACCCGGAGATTTCACTTCCCCGTGAGGCAAAACGCACCATGCCACTGCCCCCCTGCAGGGCGCAGGCAGCTGGGGAGTGAGGGAGGCCTCCTCGTGCTCTGCAGCACTGCTGTCAGTCAGCTGCGCTAAGGGCGGCACCGTCAGCACTCCGTCTCCTGCGCAAGCTCTCCTCTGCGTGCGACCGAGCCACACAGCCCTTCTGGAGGGACTTTGAAGGGTGCTATGCAAATGCTGTAAGGTGGGGGCAACAAGGTTTTCTTCTAGCTTATGCACCATCCTTACACACAAGGAACAGTGGAATTGCACCCTGTGCACGGACGCAGTGCCACTAGCTCCTGGTCACACAAAATGTCCCTGGATGAACAACCCAGAGGAACGTCACAGCCATCAGGAACAGAAGGTACACAGCGGACCGAGAGTACAACTTAGAGCCCAACGTCGCTGTGAGTTGGGAAAAGGTACACAATTTTCAGCAAAATTTTAAGAGCTGTACACAGTTTTTTAACTGTGCAGCAGACAAGGCGCTGCACTGAAAAGTTGAGGCCGCTGCCAGGCAGAGCTGCAGCTCCGCGAACACATTAATAACGCAAGCAGGTTTGGGGATAATGGCCTGGCAAGCACGCGGAGCATTTCATTTGATTTTTTTATCTGATTCACTTTATTCAGGTTTATTTTCTTATTGATCACAAACCTTTGCATAACTTCTCCACAGCTCTACAAAGTGTAAATAACAGTTAATATTTGTTGTCACCGCCTTTGTTCCTCTCATGAGCAAATTCATTCTTACAGACTCTGCCGGTCTACCTTTTACCACACCTGGTGGTTTTTTCCATTTCTTCAAAATGATTCATCTTGAGCTTACACTGGAGAAACCTGGGACTCCAGGATTTCCTCTTAGACCACTGAGAGACAAGTCAAAGACAAAAAAAAATAATTCAACTGGTAGTTTGCATTTCAGGGACCTGTTTAACTCTTGGGAAGTGAAAGGACATACATATGAAAAAACAGACAACTACTTATCACTTCAAAGCCTGGCCGTGTCCATCAGCACCTTGCCTTCTGCAAGACTCGCGGGGGTTTCTGTATGCTTTTATTCACTCACCCCTCCAACTAAAACTGAAAATAACACATTATTCCCATTTCTTTTTTATTTTTGTGAAGCTAAAGTATCACTGTCAAACTACTACCCACTGAAACAGCCCCAGCCAAGTGTTTTTAACTGTAACTGTAGAGAGACAGCAATTAAAGTAGCTAGAACAGAGCTACACGGCCCTTTTCGGAATCCCCGCTATCCAGGGCATACACAACAGCTTCCAGCCTTTGTTGGAGAGAGATCATTTCTTAAAGCTGCGGCTGTCCCCCCTCCCCTCAATTAGCTGTGTGGGTTTTTTTGTTACTGAATCAAGGTTTAACATAACAAGCCCCAGACCTAGAACTGTTTAATTCCTGACACTGGACATGGCTTCACCAACGTTGCCTCCACCCCTGCTTTGACTCTCTCTTACCCTTGAGGTAATGTTTTGTGGCATTTTCATGAGATCTACTTCTAACCTTCTTCCCCTCTGAAAACATACACAGAAATATGAATGGCAGGCATGCAATCTGTGCAGAGACGCAGCACAGAAACTTGCACCTTGCACTCTTTTTCTATGTAAATAATGCAAGGATCCTGCGGGAACATGCCAGGGATTGGAATTTTTAATTAATGGGTCTCTTTAATGTGCAAATCAGGAGCAGATTGCAAATTCTGACTTGCATTGATTATGAAAAACATTAATTGAACGTGCAAGACCCCAAACAGAGGCAACATCTCAAGCCCTGGACTAGACTAGAAGACATGGTGCAAGAGAATACAAACATATCTTGGAGAAACAGACCACGCCAGGCAGCAGCACCTCAGGAGCGTAAGCTGTGGGAGTTCACGTGTGCAGTGCATTAAAAATTTGCGCTGCATTCAGAGCGCAGCCACTGTGATTTCAGTATTAAAAGACCACTCAGACTTTCTCCATGGATGCAAAGCAGGAATAAACATGAGCTCCAAGATCACAGTTTGGTCTCCAATTTGTATGTAAAAAGAACACCGGAAAAAAAATATCTGGAATATAATTAAAGATTAAAAAAAAAGAACGAAAGAAAAAGTAAGACAGTGCAAACAAAGCAATGCTGTCTCTTTAAACAGAAATTCATCCTATATAAATT
Source organism: Cygnus atratus (assembly GCF_013377495.2). NCBI lineage: Eukaryota > Metazoa > Chordata > Aves > Anseriformes > Anatidae > Cygnus > Cygnus atratus. The sequence continues at coordinate 10,029,517 of NC_066381.1, read as the reverse complement.
ATGGCCATAAACTTTTCCTGCAGTGCAGCCTAATTAATTCTTGTTCTATACACAAAGGGAAATGCTGGGTGACAAATGGGTGTGAAGCCTGAAAGCTGCCAGGTCTGCAAAACATTTTCTACTTCAATTTATAAGCAATTTTGCAGTAAATCATCCACCAGAACCTGAGATCTCAGGAATCCAAGACTGTCCAAGGCACGTTGTATCATTTTTTATTTTTTTTTTCTACAAAAGATTACAAAAATAAATTAAACACTTGAGTTTCTGTAACCTCCAATTTCAGAATTTGGCAAACATGCACGACCTTACCATTTTGCTCAGATTTGGCTGTAAACCCGCACAGCTCACTGCTGTCTGCTCCTTTACAGCATTCTGCTCAGTCCTTTAGGGAATCTCACTGCTGCCACTAGCTGCGTGGAGAGTTGTCACAAGTGGGAGATACCAAAGAGGAAGATAGCTGGAAATCTGTTTTCCATTTCAAAACCCTCATCCTTCCTGTGAGCACGGAGTAGAAATTTCACGAGGAATGAAATAAAATGGGGTAAACTGCTGGAAGCATTCTGGGGCAGCTTTTAAAGAGATGCAAGGGACTTGTACAGGCCCTCAGAGAAAGCAGGGTGCTGAGAGCTCTCTGTGCCCCCTGGCCTTCAGCAGACTACAATTTAAACTGAGAGTCTGGATTTTTGGCACTGACTACTTTCTGTGACTTTACACGCCAAAATATTTCCTCCCGTTCAATGAAGAGCAGGAAAGCATGCCAACTTTATTTTGTGGATTTGGAAAAAAGTGCTGAGGCTTCCCTGAAAGAAGAGGATCCTCAGTCCAAAACAGTGTCAATGTCACAATTAACCTAAATCCTGCCCAGGACTGAAGCACGTTATGTGCCATGCAACCACCTCAACATTCGGTATTTACAAAGCCTTGCCTTCAGCTCACACTCAAATGGCTGACCTTCAAACCTTCTTGTGCACAATTCCCATTTTTTTCCTGTCTGAAGAAAGGGATTCTACCCACGAGCTGGTAACACAAGTGGGAGGAGAACTCAAGAGTCCAGAAATGTATACCTAGCCCACTACATCACCGTTTAGAATTGAGTAAAAAGTTTCTTTTATAGAACCCACCAAGCTACTCGACCAGCTGAAAACCAGAACTTTTATTGGAAGCTGATTTATGAAAAGTGAGATTGCCCTCAGAAATTGAGGTCCATCAATTCAAGAAAGGCTTTAAATATACTACAGTGCATCTTTTCAAAAAGAACTTAGTCTCACTTACTGAACGGACAGGCCACAGCCACAACAGTGCTATTCAATAAAATAAAAACAAAAACGGAATGTAAATGTGGTCCCTGACAGAACACCCGCAAACACTAAGGAAGTTCAGTAGCACCAGAATGTTCCTAAATTCGTTACTTCCCGTCCGTCAGTCCAAGTGTTTTCTCTGCTAACTTTGCCCAGATCGCTCCAGCTCTATTTTCTTGCTGTCTTCACACCTTAAACACAGAACCTGAACGCGGGTTATCAGGAACATCAGAGCAAACTACTGCTACTTCCTGTCCAGATTATGAGAATAGGGTGGGCAGGGAATCACAGAGCAGTTATTAACAGTGGGTTTTCCTTTAACGGACTGAGCAACTGAAAGATTAACCTCTCTGCTGTACTGCGTACAATATCATACACCATGTTCGTGGACGTATTTTGCTTATGGGAAATATCAAAATGTCAACCATTGTTTCTGTTAAAGGTCTTTAATGATATTGCATTTTAGACCTGTAATGAAACATGGTGCTCGGTGCAGTTTGTAATGCATCTCATTAAATACATTAATAACATGCATTTCACTGAAAGGTCAGCTTAGTATTGCTGGGAGTTCGCCTTTTTTTCCTTAATCACTTCATTTAAAGCAGCAGAGCTAACTTTAAAATCAAAGTGTCTCACCTGCTCTAACTCCAGATAAGCTGATTAGCCACCATGTTCAGAGCAGGTATAAGCTGTACGATGACAGTCAAAACTTGGTGTAGGGGCAAGATTCGGGGTTAGGTTTGATCATGGCAGAAGTTCCTAATCCAGTTTTATGATAACTGGTGCCATCCGAGGTCAAAATTTAGCAAACGTGCACTGCAGCGCATACAAACTGGAGCATTAATAAATTACACAGATCCATAACACAATGAAGCCGAGCACTTTGTGTTTATCAGCTGGAGTGCGCAGATTTTTTTTGGTCATATTGGAGAACCAACAAGTCAGATCAGTATCGTTAACAGCGACCCTAAAAAATAAGCAGACGAAGCAGCTCCAAACCGAAAAGATATTTGCTGTTGGTTTGACAGCTCAGGCCCTCTCCTTTATGCTGCACTACTCCTGGTTAGGGCAAATCTTTGCAGTCACTGACCCAGCACAAAACTGGTACGCTCATGGCACCTCGGGAGAAAGAAGAATCCCAACTCCGCACCAAACAGCAATAACCAAGACAATTATTTCTCAGACCCAATATAGAACTTAAATTTGATAAGCACACTTCAACCTCCATGTGAAGTAGAAACAGCAGCAGGACCCGAGCTGAGGCTTACCAACGTTGCGTAAGCAACAAGACAGGCCGCCAACAGAGGTCAACGAGACTTACGTATCTACACGGGTGCCAGGAGACTTTTTTTTTGCCAGAGGTAGGAAACACTTTATGTTTTATGTTTGCATAGTACCCAATTAATGATTAAGTCAATACAAACCAACAGCTAATACTAGAGACGCATGCAATGCAAAGCCCCCACTTTCCCATTAACGCTTTTCCACACAGGAAAACGTGTTGGCTACAGCAGTCTACCCAAAGTAAAAAGTTGGAAGAATTCTTACAGTTCTCAACAGCATTGTCAAATTCCTGTCCACCTTCCTTCCTGAAGATTGGGAAAGTATCTGGCTGTGGAAGACGGTTGACAGTTATGAGCGCCTTCTGCATCTTGATTCTCCCTTCCAGTAGCTGATCCCACAGCGCTTCATAAGAGAGAGAAAACAAAACAACTATTTAGTGAGCCAAAGCACTTGCTCCTTCACCATTCTACAATCCTGCAACTCTGTGAATCGCAAAAAATCATCTCTTTGCTTCCCCAGTTAAAAGGTCAACCTGCAAATGGAGGTTGGTGGTTTGATAGAATCTATCAGAAGAAACCGCATCCAGCACTACACTCCAAAGAGAAAGAGCAGCAGTATCTGCACCACAGCACAGCACTAGCAGCGTAGGAAGTCCCCGTCCATACCACAAGTGTATTCAGTTCTGTCTCAATTAAGCCAGTAGATAAATACACTTCACAACATTAGATTTTGTATGAGCAGTGACACCAGTTTGCACAGCACATTTGGCGGAACATTCGCAAATGACTGGGGCTGCTGCAGCATGCACACGCAGTACGCTAACAGCATGTTAACGTGCTGAAGTGGCTCCTAACACGGACAGCTTCTACAGTGTCAGCAAGGTGAAAGTCATGCCACAACACACAGCAAACATGCACAAACCTAGCTGATTCTTCACCGCTTTTCCTTTTTCTACTTCTTCAGTCTCTCGTCCTTTTGAGAACGTCATCACGCCCCCATCATCCTCGTTCTCTTTGGTGTCTTTTATATCGCTGTGGTTTTCACCCTCATATTCCTCCTCATCACTTCCTTCTTCCATGCTGGCATCATCCTCATCTTCCTCTTCACTGCTTCCTACATCGTCCATCCCCTCTGTAAATTTCTCAAAGTCTGTGATATTCTGGAAACTGAACTTCGGTGCCGTGACCTTGGCAGATGGATCACTCTCTTTGTCATCTTCCAAGTCATCCTCCTGGTCACTGCCAGCACTGCTGAGCTTCTCTTTTGTTTTACTGCCTAAGCTGCCATTGTCTTCTGCGTCTTCACTGCCGCTGTACCATTCATCTAATGTTTCTTCAGCTATTAATTAAAAGAGAAAAAAAAAAGTTATTTACTCAACAGCAAAATCTGTCGTTTTGCAGTATGCACCATCAGTGCCTACTGGTTTGAGCTCTGAGCTCCATGCTCCGTTCTACTTTTTACGTTGACTAGTTAATGGAAGCACAAAGCCATATCCACAGAACGGTCTTAGCTCTCATTTTCTGTAGCAATGATTAGTACACCCATGGCTTAGCTGATGGCCTTTCTCACGAAACACCGACATAATAAGCCAACAAGGCAGCCAGGATTTGCTGTGTGCGTCTTTAGAGAATCTGTATATACTTTCTTGTCCTCCACACAACGTTCAGACAGTGCTCCAGCTGAGCCTCACCTTACACTTGCTCACGGTCCTCCCTCAGTCTGAGGAAGTGGACCTTTTTTCTGGGATCTCCCCTTCCCTCACGCCAAAAAATACGGCCTGAATTTCAGGAAGGCACTTCAAGAAGGTCCCCACTTAATTGTACCCGCTTAGTGCCCTGTAACGGGGATCTAAAGTTCATCATCTTGGTTCAGACAGCACTAACGCAGTGTAACATGCTAGCATAAAATTCTGAGTAGTCCAGTGAAAAGGGGAAAGAAATGAGATTTCTTACCAGGTTCTTCTTCAGACAGAGCATCTCCCCAGAGTTCCTCTTGCAAGGCTTTGCGAGACGTAGCTTTTCCACTGTACCTTTTATCAGCTTCTAAGAGAGAGGCTGAAGCTTTTTTCCGTATATTACCAACAGGTAAAATGTCATCTGCAGTTTCATCCTCAAATTTGTCAATCACTTTAGCAACTGTAGCTGTAGGGAAAAAAAAAAAAAGGAGGCTGTCTAAACTGAACTGAATTTCAAACTGGAAAAAGTAGTTGCAGAAAGAAGCCATCCTGTTCTGCAGAAAACCCGTCACCAACAAAAATATGGTGCAAAGATGAGCTGGATGGCAACACAGCCCCACACAGGAGTTGGGCTTTTCTGCCTGGGGAAGGGAAGTCAGCGCACTAACTCTCTGCAAAGTAGGAAAGGTTGCTGAGGAATCAAAGGCAGAGAAAAAGCCTCAAAGCTGGGTTTCGTGGAGATGAGGACCACTGCTGTCTAGAAACTACTGAGTAAAGTAATACTTAAGAACCAGACAGCTCCAAGGCCATTTTTCAGGAAACATCCTGCAACTTCTATGTTGCCACAGGTGTTCTCCACCTTCCACTGCCAGGGTAACCTTTGCAGGAGGACAGGAGATGTTACATGAACCGGCCAATTCCAGTCTCCCTCTCTTTACTCTGGACTTCTCTATATACAGGTTTGGTACCAGGGGGCTCACCTGCAGTACAGAGATGAGTATTTGTTAACAAATGCCTTTTTTTTGTTTAATAAGCACTGCCTATACTCATAACCTGCCTCTCTTCATTTCAGAGAATCCACAAGAAGCACTAGACAAGCAAAGGCTACCCAAGCCCTTCCACAGACCCCTGAACTTAATGGGGGTCTCATGAAAAGCATGGTCCTCCAGGTGGAGATCTCAGCGACGCTGGAATGCCTTCGTTCACCCTACGCTCACAGATTCAAAGAGGAAAACTGCAATTCTGATGCACTTTGGCCTCTTGTTATATATCTGAGTCACATAAATATGTAAACACTTTAGAATGGCTAAGCAGAGAAAATAATCTCACTGTGATTACTACTCTCTTTCATACCCATCTTCCCTTGGACACAGGAATGGAGTAGTCCAGCAAAAAGAACTCACCACACCATATTCCTTTCTTATTTTCAATCATGTGCAAGACACCCTGTATGCAAAATTACAGGGTTAGCTTTGTTCAACCAATTGAGTGATCCAAGTGGCTGAACATCGCTAAGTGCTCTATTAATGCCTGTTTGCAAATGTTAATGCCTCCCATATAGTGTTTGCTTGGGGCAGGGGAGGGGGGCAAATAAACCTGCTCATAATCAAGGCAACAAGCTCTGGCCTCAACAGTCACTCCAACTACCAGTGGCTGGCAAGATGCTCAGCACCAAGGAACATCTGGGCAAGAGGGGCAGATGCGGTCTGTCCTGTAGCACTCTGCAGACTGCTCAGGAGGTCTCGGGCTATGCTAAAGTCTGAAAATAAGTCATAATTATTAAAAACAGGAAGACGTCTCTGCCGGCTACATCCATTTCCTCAACAGTAACTGCGATGTTGCTTAGCTCAGAAGACACTAGTGCTATCTCATACACCTGTGCAGAAGAATGAGGCTAGCCAGCACAATGCTTACCAGGACTGGTGCCTAGTACCTCCTAAAGCCAGCATCTGTCAGCGCGCGATGGTGAACTTGCTACTTCCAGCAGTGAATCTTGCTACTTCCATCGCTCACAGCAGCGCCTCGCACCCACAGCACCAGGAAAGCCCCAGGTTGTGCCACGCTGCCCACGCCTGTCTACAGCCATGGACGTTTATGGTGGACTACCAGGAGGAAGATCAGCCCCAGAGCAGCTCCTTTTTGTCTCTTATCCTGGAAGTTTCCAGCCGGATCCGCTCCCTGGCCTGTCGCAGCCTGTGGCAGGAGCCCACGCTGTGGCTGCCCTGAGGTAACTTGGCCGCTGGGGTGACCCCGGTCCCTGAAGTTACCCCGATCTCTGAGGTAATCCTAGTCCCTTCGGGTGACCCCGGGCCCGATCCCTGAGGTAAACTTGATCCCTGAGGTAACCCCGATCCCTGAGTTGGTCCCGGGCTTGATCCCTGAGGTGGCCCCGGGCCCGATCCCCGAGGTGCCCCCGATCCCTGAGGCGCCCCCCGGTGCCGCCGGGTGGCGCCGCCCGAGCCCCGCGTGCTGCGGGACGCCCCGTGCCGGGGGGCGCAGGGGGAGCGCCGACCTCCCCCGCCGCGACCGGAGGAGACCGAGGGGCGCAGCGGGGACCGCGGGGCAGCTCCGGGGCCGTGCCCCCAGCCACCACCCCCGGCCGGCTGAGGCGCCACGTGCGGCCCCGTCCCGTCCCGTGCCAGCCCGTTCCGGCCCGTTCCACCCCGCCGCATCCCCGCAGGTACCGAACCGTCCTCCCCTCCACTCCCCCCCACCTTCCTCCGCGTCGTCCTCGGGGTCGCGGAGGCTGGGCCGGGGGTTGAGCAGCTCCTCCAGCTGCTGCGCCAAGGGCGCCGCCATCTTCTCGCGGGCGGGAGGGAGGCAGGGAGGGAGGGAGGGAGAGAGGCGGGCGGCGGGGCGGAGCGGAGCTGAGGCGGGGCGGCCGCGGGGCCGGGTCGGGGCACCGTGAGGCGGCGGGGCCGGGCAGGGACCCGCAGCCTCCCCACACGGAGCCCGAGGGTCATTCCTGTGCCGGGCCCCGGGCCTCCCATCCCGCCCCTCAGCTGACAAATGTCTGCGTTAGGAGACGTGGGGTGGTTTGGGCAGAAATTGTCAGCACATAAAACGAACGCATCTAACGCCCGAGCTCCCCCAAGCAAGCCCGGGGGCGCTGGGGGTGTGCGGGTGTGCTGCGCCGCACGGCTCGTGCGTTTCCCGTTCTGCCCGTCGCTAAAATGGGAATAACGATGGTCGTTGTATCGGTCTGAGGTGGGAGAAGTAATATTTGCCAAGTGCTCTGGAGCCGAAAGGCACAATAATGGTGATTAGCTGCTTAAAAGCATAGTCGTGTTACATAATGCAAAATATTCCTTTTTAATTATTTTTTTTATTTTTATTTTTAATCAACATTGCACTTCTTGTTTTAGTACTGCTAACTACATAGAGTGAATTAATTCAGTTCTTGTCCCATGTGGTAAATACGCTGCGGTCCCTGTTTAAGCGAGTGTCCCTGTCACAAACGTGACATCTGAAAGGCAGGCTCTGCCCTTCGGCCTAGCTGTGGCGGGTGGGTCCCTGCACCACATCTACACCAGTCCCAGACCCTCTTGGTTTTGCCTGTTTCGTTTCTCCTGGCAGCTTTGTGGGGTGAGGTGGCCCCAAAACACAAGATGAGACCTGCCATTTGTGAATGGTAATTTGTGAGGTTGGCACAGACCCAAATCAACATCTCAAACTGGAGTTGTGGATGCGGGACTAAATTTCGCATCCCAAAATGAACAAACAGCTTAAGGCGGTCAGGTTGGACTCCAGTATTTGGGCACTGCACGACTGGCACTTGGGCTTTGCCTGTGAGAGTGACAGCAGCAAGCTGCAAACTTCAGCTGGGGACTGGCTCAAGCCCTGGCTCAGAGCTGAATTGAGTAGGCTGCTTTGCTTGCTCATCCCCTTCTTGTCAACACAAGACTCTTCCCCGCTGCTTATCTGCTTTTGAATGCTATAAAAATTAATCCAGACATGCATTCTAATTAGAATGCAGAAACGCACGAGCCAGGCAGCAGTGGCGCACGTTTCTCCGTTACTCCAGGACCCAGCTTTATTTCCCTGAAGCAGGAGTGTTCAGTGCAGCCGGTTGTCCTACAGAGGGCAGAGGAATATCATTAATTACCACTTCCTCCTGCAGCCCCGGCAGTGCTCTGCTACCTGCCAACTTCAGCTGGGGCTGGGAGCCCTGAGAGGCACCAAGGTAGAGGAAGACTGGGGGAAATCGAAACAACAACAAGAAAAAGCACACACCCCTTTCCCCCTCTCAAGTATCCTCTGATTGTGTAAACTGTTTAGTATTGTCTACTATGAAGATGCAGCAGTTAAATTTATATAAAAAACTAGTGTTCACTGAAAATGCACGTTTTTATTGCAAACAAAACCCTTGGGATTGTATGTGGTCAAGTATTTCATTTTATTTCAACTTTATTCGTATTTATTTTATCATGGTGTGACTGACAGGTATAATGCTATGTGTTATATATTGCGTGGGTTTGCCATTGCTTCAGTGATGCGAAATTAAGCGCTGCTGTCACATTTGTTACTGACACAGTTTTCCAAAACAGAAGTATATGGTGCATCTTTGCTGGCTTTGCTTCTAGTTTTTTCTTCAAGTTCACAGATATTTTGTTTCCAGAGTAAAAGACGCCATTATAAACAAAGGGAGGAGTCTGGAGAAATAAATCTATAGAAAACTAAGTAACAGAAACAAGTGCTTACCTGAACAGTTACTTGGAAGTATCCACCCAAAGAATGTCTTTAAATAGCCCCATGCATAATTTCATTTTCAAACCTCTGCACTTTACAGAGAAAAGGGGATGTTTTCTACCCTAACCTAACAAATAATAGATAGCCCCATCAATAAAGGGAGGAAGCTTTTAGTGGTGGTTAAATAGAACATGCCCAGTATAATTCATAGAAGATACATAGTGAGTCACATGAGTTCTTTTAAGTAAAAAAGCAAAAATTTGGCATTTTGAAGTCAACAGATTTTTTTGTTGCTCATTTTGGTGAAATCAGAATTTTACTCATTGAGATTAACGGGACAATTGTTCAGAATAAATCCCCAACCCAGCAAAATTTGCATACGACTGTAAACACGAGGGATCCCGTCAAATCTTATGGACCTGTTTTTCTGCCGTGCATCAGCCATTCACCCTGGTGCAAAATGAGCGTGAAGAGGGGAAAAATCACGCTGTGATCAGCAGCAGGCATCGCGTGCACCTTCCCCTGCGCTGCTGCGGAGCGGGGAGGACCGGAGGAGGCTCTGACCCTCAGGCCTATTCGCATGCTGGCGCTTGCTCACGTTACCCAAGAGCTCCATTCATCAGCAGTCAAAAGGCTGCAGGAGCTGTTCATCTAAAATTTCTGATAAAGAGATTCACTCGGCATAAAACAACATCAAACAAAATCGACTGTATTAAAGTCATGGATTGTTAAAATATTTCACCAACACAGGCTCCTTCTTTACAGTTTATTCTCTCCCTTTTGCCTTTCACTTAGCAGGGTAATTAAATCAGACTCTCAGACTCGGTTTTAATTTCTGGTTCACATGCCCTCAAACCATGCTGCTGTGGTTTGGATTCATAACCGTGTGGGAGAATATTTGTACAAAAATGATATCAATACATTTGTTGTGGTTTAGCCCGGCTGGCAGCCAAACACCACACAGCCGTTCGCTCACCCTCCCCCCTCCCTCTCCGGGATGGGGGAGAGAAACGGGAAAGTGAAGCCTGTGAGTTGAGATAAGGACAGTTTATTAAGACAGGGAAAATAATAACAATAACAATAATAATAATAATAATAATAATAATAATAATAATAATAGTAATAATGTGTACAAAGTGATGCACAATGCAATTGCTCACCACCCGTTGACCGATGCCCAGCCTATCCCCGAGCAGCCGGCCCCCCCACCCCGGCTAGCCACCCCTATATATTGTCCAGCATGACGTCAGATGGTATGGAATACCCCTTTGGCCAGTTTGGGTCAGCTGTCCTGGGTCTGTCCCCTCCCAGCTCCTGCTGCACCCCCAGCCTGCTCGCTAGCAGGACAGAGCGAGAAGCTGAAAAGTCCTTGGCTTGGTGTAAGCATTGCTCTACAACAATTAAAACATCGGCATGTTATCAGCGCTCTTCTCATCCTAATCCAAAACATAGCACCCTGCCAGCTACTAGGAGGAAAATTAACTCTGTCCTACCTGAAACCAGGACAACATTTTAATTTAAGACAATCATGAAAGCCTTTTTATGCATGACAGTACGTTCCGTAAAACCCTCTGCCTGTTTATAAACTATAAGCAGAAGCCATCAAATTAACTGACATAATTTCTTTGGCATTTTCCCTCTTAATTTTACTTTTTATTTACATGCTTATTTGCTAAAATGGAAATAACACCCTAAACACATAACAGATAAACAAGGGAATTTTGAATAGTCTGTGCTACAAAAAAGTATTTTTAATTTCTCACACTCAGCTTCTTTTGCTCCTGTGGATTTGTGGCGCTTGTCATCTTTTAAGAAATTGTCAGATTAGATGGTAGCTTTGGAAGTGAAAGACCATATCATACTTGTGTGTCTGTATAATTACAGGTTATTAATACAAATCCATCTTTTCAGAGCATTTCTTAAATATAGAAATATGGAAACGTGTTGGACATGCAGAGCCATTCAGGCAACGACACTGAATAATTTACTGCGTAACCTGTGCTCAGTAGCACTCGGCGTTTGGTTCTTACCTTGGCGAGCAGAGTGGTGGGAGCAAGTTGGGCTGCAGTCTGCAGGCAGCAATCTGTGGCAGGATTCCCATAGAGAGCCACGAGAATTACATGCACCAGAGTCGCGTCTACTGAATTTAATTGAATTGCATTATCAACAGCAGAATTTGACCCACATACAGAGGACTGCACACTGTCCAAAAATAGCTACAAGCCAGAGCTGAGCTTATCTTTCCAACATTTTGCCAAGCAAATGTAATTTTCCAAGCTGACCTTTTTCATTTTAGCCATACTATTTCATTTTAAGATTTTCTTTTTAAATCAGCAACACAGTTTGTCAGTGAAAAAAGAAAAAAAAAAAACTTAACAGAAAAAAGATGGGGGAAAGCAGGAAAGAACACACATAAAACCTAACAAGTAAAAGAAGTTAGATTACAGGAAATTTAGATGTTTATAAAAAATTCTGTCGCTATAAATATTTATCTATATTTTTAATTAATTTATTAATGTTATTTATATTTACTTCAGTATTTCTGATATTCCTAACCTGTCACTCATTCAAAAAATACAATTATTTTCAAGATTTAATCAACTCCTAATTGTTCTTACATCCAAAAACGTAATGAATATAGTTTATCTGAATAAAATATGACTAAAGATGCTTCTAGCATCAAGGCCACACAGAGACAATTGAAAAACTGGAAGAAAACCTTTTTAGACAGAGCAAAAATCCATTTTTCCTCCACAAAAACCTCACAGAGCAAACCACACGTGCAGTGCACAAAAAAAGAGAGCGCAGCAGCTCTTCCCGACATGCTAGGCTCAATCGCACAAGGTAGTTTTTATCATAAGGTTCACCCTCAACAATTCACCGAAACACCTCGGCGTGTGTTAGACTGCGTTTCTATAGAAGTCAGTGGGGACGTTTTCCAGCTTACATTTCCAGTCTGTGCTGCATGACGATCCTCACGCCACATGCAGACCTTCCAACAAAATCACAGTAGACCTGTCCTGCAAGCCTGGGCTTCTGAGATGAACAGAGCTACCCAGTCATTCCTCACAACTGAGATACCATCAGCCTCTTTAAAGGCTCCCATTCTGCAGGAAGCACGCTTGTACTGAAACCAAATGGGAAAAATCTAATTCTTAGGGCTGCCAAAAACGCTGCCCAAACTGCGCTCCAACTGTGATCAAAACAAAGATATTCCTGAATTTCAAGGCAGCCCGTAACAGAAGACTTGAGAGATACCAACTGCGCCCCTTATCCCCAAGGAGCGTCAAGTGGAGGGCCAAGGGGTATTCTCTGAGAAACAGAAAGTGGGAACACAATGAGAACAGCCACATGCATCCAGCCCTGCGATTCCACGCGCAAGTGGTAAACACCCCGCAGAAAATCAGTCATCCTAAGAGTACCCTTACGATGCCAGTCACAGTAATTTCAAGGACAAATATCTACTAATGCGAAGGCCAGATAACTGTACGGCCACGTTTACTCTTCCATTTCTACATTATAGTGCTGGGTTTACTGGGATTAATGAATGAAAACCTATCCAGACAACGAGCAGCTCAGCTTTGTAAGCCTGACTTCATGGTCCATAACTAAAAGCAACACAAACACTGTTTAAAAAGCAACAGAAGAAGAATAGCAATCACAGACGGATTCATAACCGAAACATATTTTTAGTGGTGCCACTAATTTCAGTTAGAACTTCAGGAACGTTTTGTTGCCCTCAGGAACGCGGAGCCCCGCAGCACAATGGCAGACAAATAAAAGACCTTCCAGAACCCGCTCCAGCTTCACCAGCACTGCTCCCTGCTAACTCCCCGTCCCTGGCTCAGCAGCGCAGGCAGAGCTCAAGGATACGGATCAATTGTTTAAGCTTAACGTATGTGAACGTAAATACTAGTCTGCATACTGGCTTAGGAACAGAAAGCAAGACTGCAGTTGCTTATATTTAATGCTGCAAGAACATGCAAGGCTTAAATACAACATTCTTGTTCAGGGAAAAACTCCCAACCATGGCAAAAGGAATTTTTCCTAAGAGGACACTACGTTATTTGCCACTTCCTAGAATAGCAAAAGTATGTAAATCACCACTGATATTTTTAAATTATATTTATTTATAGATTTGTATCATGTACCCGTCACTCAGCATCTGGGTACACATACACATATTAAAATAATATACATCATTTGTCTACAAATCATAATTTAAGTACATTCTTACTCTTGGGATACAGATCTTTACAAATCCCCTACCATTCCCCAAGCAACGGCCTGAGTAAATAGATAATGGAAATGACTGAAGAAGAAAGGAAACGGCAGAGGAGTGCCACACAATGAGAGCACAGTGGAACGCAGCACGCAGCCGATGTGAGCCAAAAGCAGAGTTGTTCAGATGCTGGAAACTCGCAGCATTCTAAAGACACTTTTATTATCCTTAAAATATCTCCCCTGCATAGATTAGCTCGATATGAATAAATACTTACAATCTCTCCTGTGTACCTTTTTTCCTAGTAAACGGCCTTACACATGGGATTTGCAAAATCTTCAGTCTTGCACGTTTAAAAACAGAGCTCCCTTGTCCGCACCAGGAGGGCACGCACCGCTCCCCCGGCTAACTCCATCGAGGCCACCGAAAAGCGGGCGAACAGAGCGGGGCTGCGCGGGGCTTAACGTCATCCGACTGCACTTTCTGCTGGGATACAGCAACAAGGTGAAGGTCACCGAGACCAGGAGCAGCCCAGGAAGAAAAGATCAGAAGAGAGCAATTCTAAAAACACTTTTGAAAATAGGTTGCACATATGCACAGTTACATACATGTCATGGCCACGTTTCTGCAGTTATAGAATTAGCACACGCGTGTAAAACCCATCCAAGCAGCACATGTTTTCAGAGGGCCTTCTCCTGCAGACCGCTATTCACCCGAGTAATGCTACTGAAGTCAATGGAAATGCTCTTGTAAACAAGGACTTACAAGAACCCGACGCAACAATGATTTCAAAAGGAGTTTTGACTGTGCAATTGTTGCTGGATTAGGGCCTTCAGAAACACCGAGCTTGCTCTGAAGAGCACAGAATTCAAATCTGCAAAGTGCTGGGGCCTCCAGACTGGATCCCGCTTGGCTTTAAGCATGGGAACGGCTCCTGTGCTTACTCCTTACAGTGGGCAAAATTCCTAGGAAAGGCAGCAGGAGCTTTGAGAAAAGGCAGGCTCCCCTCGGTCCCTTGTATAAACCAGTGACCTACACTGAACCAAGGGAAAGGGAAAGGGAAAGGGAAAGGGAAAGGGAAAGGGAAAGGGAAAGGGAAAGGGAAAGGGAAAGGGAAAGGGAAAGGGAAAGGGAAAGGGAAAGGGAAAGGGAAAGGGAAAGGGAAAGGGAAAGGGAAAGGGAAAGGGAAAGGGAAAGGGAAAGGGAAAGGGAAAGGGAAAGGGAAAGGGAAAGGGAAAGGGAAAGGGAAAGGGAAAGGGAAAGGGAAAGGGAAAGGGAAAGGGAAAGGGAAAGGGAAAGGGAAAGGGAAAGGGAAAGGGAAAGGGAAAGGGAAAGGGAAAGGGAAAGGGAAAGGGAAAGGGAAAGGGAAAGGGAAAGGGAAAGGGAAAGGGAAAGGGAAAGGGAAAGGGAAAGGGAAAGGGAAAGGGAAAGGGAAAGGGAAAGGGAAAGGGAAAGGGAGTTATTTGGCAGACATGATTTCTACAAAATAAGCCTATTCAGTGAAATTCTCATTTAAAATAATTGATTCAACAATAAAACAGCAGCATAGAGCAGAAGCGCAAATAGCAGTATTTATAAACAGCATTTGCCCAGATAAATAAAAGTTTGTAATGAACAGATCACCTGTTACTTTGCTCATATAAATGGAAAACAGAGGCAAAAAAACAGCAACAGTATAAAAGACAAATAAAGAGTTAGGCACAGAGCCCACGGATTTAAGAAGTCTCCCCTGTATTTAATAAAGCACGATTATTTTTTTTTTTTAGAAACACTAACAGATCCCTTGCAGATAGTTTTTATCTTTATATTATTATATAAGACATTTTGTGTTTAAAGTGAACTATTGCTTCATCCAGATGGCCCCTCTGCTGGGCATGGAAACCAAGTTGTGAACAAAAATAAAAAAATCGCCACTGAAAAATACAAATTGTACAACTTCAAAGCATTTTGATTTTTCCCCCTCAGTCCAAAGAGCTAAATAATTGAATTGCTGAGAATGTAGAAGCCTGTGTTTTAGAGTTAATTTCTGTGTCTACATAAAATAAAAAAGAAGCCAGACAGAATCACAACTAGTCAAAAGATGAAGGAAAATATGCAATTATGGTTCATCCCACTCTATTAGCTCAGCAGGTGGAAAACATTTAAACAACTAGTGACCTTTCAGAACTGAACCCAATCCTTTGCTTCTAACACAACTCACAGTCCTCTTGGAATCAGTGAGACTTTAGAGGAGCTGAATATTTGGGACTCTGCAATAATTTGTAATAAAAACATTAAATCTGTCGTTTCACAATGTTTCAGATTTTTTTTCCTCCCAGAAAATTAGCACATATCTAGTGCAAAGCAAAATATTTTCCCCCACTGCCCTGTAGAGAACTTCACACATACCAAACACTATTAAACAATTGACTCAGCTCAAAAAAAAAAAAAAAAAAGATTAAAATTACTTTCAGGACATTGAGGTTATGCTACTTTCCATACCATCTAATTAGGAAAAAAAATTACCTTTGGAGAATTAATTTAACTAAAAATAGGTCAAGTAAAAAACACATATTTGCGAGTTTTTGACATTCAGAAAACATTTTTGTTTATGCATAAAACGCACATTAAGAGTACGTTTTCTCTTAGCATAAACCAAGACTAAGCTAACATATTTAACAATTTGATTAGTTTCCAATTTTACAATTTAACGTATAGAGTAGTGTTTTATTTGTACTTTACCAACTGAGCCTGCAGATGTAAAGAAAGGCTGTAACTACCGATACCTGTGATCTGCATTGGCAGCAGGGTTTAGACTCCTACCAAAACAAAACAGCCGGACAGGATTATCAGTATAGCAGATCACTCTTTTTTTCAGGGCTATTTTACTCAAAAAGAATCCATTTCAAAATGCTTAAAACATCGAATGAAACACAAGTTATCTAAACATCAGATTTTCTAATTTTATTAAAAACGCACAAATTTTATCCAACATGTTTTCTTTCATACAGTGAATGGTCTAATATGCACTGGAGGTCACACAAGCTTAGGTTTATTAGAACAATAAAAGACATATGAGAAATTTAATATATAAAGAAAAAAGTAGCAGCTGTTGACTGCATATTTGACCATAAAATTTAAATATTTTGGACTTTTATTTTAAAGACACAAAAATAAAACCTGTGTGGGTCTATATAAGTCATATTAACAATTCCATGAATGTTCAACAGGACTAAAAATTAGCAAAGATGTTTGTTTGTTTTTTTAACCTTGTAACACTTTTTAAACACCTTCTCGGGTTGCTGGTGCAAAGCACCTTACAGTATTTGTGCTATATATTTACTTTATTTGGCAACTGTCTGGGTTTCGTGGGTTTTTTCTTTGCCTTCTGTAAACAACACCTTTTACAAACTAGCACAGTGAACCACAAGCCCTGCAATCTGTTATAACATCTACAGAAAAGAAAATGAACTATTTTGGTTGGTTGCTCAAAATATTTTGCTTTTGAACAAGAGGTTCTAAAACAGGATTTATTAGTAAAACATTGAACTCCTGAATTTAACATTAGACGTAAACAGTTGACTGTTTTTTAGTTCAATAGAGTCTTTTTGTTTAGCTTTTCTCTCTCTGTGAAGGTAGAATACTTTTTGTTTGTTTGTTTTTCAAGTCATTTTCGTTAGAGGTCTGGTTGGTGACCTTTGCTATGATGAGGAGGTTTTGTACGTGTAGCTTTGTGAAGGTAGAAGAGTTGGTGCTGAGGGCTTAACATTTAGCATTTGTTATTTTGGAAAACAAAACCAAACCAAAACAAAACAAAAGGAAAAAAGAAAGTTGTCCCACCTGATATTCAGCAGGCTGAAATGGCTGAAGCTAAAAAGAGTTTCTTGCTGTCGAACTTTCTGAGAGACAAAAATTAACAAACAAATTCATAATGCCAGAACCATCCTTAACCGGGAACGCTAGAGTTCTTGAAGCTTTTTTTTTTTCCCCTTTTCTTTGACCTTTCCTTCATTCAATCAGTATTTTTTAAACGAGAAGTTTCTAAGGATTGTGGCTCTTAGGATGACATCCAACAGGGTAATCAAACTTACGCCATCCTACGGTATGGCAGCACTTTACTGTACAGCTTCACCAGTTTCTTTGTCAACGGTACAAAAAAGTCCCCTCGTCTGTTTGTCTGTTACAACCGTAAAGAGGCAGATTGTCCTGGTCTAGAGCAAAGCTTGCCTTGGAGCCGTTCGCGTTCAGTTCGTTCCCAAGGTCACATTGTCTTAGGGCGGGAGAGACGGTATATTTATTCATTTCTGTACACCGAAACAATAAGCAGACTAGATGCTCATCACTTACTTAGACCCAGTCCGTTTTAAAGCTACCACACGGCCGCCTCGTTCATTTCGGGTGGATGTGACAAGTGATTGCCGTAGTTAGCACCACCGTTGACGGATAGCGATGAAAACGGAGGACTGGGGCCAAAAACTTCCGCGGACATGGAGTGCAAGGACCCGGGCAGGTTGGGTTCGGGGCTGGGCGAGTCTCCGGGCGGGTGGGCCATGATGTCGGGGAAGCGCTGCGCCTCGCTGGACGGGTGGTGGCCGGGCAGGGGGTGCTCCAGGGCGCCCAGCGGCGTGCCCGGCGGCCCCGAGGAGGGCACGAACGGCAGCTCCACCGGCGTCTGAGCTTGCGAGGAGGGAGGTCCTTGCGGGAAGAAATCGTAATTGCTTCCAGGGCCGTAGTACTCGCTCTGGTAATCTAGCGGGCAAGCGGACACGGAGGGAAGGTGACGCCCGGGCGCGCAGCGCTTCCCCCACCTCGTTCGGGGCCGGGCCCGGGGACCCCCCCCCCCCCAGGTCCTGCAGAGCCCCCGGCAGGGCGGCGGGGCTGGGGGGGGCCCGGCCCTGGGGAGGGGGGCGCGAGGGGCGGCGCTACCCACCTCCGTAGAAGGAGAAGGGCCCGTTGGGGATGAGCTCCCCGGGCTCCAGCCGGTCCACCAGCGGCCGCATCCTGCGCGGGCTGCGGAAGAAGGCGTGCCGGCGGGCGCCCAGCGCGCTCAGCTGCTTCATGCGCCGCTCCTTGGAGCGCCGGTTCTGGAACCACACCTGCCCGGGCGGCGGACACGGGCCGGTCACCGGCTGCCCCGGGCCCGCCGAGCCCCGACGGGGCGGGACGCGAACGGTGCCCGCCCGCCCGCCTCCCCCCTCGCCCCGCAGCCGCCCGCAGCCCCGGGCCCCCCCCGCCCGGTACCTGGATGACCCGCATGTTGAGGCCGGTCTCCTGCGCCAGCTGCTCCCTGATGTGCCGCGTGGGTTTGGGGGTGGCCGCGAAGGCGGCCTTCAGAGTCTCTAGCTGTTTGGCTTTGATGGTGGTGCGGGGGCCCCGCCGCTTGGCCCCCAGGTTCTGGTCGTCGTTTTCGTTGCTGCCCGTCTCCTTGTCGGAGACGTTGGCGCTCTCCGAGTCCTTGGCGTCGTCCTGGGAAGGGTCTTGGGAGTCCGGGGACAGGCTGGGGTCACTGCCGGTGGTGGCTGCGCGACAGCAAACGGGGGTCACGCTCGGCCCCGGCCGGAGCTCCCCCCATCCGGCGGCGGAGAGGAGGAAAAGGAGGAGAAGGAAAAGGAGAGGAGGAGAAGGAAAGCAGAGCCCCGGCTCCCGGCCCCGCCGCCCGCGCTCCCTCACCTGAATGCAGGCTGTTTTCTTTGGCAGTATTGCTGTTATTTAGGTAATCTTCTTTGCAGACAAACTTGTTTTCGTCTATGATATAAAGCTCCTCGCCGGTGGAGAGCTGCTTGTTACACATCATACACGTAAAACAGTTCAAGTGGAACACTTTGCTCCGCGCCCTGCGGACCAGGTCGCTGGGGGAGATGCCCTGGGCACAGCCCGCGCACTTGGTCCCGAAACACCTGCGGGGAGAGCGGCGGCGGTGGGCGAGGGGGCACCAAAACAAAAACAAAACAAAAACAAAACAAAAACAAAACAAAAACAAAACAAAAACAAAACAAAAACAAAACAAAAACAAAACAAAAACAAAACAAAAACAAAACAAAAACAAAACAAAAACAAAAACCCATCCCTCCCCAGCGTTCTCCCTTCCTAACGAATATCTCCCTGAATTATATCTTGGAAAAAAAAAAAAAAAGAAGAAGAATAAAAAAAAAGAACACAAACAACAACAAAAAAGACAAACCGACCCAAACCAAAAGAACTGACGTGGCCGGAGCACAAGCTGCTGGAGGATGCATCGGGCGCCGGGGCCGCGCTGTCCGGGTCCCGCACCCCAACGAACACGGCGCCGAAACGCGGGCCCGGCCCGGCCGGGGCGCGGTGCCGCGGGCGCTGCTCGAGGGCGCGCCCGGGGCCGCTTTCGGCGTCACGGCGGCCGGGCCCGGCCCTCCCCGGCAGCCGGCCTCGGCCCCGGTGCCGCCGGCCCTGAGCCCTGCGCGGAGCCGCCGCAGCCGGGACCCGCGGCCGGGCGAGAGGGCCCCGAGCCGGGGCTCCGGGAGCCGGGCTCCGGCCCCGGGCAGCCGCGCTCAGGGCCGCGGCCCCGCCGGGGAGCCCCGGGACGCGCGGCCGGGGTCGCCCCGCTCCGCGCTGCCGGGCCCGGCTCGGAACGGCCGAGGCAGCCGCGGGCATCCCGAGGCGCGGCCGGGCCGAGCCCCGCGGCCCCCGACGGGCCCGAGCCCCCCGAGCGGCACCGGCGGGTGGAGGGGGATGAAGGATGGGCTGGGAAGGAGCTGCGGCTCCGGGCCGGGGGCCGGTACTTACCGAAAGAAGTCGTTTTTGCAGTAAAGCTTGCCTTCTCGCGAAAAGCATTTCTCTGTCAAATTGCATTTACATTCACAGCACTGAACACACTTCACATGCCAAGCCCTGTCCAGTACATTCAACAAAAACCGGTCCAAGATTGGCCTTTTGCAGCCCGCACAGTGAACCATTGTCTTTGGTTATTTCTGAGAGTGGGGGGTATTGGTTTCCCAGGTGTCAGGCAAAAAATTCAAAATAAAAAAAATATAAAAGGCGACAACACCGGCGTAGGTTTGCTTTGTGTGTGTGCGTGCGTTTGTTTTAAAAGCCTTGGAGAAGTGGAGGAGAAAAAATAGAAAGGGAGGAAGAAAAAAAAAAATCTTCGTTCGGGTGTCCTAGGAGGGAGACACAGGAGAAACCACCCACTGCCCGAGGAGAGAGACCAGCGCTTCGACGCAACCGCAGAATCCCGGCCGCTACCAACAGCGGCAGAGCGACAATAAGTGAGAGTAAAACAGCAACGACTAGAGAGGTCGGCGCTCGCAAAAAATTAAAGATTCAATAATTGGAAAAAAAAAAAACAAAAAAAAAACGCCGAAAAGCGAGCGATGAGTTTTTCTCAGGTCTGAGGTAGAGCAGTCAGGAGTCAAAGTGCATCTGCTTTTCCCAACGAGAAATCAAAGGAGGCGAAAGAAAAAAAAAAGAAAAAAAAAAAAAGAAAAAAAAAAAGGCAAAGCCGAAAAACAAAAGCAGGACATCGGGACCCGACAGCGGTCAGACGGACGCCGGCTGCCGCCGCGGCGACATGGCCCGGGGATGGGGATGGGGGGGGTGGGGGGGGGGAGGGAGCCCGGGCGGCCGTGGGTGCGCTGCGAGCGCGGCTCCTCGCCCTCCGCCGCGCTCCCTCGACGTGGCGGCGGCGGCACCGGCCGCGGCTGCTCGGCTCCTACCTGCCCCCGCGCTACCCGCGGCGTCCCCGCCGAGCCGGCATCTCCCGGCGCCGCCGGCTGAGGGGCGCCTCCCGGCGGGGCGGGGCGGGCCGGGGGGCGGCGGCGGCAGCGGCGGCGGGGCCGGGGCCGGGAGCGGCGGGGCGCGGAGGGGAGGGCGCTGCCCGCTGCCCGCTGCCCGCTGCCCGCGCCGTCCGGCCGCGCAGGGCGCTCTGCATGTTCCCGGCAGCCCCCGGCCGCGCCTTATGCACCGCGCGCAGACGTCACCGCGCGCCGCGGCCAATCGCCGCCTCCCGCCGCCGCCCCCCCCCCCGCCCCGCGCCGCCGCCGCCACCGGACGGGGCGTCCGCGGCCCTTTATAGAGCCGCGAGGGCGCGGGGGGCTGCGCCGACACCGACGCCGCCCGGCCCGGCCCGGCCCCGTCCGGCCCGGCCCGGCCCGGCCCGGCCCGCGCGGAGGCCCGGGACGCGCTGCGTGGGGTAGGTTGGGGTGTGGCGGGGCGCGGGAGGGCGGCGGCGGCGGGGCGGCTCGCTCGGTACCGGCGCCCCGTCTCCGCTCCGCTCCGTCGGTGGGGCTGGGGCCCGCCCGGTGCGCAGGGCCGGGTGTGGAGGGTGCGGGGCGGCACCGGGAGCCGCCCGTCCCGGGAGGAGGAAGAGGAGGATGACGATGGTGATGGTGGTGATGGGAGGGCCGGGCCGCGGTGCCCCGACGTGCCCCAGGGGTTCGGGGGGGGGCCCGGTACCGGCCGCCCGCCGCGGGCAGGACTCGCTCTGTTCCGCCGCCCGGAGCCCCTCGCCCATTGCCGCCGCTCCCGGGGCAGCCGCCGGGAGGGACGCGATCGCTGCCGCCGCGCGTTGCTGCCGCCCCCCGGGGCTGTCACCGCAACCCCCCCGCGGCCCCCGGCCCGGTCCGGCCGCTGCTGCCCGGTGGCTGCCGGGGAGCGGCGGGGTCCAGCGGCCCGGGAGCTTCGGAGCGCCGCAAGCACGGCCCGCGGCCCGCAGCCCCCCGGCTGCGCCTTCACCGGCGTCTTCCTCGTCCTCGGGGAGACGCCGACGGGAGCGGGGAGGAAAAGACGGGGAGCACCGGGCGGAAACCTAAGCCAGGGAATCGCCGCCCGGTGCCGGGAGCGGAGCTGCGGCCCCGTGCCCTGCCCGCAGCCCCGGCCTGGCCCGGGGCGGGGGGGGGACACGCGGAGCCTGCGGGCCCCGGGCCCGGCCGCTCCGTTACCGGGGCTGCCCCGCGGCCCCCCGATGCCCCCCGCCTCGTCGGGGCGCCCCGGCCCTGCCCGGCCGCAGCCCGGCCTCGCCCCCGCCGCCCAGCGGGACCCGCGGAGCCCCGGGCCGCCTTTGGGGCGCTCCGTGCTCGGCACAGGGGGGGTCCCGCACCCGCCCCGGCCGGCGCCAGCTGCCCGCTGCTGCCCGGGGACCTCCCCCCTCCTCCGAGTGCGGGCCCCCGGGGACATGCGGTGGCGGCAGGGCTGAATGCGGCAGAGGAGATGAGCGGCTCCTGTCCATCAAGCGCCGGGGCTGCTTTCACAGCGCCTTTTTTTTTTTTTTTTTTTGTCTCCCCCCCGCTTCCCCAGGCGGCCCCGCAAGCAGCTGGGCGGCCCCGGCCCCTCCAGCTCCGGGCACACGCCGCTGCCCCCGGCCCGGGCTCCCCGCAGCCCCCGCGGGGTCCCGCTCCCTGCCCGGCCCCGCGGGGGGCCCGGCGGCGGCCCCCACCCGAGCCCCCCGAGGAGCGGCGAAGCCCCCGGCGCTGCTTCCAGCGGCTCCAAACCTCCCCGGGGGGCACGCACCCGCCGGCGGGGACGCCTCGGGGGCGCGTCCCGGCAGCTGCTTCGCTTCCTTCCCCTCGTTATCCCCCCGTTATATTCGGGGATTCGCCCCGGGCCGCAGCCGGGGTGTTTCGGAACGGAGCGCCCCCCCCGGTCCCCTTCGACCGGGGAAAAAAGGGCGAAATTAAAAAATATATATTAAAAAAAAATCAAATTTATTTTAAATCTAACGCGGAGGAAAAAAGCCGCCTTCAGCCAGCTGGGACTTGCATTTTCTCGCCGCCGTTCCCGTCCCCATGGCCCGGTGCGGGCCGCCCGCAGCGCTCGGTCACGGGACGGCCCGGGGGGGGCTGTTCGGGGGGCGCCCTGCGGCCCGTCCCGGCCCCCCCCCGGGTCCCGCCGCGATTTTCCCCCGAGCGGAGCCGCGGAGAAACTTCCCGGGGCCGGCGCGGGGAGCGGCGGAGGCGGCTCGGGGCGAGGGGGGGGGGGGGGGACCGGCGAACTGCCCGGCGGCACCCGGCCTCCTCCCCTCCCTTCCTTTTTTTTTGGTTTTGTTTTATATTGAAATTTTCCTTCGTTTAAAAACGCCCGAGCCGGGCGCGGGCAGCGAGAGCCCGGCGACGCCAGGCTGCGGCCTCCCGGTCCCCGCGGGGGCTGCGGGCACCCCCGGCACGGCCCCGGCCGCCCCCCGCAGCAGCGGGGCCGGACCCGGCGGCTCTGCCCGGTGCCGGGAACAGCGGCTACGGCGCTACGCGGACACGGAGGCATCGCAGGGCGGCTTCCTTCCGCCGCGTAGCGGCCCCGTGCCAGCAGCCCGGCGCTGGGCAGGCTCCGTGGCCGCGCTGGGTCTGCTGGAGGGAGCTCGGCAGAGGCGTTTCAGCCGAGGGGTGCTCCCCCCGAGGGGTGCTCCCCCCGCGGGGTGCTCCTCCCGGAGAGCTCCCCCTCACCCCGGCCGTGCCGGATCGCTGCCGAGGGCAAACGCGGCCCGGCCGCCCCGCTCCGCTCCGGCCCCTTCCCGTCGGGCTCTGACCCCTCCGCACGCCGCTGCCGGTGCCGCCCGAGGCTCCCGCACTGCTTATGGCAAACACGGTCAATAAATAATTACAGACCCGCGGGCCTGTGCGCGTCTCAGCGAGAGCTGCCGGGGAGCGCCGGGGACGGGTGGGGACCGAGCCCCGGGAATGGGTCCTGAGCCCCCGGAGCGGGTCCTGAGCCCCCGGAGCGGGTCCCGAGCCCCCGGAGCGGGTCCCGAGCCCCGGCGGGTCCCGGCGGTGCCGTGGGGCCGGGGGTCCCGGCGGGACCGGCTGCCGGGGAGCGGGCGGGCGGCAGCTGAGCGGGCTTGTGCGGGCTGCCGGACAGAGAAAGGGCAGATAAAAGGCGAATAAAAGAGAAAAGAAAGAAAAGTAAAGAGGCGGCGGGGACGGGGAGGGGGAGACTATAAAAAAAGAGGGTGAAACAAACCCCAGGAGGACGCCCCGATCCCAGCTCATCCATCTTCATTGTCTCCGTGTGTGCAAAAGCAACTCCGGTATAAGGAAAAGCCACTATCAAAGCCATGGCTTTATTTTATATCCTATAGATCAGGAGGGAGGCAAAGCTTTATTTTCGCCCAGAGACAGATATTTTATTTCTCTCTTACGGTTTTATGTGTGAGAGATGTCAAAAAGGTAAAATAGATTGCTAATGCATAGGCAAAACGAAGCTGTTTTGGCATGCTCTGTGTCATGAGGTCTCCCAGGGAGAGCAGGCTGGGGATTTAGGGCTGATGGGAGACTCGGGGGGATTTCTGCTAAAACATCGCTCTTCATAAATTCAGCCGCGTGGTCAGCCCGGCGGGGAGAAGGCGGTGGGAAGGGAAGAAGGGAAGGGAAGGACGGGAAGGAAGGGAAGGAAGGGCCGGAGCGGGGAGCGGCGGCTCGGGGCCGTTCTCCCGGCGGAGCAGCGGCTCCCGGCGCCGGGGCCCCTCGGAGCGCGCCCGCAGCTCCGTGCGCGCCCCCGGCGCTGCCCCTCGGGGCTGGGGACCGGGGGTCCGGGGGTCCGGGGGCCGCCCCGGCTGCGAGCGGTGCGTTGTCGGCGACTTTCCGCGGAGGTAAAATCCCTCGCCCCGGGCTGCAGCGCTTCTCCCACTTTGTGACCCCGGGGATTTCCTCGGCACGTTAAGTTCAGGGCTCGGAAGCCCGAGGCCATTACTCACGCAGGCACTCCCACCGCCGCCGCCCTCACCACCTATTTTATCGTTTGACTTCTGGCTGAAATTCACCTTACGGCAAGCGACGGCTGCCAGCGGCGCGCCCCCCGCTCCTTGCCCCCGGCTCGCAGCGAGCCCCGGCTGCGGGGCGGCCGCGAGGTAAACAAAAAAAAAAAAAAAAAGAAAAAAGAAAAAAAAAAAGGAGAGAAAAAAAAACCAAAACAGCAAAGCAAGGTGCAGTTCGTTAGCGAATTAATCGTTTCGGTACCCCGGGATCGTCTCGTCTCTCCAGGCTCGGCGGGGCCGTGTCGCTCCCTGCTCCCCATCACCGAGCGTCCCCGGGAGCGGGCCGGGTCCCACCGGGGGCACCGGGCTCGGCCGGCCCCGGGGCTCCCCCAGGCTCCCGGGGCCCCCCCAGGCTCCCGGCCCCGCTCCTGCCGCCGCTCGGGGCCGGGGCCGGGGCCGGGGCCGGCGTCGGGTCCCCGCAGCCGCGGTACCGGAGATGGGGGGTGCCCAGCGCGGGGGCGGGGGGCACCGGCAGAAGGTGGCCTCGGACTGCCCAGCAAGGGCTGGGACGGGGCAAATCGGCTGTCCCGGTAAAACGCGGGGACGACGCGTCTGCACCGCCGGCGGGGCGCCGCTGCCCCCCGCCTACCTGCGGCGGGTGCAGGAGCAGCCCCAGCCCTGCCCCCGTCCCTGTCCCGAGCCCCGCAGCCCAGCTCCCCCGGCTGCTCGCGGAAAGGAGCCCGGCCCCGGGCGGTATTTGTATCTGCCTGCTTAGTCCCGGCCTCTGATTAATCTTCTTCTATATATAGGTTCCGTAATTTGATGCCGCGTTCCTATACGATATCCTATGTCACACCGCGTTTGGAGAGGCTTCATTTCAAGGCTTATGGGATGGGGAGGCTCTGGCCAGGGAGCCCCCTCCCGCCCCACCGCACGCAGCCCCCGGCTGCCCGGCCCCAGACTTCACAGGTGGAGCCCCGGCAGGGGCAGGGGCTGCGGGGGGGCGATCAGAGGGGTCACCGGCACGCCCCAGACAGAGCTCGTTAACACCGCTCAGTCCCGCACCGCTCATGACACCCGAACTCCTAACTGGGCATCTGATTCCTATAGGGTCACCGCTGCACTGGCATGAAACTGGAGCGTTGCGGTAAGATGTGGCCAAACATGATTTTACAAAAAAAAAAATGCACACTTCAAAACTGTGATGTTGTCTCACTGCACAGCCAGAAGCGATGTGCCAAGTTTGGCTGTACGCATACGCGGCTTATCTCAACACTAGCAAGGCCATGGCATGCACAGCCACAGCCCCATTACTCTGAAACTCATCAACATACAGCCCTCAAGATGCAAAACAACAGACCCATTTGTCCTAGCGTGTGAAATTTCACTAATTTCAGCTAATTTTTCCAGCAGAAGCCAAGGGACAGCTCAGTTCCCATGAGGGCCCTGCCCAAGGATGCTCTGCTGTCCTGTGTGCCACGGCCACACCACAGGATGAGCCCCTTGTGCGGGGCACAGCCACTCCCCAGCCTTGCCAAGGACCAAGCTTCTACGTTCATAAACTCCCTTTGAAAACCTCAAATTGCTCTAAAATTAATTCCTCGTGTCATTGTCACACACAGCACAGCCGGGCTGGTGAGAGGTAAGGGCACGGGGAGCAGGGTGCGGGCTGGGAGCAGCTCTGTGGGGTCACCCCACAGTGGTACGGGCACACCCTGCCTCTCCCAGCTCCCGCTCGGATGCGCTGCACCCACCGGCTGCGCCGCTTTCTGCTCCCTTCCCTACCTTGAGGGCAAACGACATCCAGCCCCTGGCCCTGATGCCTTGCGGGGCTGCCGCAGGGCTGAGCCCGGTGGGGCCGTCTCGCACTGCCTGTCCCGCAGGCGCCGTCCCACGGTGGCATTTCCATTCCAAAGTGGCAAAAATGTAGTGTGAAAGGCTGCTCGCGCCCCGCTTTGTTATGCCCCAGCCCAAACTGGCCCTTTTCCTGTTCGGCACCTGAGATGTTTGTGCAGCTCCTGGCAGCGGGCGTTACAGCCGCGAGCTGAGCTTCGCACGCCAGCTGCTCGCAGGAGCAGGAACACGCGGGGCCGCATGAACAGAACCAGCCCGACCCCGCTGCTCCCCTGACGAACGACCTCTCACAACTTGCCACCGGGTTTGTCACTCGTGCGGTGCCGGGACGGAGTGCGCGGCCAGGTCCCTGCGTGCTCTCGTTGCATCTCTGCACCCACGGCTGAGGACAGCTGCAGGGAGCAGAGGCTGAGGCATCCAACCCCAACCATCACATCCGAACGTGCAGAGATGTCCAGGCCCAGAAATTCTGAGTCTGCAGTATTTCCCACCAATGTGTTTTTCTAGCTGTTGAAATAAAATCTTCATTGCTCTAATTAGTTAATATTTGTAATGTCTTTAAGATTCCTGAATAAATGGCAGAAAGAAACTCGCATGGCTATTAGATAAGTGTGCTAATAATAATGACGATGACTGGTGAGAAGACATCACTCCTAATGATGTATGATTTATTTCCTTAAGGGTGTGCTAATAAACAAAACCCATTTTTAAAATCTGGCACATTTATTCCACATATGTTCACGGATGGAGCAAGTTACCCAGCAGGGCGGGCCTCCTCGTCCTCCCACACTGAAATTCCTCATTGACGTTTGCAGTGCCAGGCAGGTGATTACCAGGGTAAGCACTTGTTCCACCCAGCACCCTCACCATCAAAATCCATTGCCCTTGTCCTAGCCCGTGGCCAGCCAGAGGCCCCCCAGAGGATGGCACTGGGCCTGTGAAGGAGCTTGGGCATTCGCCCTCGTCCTGAGCTCTGCATGGATTATGTGCAGTCCTGGAGGTATTGCACATGCCTAGGCCAACCTGAACCGACACCAAATGCTGTGTCTGTTCTCTGTTGTCAATTCTGTTGAAAGAAAAACAACTCACCAAAACCAAAAAAACAGAGAATGTGCTCCCCAGTTTGTGACGGAAAGTGCTCCTGCTACCTGAGCGGGGTCAGCCCACAGCGCCCGCAGCCCCTCTCCGCAGTGCCTGGGTGCCCTGGGGGAAATCAGGGCCGGGGAGGCGGCTACGTGCTGATGGACGCGCCCTGCATCTCTGCTCTGCCCTCTCACACGACAACTTCACACAAAACCGACCCGGTGTTAATTCGACACAAATCATTCCTATGCACCCACCGGGGACGGGGGCAGCGGCACTTCCCAGCCCCGTCTGGGGGGACGAGTGCCCGCACCGCCGAGCCCCTGCTGCAGGACCGGGCAGAGCCTGAGGAAGGGGTCAGGGCTGTGTGCCCCAAAAGATGCTTTCCTACCGTAGTTTTTAATCCCCCAGATTAATATTATACAGGGAGGGAAAGTCCATTTCCAAACAACACCGTGGTTTTCATTCCCCTATTTGAATTCAAGTATGTTCATACACAAGATACTTGCTTAGCTTTAAAAACGAAGAGGGAAAAGTCTTTCCATACCTCCAGAGCTAGCACCGCCACCACAAGGCTGTGCCAGCCGGCACGTGGCAGTACCTGCACGAGTCGTGGGACACGGCTGGGGACAGCCTGCATTCGGGGACCTGCACAGCAGCTAGAGAACGAACAGCAAAGGCCCCGGTCCCGGGGAAATCCCATGGCCGAGCTCCCCCGAGGGCTGCCGCAGCCTCCCAGGGCACTGAGCCGCAGCGTGCGCGCTGCTCGCTCGACGCCCTGGTGGGAACGGGGCACTCGTTTCCTTCTCTTTCAGAGTGCTCCACGTCAGTGATGGTCCTGGGGGCTGCGCAGGACAGACTCTCTGAAAACACATGCTTCTCTTGTCACTGTCACAGCCAGGAAATTCATCTTTGCAGACTCTGGGGTCTCTGGGCAGGGAGGTAACGCCCGGAACAAACCGCCCAGTCCTACAGCCACCAGCCCCACCATGCAGCGTGACGCCACCCCGCAGCTCAACGGGCAAGCAGGAGGAGAAGAAACACGCAGGAGCCAGCGAGGAGGCAGGAGGAGACCCCTGCCTGCCCTGGGATGAGCGATGGTGGCGGTGAGCATCGCCCAAAATGCCTCCGTGTGAGGGGCACAACTCGCCCCCCACGTCCGGCAGCACGGCATGCACAACCCAGAAGCGACGTTAAGTTTAGCTAAAGAAATCCCAATATAAGGACTAAAACTAACCTATGATAGGAAGACATCTGAAAACCGGTGCGTCCCTCACTGCATTTATTTGGTGCGGTTTATTTATGGCTGAAAAATCACCTAAACTCTTGAGTTCTATGTGAAAACAAAAAACGTAGTTAAAACATCTACGAAATGGTCACGCAACCTAAATATATGCATTAGATGTTAAACCTTCTATCAGAGAGCTCAGCTGGATTTTTTTTTTCAAATCTGCAAAATATAATTAAATTGGTGTTGGTAAAAAAAAAAAAAAAAAGATAGCCCAGTCCAAACCCCTTATAAGGATATTTCAGACATGCTGAGGTTCCTTTTCCATAAATGTTAAGCAGACATCTGTAAACATAATTGGAATTTACTGCACACGTGAATAACTGCATATAAATTAGCCTGTATCATCGGGGTTTAAGAAAGGGCTGCAGGTCCCCCCCCTTGTCGATAAGACGGTGCCGTTTCCAGCACGCATCCCAGCTCAATTCCAAACGTCAATTTTCTACGTTTTAATTTTTTTTTTTTGCATAGCTGTTGCCTTGTTACATTTATCATAAAGCCTCTATAAATGAGACATTCTGTTGAATTTTGTACATTTCCAGGTTTGTTTACCAGGCGGATAGTTATTCTTTTGGAAAAGGCAGAGTGGGACTGTCAGGGACTGCTTAATATTAATGCTAGGGACCTGGGCACCTGCGGAGGCTGAGCGAGCACCCCTCCAGCTCAGCGTTCCCAATTTTTCAGCGTTCCCCATTTTTCCTGTCTTTCCTTTTCTTCATCTCCCTGCCATGAGTTGGCCCCCACCAGGCACGGAGCCCTCCAGCCCCGCACCCCCGGGAACCGAGGCCTGATCCTGCTTGTCCTCAGGGCCATGGGAAAACATCTGACTTCTGTGGCTCAGGATCAAGCTTTTAAGCTCTGTGACTACCTGGGAGTGAGCCTCCTCCCCCTCCACCCCACCCCCTGCTCCTCCTCCCCTCCCCATCCCGGTACAGTGCAAATCACCCAGGACTTGCAGTGGGCAGAGCTGGTGGGGCACCGGCAGCCGCTGAGACTTGATTGAGTCAGGCATGAGGAGAGGTGTCCAGACACACGTAACTCAGTTAAAACGAGGATTACTTCTGATTTGTATTGAGTCAATCAGGAGCAGGATTTACACAGAGCCACATCGTGTAGAAGCACGATTTTACGCAGATTTAGTGAAAACAAAGGGTTGAGCCCACTTCTAGAGACACACGGAAACCCAGCTAACATCCGCCTGGCTTTAGTCGGCAAACCCAGAGGCACAGCTCCACCAGCCCCAACGGCTGCAGGCGGGCAGCAGCCCGAAGCCTCCAGGCTCGAGTTGTTCGTGCACCTGCTCCTGGCCAGGCTGGGCCATGCCCTGCAGCAAGACCATGGAGAATCCCTCCTGCCCAGCCGAGGCTGTGGCCCAGGTCCCAGGTCTGTGGGATTTCAGGGAAAGCTGCGCCCCGCTGTCCGAGCCCGGAGCTCTGGGCTGGAGGAGCCAAGGCCATGGGCGGTGGAGCCGCGTGGAGCTCACCCGCACGTGGCCGCTGGCTGCAAGTCAGCAGTGATGTTAGCAGATGAGACCCGATGCAATGCCACTTACATTTTGCCTACCCATCGCACGGAGCATTATTTCCGCACCAGCAGAAGTAACAGCAGCTTGCGTTCCAAGTCGCGAGCCTCTCGGCACCCCAATTAACACGAGGTTCATCAGCACGCTGCAAGCCTGAATGCGGGCAGAGGACACCCTGGTGGCTGGCAGGAGCACAGGGACCAGCCTGCGCAGGGCTCTGCTCGGCGTCCCACCGGCCTGTGCAGACAAGTCCCCAGCCCCTGCCCCGGCACGGCGCGCACCCAACGCCCCATCCCTACGGCGGTGCTCACGGTGTGCCAGCCGAGGCCCCGTGCGGCCGATGCCACTGTCACCCTTCAAAGGCACGGCTGTTTATTACACTTCTCTCAGTGCAAGCCTCTCATAAGCTCTGTTTATTTGGATGTGGAGGGGGTGCAGAAAGCAACCTGGGGCAGCATCCCCAGCACTGGCCCAGGCTCCCTGCCTGGCCACAGGCTCCCCGGGGCTCCCCAGGGATGCTGGTGGCAACGTGTGACCGGGAGGGATGACCCGAGCTTAACCTTG
Source organism: Cygnus atratus (assembly GCF_013377495.2). Taxonomy (NCBI): domain Eukaryota; kingdom Metazoa; phylum Chordata; class Aves; order Anseriformes; family Anatidae; genus Cygnus; species Cygnus atratus. The sequence continues at coordinate 9,998,406 of NC_066381.1, read as the reverse complement.
CTCCGTGCCCCCGTTTGATGGGGACGGGAGGTGACAGATGTGGCAGCCTGCCCAGAGCACCAAACTGCCCGACTCTGGGGCTGGAGCAGCCGAAATGGAGAGGGGGGGAGACCCGAAACGGGTCCCCTCCGGTGCGCCCAACCCCAGGAGGGGGCTCTTTTTGGGAACAAAGGTGCGGTGCCTCGCCGCTCTTGGGGACAAAAAGAGCAAAAATAAGCAAAAATAGAAATGAAAAGATTTTTCCTTCGGATAAGATGGACTTGGAACTCACCCGGGTGCCTCAACTCCTTGGCTGCCAGCCCCACGTTCCCGTGAGCTGCCGTCCTGCCGCGGGAGGGGACGATGCCTCCGCCAGCAGCGCGCAGCCCGGGGATGCTGCCCGGTTGCCCAAGCCCCCGCTCGCCCTGGTGCAGCACGGTGCCCACCGGTAATTCAAAATTATCGACCAGGCTTTTTTTTTTTTTTTTTTTTTTCCTGGGCCAGTCCAATTACTTTCAAGCACACCTATTTGATTTTAGTGTCAAAGAGATTTTCTCTCTCTCCCAAGTTGTTTTCGCTAAAAAAAATAAAATAAAATAAAATCCTGGAGCACCACACAGAATAATAAGCAGACTCACTACTTAGGCATAGAATGACCTGAAATTTCTCTGAGGAAACATATTTTTCACTGAGAAATACTGGAAAAATCTGTATGAAAGTTTTTCCTTGACATTTTCTTGTTTTAGAGGAAACAGGAGACCAATTTTTCCCCATCACTTTCATAGTTTGTTATTTTTCTTCCCTCCCTCAGCTCATCCCTGAGAGTTTCCCCCAGGATGCCCGATTGCACGGGAAGAAGAACGGCGGTGGGACAGAGGGAGGAGACAATCGCTGAGGCACAAAAGCACATCTCAACACGGACCAGTAACCAATGCCCTTTTTTTCCCCCCAATCCTTTCCAAATAAATAGAAAAATGTTTAAATTCTACAAGCTGACCAAGCTAACCCAGTCTGTAACGCCTTCTCTGTGAAGGAAGGTCTCTCAGCTTGTATAAGACCTTTTTTGTTCTTATGTTCTTTATGTTCTTGCTTTTTTGCTCTGAGTGGCACCGGGCAGCGCGGGGGCTGCCCCTGAACCTCGTCTCCCTCCCGTGGTTTTCCTTGGCTTCCCTCCGTGCAGCTCATCCTGACAGGGTGCCACGTCGGCTGCCGGCATTTACGGCAGGGCACTGCTGTAAACACGGGGCCCTCGCACTCGCATTTCAGCGGTCAGGGTTTAACAAGTCTTTTAGGGCCCGTTTTTACTACGGCACAGCGCATGCTAATGCGTCGTGCTGTGAGAAACGCAACGGTGAGCTGAACCGAGGGCACGGGCCGGAGTTCCCACTGCCTCCGATGGGACCCCAACACGCCTCCCGGTTGGAAGCGGCAGCAGATAACTGAGTTATTGCTGATTTTTGGGAATCCTCGTGGAGCAGGGACGCATGCAGTGCAGCCCCTGCCTGGCGGTGGCAGGCGGCCGCGGCGCGCTCCCGGGGGCGAGCCAGAAACCTGAGCCTGCCAGTTGCTTTTGTCCGGGTTTTTCACGCCATCCTGCTAACCAAATGTTGTGCCAAGCAGTCTGTCTCATTTAAATACACGGGATTATCTATTACAATGCTTCAATATTTATTACATTGATTTCGCCTTAACTGCTTTGTAAATCATAGCAGAAATAATGGCCTTCCAACTGAGAGTCATATGCCGCAATCAACCAACAGAAAGTCAAGATTGTAATTTAAAATATATATTAGACAGTCCTTATGTGAACATCTTGTTTAAATTAAGAGATGGGACATGATTCAAATAATAAGGCCCCGCCAAAGATAATTTTTCCTAGCAAGGAATCTCTCCTACCGCTTCCTAGGCCAGGGTCCGGAGGGGACGCGAGGGTGCGGGGCAGCAGTGCTGACCCTACAGGGCTGGAAGCGGGATTTGACGCCAGGTTTCCCACGGGGAAGGTTGGGCCCAGCCTGGCATTGTTCTGGGGGGGCTCCAGCGTGAGCCCACCTCTGCTCCCCCCAGCAGCAGAGCCAGGCCCAGCCGCGTCCCGGGGCCGGCGCCAACCTCCCCGCGGCCCCGTCTGTCACATCCCACACCCCGACAAACCCCTGCTGCTCTGCCGCCCGCAGCACGTGCTTCGGCCGAGTTTCTCCCCCTGTATCAGCCCCTGCGTGTTTGGAAAGCTTTCCCTCGGCTCTGCTACAATTTGTTGTCATCCCCACGAGCTGTGGCAGCGCCGCTACCAAAAGCACCGCGCGCATCCAGCCGCCCGCTGCCACCTCGCTGAGCTGCACGAAGCCAGGGGACGAAGACATCCCATCGAAGCCAGGGGGTGCAGACACCCCATCCCCAGAGCCCTCCCTGCCCGTGGCCGGCAGCCCCTCGCTCCCCCGGAGGCCCTCGGATGCAGCCTCCAGCACACACGGTGCAGGGGGCGACGTTCCAGACACGCCAGGGTCCGCAGCCCAGCGCTGCGCAGGGATCACCGGGGTCTGCGAGCACGGTTCTCGTAACAGATCACAGTATTCTGCTATTTATGAAGCTTCCTTTCAATAATTATCACGCTGCTACATTGGTGAGTTTCTGACAAGTTATTAAATCATAATTTCTAATTTAAATGCCAGCTTTTGGCGTGCATGCCTGCTCAGGATAAGCTCATTTTCATTTTTATTAAACACCACCTATTAAACACAAGAAGAATTTTCTTTGGAATAACAGAAAACACCACAGGTGCCTTATTCCCCAGCTCTCATTGTAATGGCTTCAAATAATTCCCCAAATACATGAGCACAACAAGGGGCCAGGCGTGTGGTTAGCTGAGCAGAGGCGCGCAGACCCTTTTTTGGGCCAGCTGTGTGCGGACAACACACCAACACCTTCCCTTTGGCTTTTCCCCTTGCCAGCCCTTGGCCGTGAGCAGCCCCGCAGCTGAAGGCTCTGCCACAAAGCACCTCCCTCGTCCAGAACCGACGAGCACTTACTGAGACAAAAACGGATGCAAGCCAGGAGACAAAAACGATGCCAGCCGGGATGTCCGAGCTGGACACCAGAACACAGAGCACCCAACTTCAGGAGGCATTTCGGAGGCTCACAGCACGGCAGTCATACTCCAGTGCCACCCAGTCCTTGGCTTTTCAAGCAGATGGCCAATTAATTAAGCTCGTTTGGTGGCCATGTGCTGTAGTGCCTGGCCCTGGGCTTGGTGTCCGAGCCGTGCTCCCCGTGCCGCAGGGGAGGCTGCAGCGGCACTGCCGGCCCCGAGCCCCTGGGCACCTCTCGGCCCCGCTGAACTCCCGGGGCAAGGGGTCTGGCGTGCCACAAACCGTGCAAAACTGGGAGCAGGCAGCAGTTTTTATCTGAGAACAGGAAGGAGAAGGAAAAGAATAACGTCAGTCCAAGAGAGATGGGGCAAGAGGACATCCAGCGCCTGCCCTCGGGGTGCGGGGTCCCTCTGTTGGGCTGGGGGTTTGCTATCATCCTGGCACACCTTGGGGCTGGTGGGAAAAGGAACTCCCCCCGTCCCCCAGATGATTTCTATCTCCAGACTATCAGACTGATTAGTTAAATAAATCATCCTTACCTGAAGATAATCCATTTACGCTTTTTAATTAAACACAATTATGACAATTTGTTCTGCTGCCTGCTAGATTGCGTGTGCAATCCAAGCCAGGGGCCAGAAACTTTTGTGGACGTGCTTCCCTCCAGGCCAGAACAGGAGCAGAAAAGCACCCAAAGCGCACTTTTTGTTGATGGTGCTAACGATTGGCTGGGTAAAAATAACACCAAGGGGACACTGGGAATTAGACCAGGTGCTTGGTGTCCTGGGCTGCTCCTGTGCCTGATGAGATGGGGGCAGCCCGGCCGATGTCCTTGGGGACAGAAGCAGGATGTGACCCACCTGGTGCAGGCTGGGGTCCCTGCAGGCACTGAAGGAGCTCAATTTTGGGGCTGCATCCCCCCATCCCCAGCCGAACGCAAGGAGAGGACCAGGTGCAAACACCAGCCTGGCAGTTTTCTTAAAACATCGCAGCGTCCTTTTCACAGTCCAGCAAGATGGGAAAACACGTCCCATTTATTTTGTTGAGGGCTTTCATTCAGATCAACGTTCCTTCAACTTGCTCACCTAGAGTGAGAGACAAAATAAGACATAATGAGCCAGCTTAAATAGATGTTAGAGACCTCGCGGTTATTTAAAAGCCCTCTGCAGTCCTTCTCCCCCTCCCCTTGGCACAACGAGCGCAAGTTCAACTGCAAGCGAGTACGGCAGACTATGTGCTGTTTGTTTTGGGTTCAATGGCATCTCATTTACACGTGTTAATTGCAACTAATTGGCACTAATTGGATGAACAGGAAACCCTCTGGGAGCACTCATACCTTTAATTTGTAGTAAATATCATTAATTAACATATGCTAATTAGAGCCAATTAACATTGATTAAGGGTTGCCAGCTACTTGGAAAGTACAACTCTCCACGTTGCATGAAGTCAGCACAAAATATGATGCATGCTCCAAGTCGAGCAGAGGAGGCGAGCGAGCAGCAGGCAGCATCTGGATGCGCGGGGCAGCTTCGGCCCTTGCTCTCCCTCCTGCCATGCTGCTGGGGAGTGGTGCTGGGAGGCAGGGAGGCTGCAGGCTGCAGCAGGGGGTCAAGCAGCAGCACCGCCAGCAGCAGCGGCGTGGTGTGGACAAATGTGCCCTGCACCACGCGGAGCTCTCCGGGGCACCGGTGCCGGCACGGCCGGGCTTTGGGAAGTACTGGTGCCTGGGGTGAGCGCAGGGCTGCAGAGGCTGCTCTGTGCTAATTATGAGCAAACAGAAGTAAGACAGCACCTGATAAGGGTGTTTTCCTAAAGGGTTGGTCCTTTCCGGCCCTACTTTTGCCATCCAGAGACCACCGATGGGCTGAGATGGCCGCATCCAAGCCAGGGTCCAAGTGAATGCCAGTGGGACGGTGTCCGTCTGTTTGCTCTTACAATCAGCAGAGACAGCAACCCAGGGGCACCCGGACATGGACGAGCCGAGCCGGTCACAGGAGCCCGAAGTTCAAACCTCTCTCGTTTCCCTGAAGCTTTTGCACTGAAGTTATTAACAACCTGTTTACTCTGCTGTTTACCGTTTCATTATCTGTTCAGACAACCGCTGATCAGTTTGCGTAGAAGGACAGAGAAGAAAAGCGCTTAATCTTAACGAACACCTGGGAGGAGACCTGATTCGGGCTGACAGCGGGGCTGCTTCTCCATTTACATATTTCTAAAAGGATTAGCTTTTTACACTGAGAAAACAGGCTGGGGCTGAGGCATCGCAGGGAAGGGATGCGCTGTGAATGCCTTGAATTTGGCTGTTTGGCTACAAAACAGGCTCTGGTGGAGGGGTGCAAGGCACGAGGGACCAGGGCTGGGGCGAGCAGGGGAGCGGCAGCGCGTCCACGTGCGTCTCTCTGAGCTCCTGCAGATGCTGACTGCGCAGGACAGGGGCTCCCGCCTGGTGCACAATTAGCTCTGCCTCTAATTGCAAACCAAGACTATGATTTGAGGACTGTAATTAAAGCAAAGCGTTGGAGGCCCTTTTTCCAGCGAGTGTTTTCACCGGTTGAAAGTGAGGGAGAAGAAAGTCTGAAAAATGAGCCCTTCCTCCTCCCAGTGCTCAAAACCCATCCCCGGCAGGGCCACGGAGCAGCACCAGCACCGAGCCACTGGGAAAACCACGTCGGTGTGCCTAAAAACAGGCTGCGGAATTTCAGACAACTGTAATCAGAGGGGACTTCTGAGAACCTGAAGAAATATTTTTCATGAGTTCAGCAAGAACATCCATTGGAGGGAGCATCACTGACACATTTAATGCAGTACCAGGAAGCTGATAAGCTAAAAAACCCAACAGCATACAAATACATACGGACACGGAGCCGGCCCCTTTGTGAAGATGCGCTCGATAATCCAGTTGGTCTGTCCCACCTCTAATTACGCCGGTCCCACAATTCGGTGTTCCTAACTAGGGCTGCAAATCTGAGTTTACTGTATTTAGGAAGCGTTGTCAATAATGTTTGCAGTGAATTAATTACCGGGGTGATTTTAATTTATTTTCATTAATTATAATCTTATTAACCAATTAATTAAATCCAAATACAGGATGCGACACTGTTTGGTGGTTACACCCTGGTAAGCAAACAAGCAGCGCAGTCAGACTCGCATCGAAGGCAGCTCGCAGTGGGAGGACGCGGGACGCCCGGCCTGCTGTGGCCGCCTGCGGTGCTCCCCCATCCCCGTCCCACTCCCGTCCCCTCCCCACATGCCACCGGCCGGGTAAATCACAGCAGGGGCAGAGCTCGGAGAGGTTTCGCTCCTGGGGGGCTCCCGGGGCTGCCCCACGCCTGCCCTGCCCCGCGTGCTGCCGGGGACGTTGGGTTGGTGCCGACGTGGTGGGGAAGGGCAGGAGCGCTGGGAAGCAGATGGAGTGAGGATTGCTTGGGAAGAGAAAGACGCTGAATGAGCGGCTTAACCGCTTGCAAATTCAAGATCTCTTTTTGTTTTATGACCGCCTTAGCATCCAGCTCCACATGGATACAGCCCCCTTCAGCAAACATTATGCACAGGATTTATTACAGATGTATACTATTTACTGGGGTTTATAGTGATATACGGCCTCTCTTCATCATTTGAGCAGTAAAGTATATTGTTCTGACCCTTCCACTCCCTCCATTTGCCTAAGACTCCAACCACTTGATATTTTTCCAGTTCTGACATTTCAAACATGCAATGCCATATGTATTGCCACTTTCAGGTAATTATCACATAAAATTAGGCTAGTCTTGTACATGAAACTAGCAATTAGCCAAGGATTGAAGGTCAAAGAGATCTCATTTATAGAGTCTCTAACAAAATGTTAAGTGTAAATGTGTGTCAGATGGTCCAGGATGCCGGATTATATGGGGTCATGACAACGGGGCTGAAGTGTCATCAAGCACGATGTAACCAGTCTGTTGGGCACAGCAGTACAATCTGGGACTTATCTCTCTCCGCCTTATCAGAACCTGTGCTAAATCTAGGACATGGCCTTAGAGGAGTTTCTGCAAAAGCAGGAAAATTAATGCAGCCCATTGTTTTCCTTGCTAGGACTTTTAAAGCGCCACTCCACGAGCCGTGGCTGACACGCTGGGCCTCCCTTTCCCCCGTCTCTGAAGGCTGCCAGCTTTTTGCTTCTCCCCCCTGTTGTGTGCCGGGGCCCAGCTCGCCGCCTTCCTCGCGCTGTGCCCAGACTGCCAGGGCTGCTACTGGCCCCATTCCCTGCGCTGCCCCAAGGCAGGGCTGGGGCCCCACAGCCCTGTTGGTTCTCGAGACAATACAAGGAGAGGCAAAAGCACCCCCGATTTACCTGAACACGGTGCAGGTGCTTTTCTGATCGCAACCAAAGTGATGCAGGCAGGCACGCGGCACGGCCACGCTGCCAGCGCCCAGACGTGGCAGACCCGCGGCACAGCCACGTGTCCTCGTGTTTTCTCCCTGTTGAACACCGTTGGCGAAGGGACGAGGGCTGGTTGTTGCACCAGCGCAGCCGAGCTGACATGGTTATTCCAGACCCACGCACCGGTTTGCCACCAAACCGGCAGAAACACGCTCCTGGCCCCATCCTCGCAGCCCAGGTCGCTGTGGCACTTAGCTAAATTATATAACTGCAAACAAAGTGTGACAGCTTTATTTGCAATTATACCGCATTTAAAGGAACAAGATGAGCTTAATGAGTTAATAAAGTGGCTGCCTGTCAAAGCGGGGCCGCGCTGCATCGCGCCGCAGGTCCGGCAGGGCTCATGCATATGCAGGGCGCGAGGTGCCCCGGCCATGGCAACGCGCAGGTAGCGGCCCCGGCCAGCTGCCCCCGTCCCAGAAGACTTGTATGAAGTGAAGACTTGTGAGAAGCCAGCATTTTGTCTCCGCACACTTGACAAAACAAAGACAACTCACTCCTCTGGTTTCATGCCACATTTTTTATTCATAAACAAGCTGTTGGCTGTAAAGACATGATAAAACTCGAGCTCAGAGGAGGCTGGCGAACATTTGAATGCAAATCCTCAGCTGCTACAAATCCGTCCTATTATTCAGCTGATTTTTTTTTTTTTCCCATTTTTGTCTTATGCTAAGCTAGGCAGGATCCCAACCAGAGATATGTGATAAACTCTGGTCAATGCAAAGAAAGGCGCCGACATAAAAATGCAAAGGCTCGCCCGGGAGAGGGGAGGCAGCGAACAAAGGCTGCGGCGCTGCTGTGGCTCTTCTGCCCCAGCCGCGGGTTTCGCTCTCCATGCACAATACTGCTCGCTGCCATCTTTTGTCACCTGCAGCTGCCCCTGGCCGTGCCCAGGTAGGTTGCTAGCACAGGGCGTGAGTGGGAAATGGCACGCGGAGGAGCTGGGAACGGCCGCAGCACAGCGAGGAGCCCAGCGAGGCCCCAGAGCACGGCCCCAAGCAGCAGCGGTGTCTGGCGGGGGAGAACAGTGAAAAGACCTGATGCCGAGTGTTTTGTGGAACAGGAGAGGAACGGTGATGCGGTATTCGCCGTTTCCATCCCCAAACCGTTCAGTGACACATACGTGTTGTAAAGCTGCTCAGCTCCTTGCACTTGCAAACCTCCGAGCAGGGGCCGAGGCTCTTTGGCAACCCTGTTTGAGCCCCCAAACCCCTCGTCCCCACTGTTTTAGGCCCAGATGTTTCACAGAGCCCGGCTCTGGAGCTTTCTGTCACTGCCAGACCAAGCCAGAGCTAGCTCTGTGCCCCCGCCGATGCCTGTGCCAGCCCCGTGGCCTCTCCAGCCCCGCCGTGCCCTGGGTGCAGGGGGTGCCGGCGCTCCCCATGGGCACGAGGAGGGCGCGGGGCCTTGGCTCAGACCCGTCCCACCCACAGTAGCCACCGGCCTCACTCTTGGCCACAACAGGGAGAAATGCCTCGGGGAGAAGGAGGAAGTCAGAGGAGATACAGCGCAGAGTGATGAGCTTTGCATGACAATTGGGAAATATAGAAAATAAAAGTTAGCGGGACTTCATTTGCATGAGAACGCAAATGGAAAAAAAAAAAAAGAAGATTATTTCTTGCAGCCTCTATCAAATAAATTATTTTGAGAGGAAAATGCAGCAGAGGTCAAGGGAGCGAGCAGCAGGGCTGGAAGGTCACTGAGGGCTGGGGTTTGCGGCTCTGGGTCCCGACTGATAGAGGAATTTGCATTTCTGGTGCAGTTCTGCAGCACGAGGACATCTGCTATCGCGGCGTTACAAGACACCGCGGATCTGCCACAGAAACCAAACAAGAAATCATTACCCCAATCAGTTTGCCTCCCCACAAAACAAATATGACCTTTGCTGAGATTTTTCCCTTTTAAATGACCCCTCTGTCTAGCTCCCCAGCTGGGATCTCGGGGACACCGAGCACTGACCGAGTTTGTTTAGGGTGGCACTAGTGGCACTGGTTTGTTTTCGGCGTGTCCTGATGTATCTGGCTGGCACCGCGGTGAGAGGGAGATGGTGAACTGCTGCTGGAATCAGAGCCAAACTGCTCATCGGAAACAAGTGACCCGAGAAAAATATCCTTTCCTTCCCCGAGACAAATCACAAGGAGCAAACTTAGGTTTTTATGAACGCTCTCATTACTCACAAGCAGTTTTAGGGAACTCGTTTCTCCCCAGGGCCGGCTGCTAACCGAGGCCCGCGAGCACCTCCCAGGACACCTGGGTGCTCTCCATCGCAGCCACGGCTCTCACCCCTCTATGCTCCCCTTCCTGCCATTTATAGGGTACCTCTCTATGCAACACGGCACAAACGACAGCCCCTCGGACGGCGTCCAGCAGATGCCGAGGCCGGGGACGAGGACGGGAACGAAGGGGATGGCGCCCGCCCGGCTCCTGCGCCCTCCCCGCCACTTTCGGCGAAGCCCAGGTTTGTGGCGCTCGCAGCGCGATCAATGCAGGGCCCGTGGCTGTGGACAAGAGGAGAGACTTAATTCTAATCTGTATTGACTGCTCACTTCTTTGTCTGCCAATTTGCATCATGGCCTTGTCTTACACAATGATGTGGGCCTGGCAGGTTCTCTCACAGTAATCCATACCGGCGGGTCAAAATCTCGGAGCACTCGTTAGAGCCCGTACACGCGAGATGCACGGCTAGCTACTGGAAAGATCCCGAGATGCATCTGTCTCAGTATTTATCCACCTTCATCTCTAATCTGCTGAAACCCCAAGAACACCTTCAATTTTTAGCAGCAGAAAGAGGCCGCTATTCTAGAGAATATTTCCCCAAATTTTTATTCTAAAATAAAATTCATTTTTATTCTAAAATATAATTCATGCCCAAGGACAAAGTGAAGGGAGGAGGACGATAAGGAGATGAAACTGCACGAAGGGAGTGGACTCAGTCTCTCCCCTCCTCCAGTACCCCGAGTAATGGCCTATTGAGCAGCCACAGCTTTTGTTTCGTTTTTAAGCTGAACTTTTGAGATGGAGAAAAAAAATCTCCCAGTGTAATTTGGGAAAACCCACTTGGAGTTTCCCCTACGTCCAGTTCCATGCTCACCAGGTGTGCCAGCTTTCTGTCCTGCCACGTTTCGGATGCGCAACCGAACAGAAATAACCTTCCAACGTTAAATCTCCACTGGACCCTGACCATTGAGGAACAGGGAGGAAAAACCAAGTTAGACGCTGAAGGACCGACCGCAGCCCGCAGCACGAGGGGCACGGCGCAGCTGCTGCACCCCTGGCTCCCGAATTCGATAACGCAGCGTGCCAGCAGCCATGGAGATGGGCTGGGGACACGGACACGTCCCTGCAGTCCATTTAAGCTCTGCCAGCGCCCGTCCGCTTGCCGGTGAGGTTTAGTAAGCGGACAGAGGGAGGCGAGTGTGCACGCGTGTGTGCCTCGGTGCATGCCCACACCTTGCGTCCCCGCGCTGCCTCCTGATCCGCTTGGCTCTCCCCGCGTTTCGGTTACGATTTACGGCTGCCCGTGACCCCGGCCGCGGCGCTGCCCCGTGCTCCGGCCAGAAAGCAGCGCCCGGACCACGACAGCTGCCCGTGAAGGTGATTTATGGGCAGCCCCCGGGGAGAGCCGCTGCACCAGATGGGCTGTCTGCTCCTCCGGCGGCGAGCTCAGGTGGTGGCCAGGCTGCTGCCCCGCCGCGTAACCGGCCGGTGAAGGGGGGCCTGAGCCCTATACGCGCGTTTCTGCTCTCAGGCATTTAGGAAAACGAAGCATCCCGGTTCTGAACACGCAAGCAACACCGTGGGGGCCTGATGCCCTGGTGAAACGCCTCGGGATGCTCAGGGGAGACGTGCTGCACGAGCAGGGAGCAGCTCTGCCGGGCCAGGGCCCCTGCTGCAGCCCGGAGGTGACACAGGGCCACGGCACAGGGCCGGTGGTGACCTCCCGAGAACATGGGGCGAGCCCGGAGAAATACGAAATATGTAAAATAATGTTTTCCCAAGCTACAGTTTTCATAACTCCAGCGTGGAGAAATGCCCTGCTCATCCAGCAACCGTAGAAAATCTCGATTTCCCACATAAAAATATTAGTGGCTGGCTTAAAATATTAACATGTGGATCGCATTGCCCTCAGAAGCTGTGGGATCGGAGTTTAGCATCAGCAGTTAGACACAGATACGGAATTAGAAACGTAAGCGGTGGCTTTGCAGCCCTGGCTGCCGCAGCGGGGAGGGCTGCGGGGAGGGCAGGGGCTGGATTTTCGCAGGGAGGATTTTCTCCCTGCTGGCTCCCACCCGTGCCCCCGTCACCCCCAGCACCACGCCGAGCCCCTGGCACCGCTGGCATTCAGCAGCACGAGACGCCTCGGGCAGCAGGAGCCCACGGCAAAGATGTGCGGGATGTGAGCACCGAGGAACGTGGCTGCAGCAAACCACCACGCATCCTGAAGCACAGCCAGCCCCTCCGGGGTGCAGGTCCCTCTCGCAGGGACCCGGACCCAGCCGAGTTTCCGTGCACTGTCCCGCACCCACAGACGTGCCCGCGTGAAGGTGTCGGGCTCGGCTGAGCCAGGCGGGGAAGTTGGGAGAGCGGAGTTGGGCAGAAGGTTAGCGCTGGAAACAAAAAAAGCGGACTAAATTATTATTCCACCCATAGCCTTCACAAGGAAAATAGAAGCAGCAGATTGAGGCCTGTTTTCATATTTGATAGGGAACCAGATAAATGGCAGGCAGCTTGCTCTGATAAGGCCTTGCTCTGGGCATAACCTCTTTCTCTGAAAGCCTCTTACTATGCATAGAGTCAGGCTATCTGTGCAGCTGCACCTTGACACAAATATATCTGCACCCAAGATGAACCAATTCCCCCAGAAATTACAGGAGTGGGATTGCATCTGGGGAACGGGCCGCAGCCATGGCTTCGCCGTTTTCTTTTTTTAACGATACTTTTTTTCCCCCCAAGTAGCTTCTCAGCGAGCACTTTTCCCTTATTCTCCTTTTCCCTGCTACCCTCAGGCTGCAGCGAGCTTCACCCCGTGTCCCTGTCCCAGGCAGGGGACACCGGGGACTCCTCTGTCACCCCCCTGTGTCACCCCCCTGTGTCACCCCGCCACCCAGCCCGGCTGCCGCAGGACTTTCCCTCCCCAACTTTTCAGTGAGCCCGCCTCTTTGTGCCCAATTATTTCAGGAAAGGGATCTCGGCTCCAAAATCATCGGGGCCGGATTTTCTGCTGGCCCCCACACAACTCGGAGGCCGTTCCCGTTAATGTCCCACCACAGCCAGCTGCCTTAACGTCCTCTGTGTCCCTGCGAGCAGAGCCTCTGCCCTCCGGCACAAGCAGAAATACCCCGAGCACCTCCAGCTCCCCGAGGAACCGGAGGAAACCAAACAGCAGTTATAAGGATTTGGGAGAGGAGGAGGAGAGAGGTCCAAGGAAACGGCCGGGCTAACCGGGTAGGACACAAATAATATCCCCACTACCAATACCTGTTTTTTAATTTTTTTTATTTTTTTTATTTTTTATTTTTTTAACCAGAAGGGACTGTAAATTAGTTTCCCAGCTGCACGGCCACTTTAAAGACTTTATCCTAATGTTCTGTTTTGCGGTGACACGAGCTCTATCATCATAAGAAGAACAAATCAGCAATTAGTCTGCGAGAGGCACTGCCACGGAGGAGAACAGCCCCCAGCCAGAGGGAGAGGGAATCCTTTACAATGAAAGGCCCCGGGAGAGCCGGGACCGGGACCTCGCGACGGTGATTGATGCTGGCACTGCAGAGACGCCCCACACCTCCCCAGAAAATTAAAAGCCTATTTGGTACGGTCCTAACAACACAGCACATTGATATTGTCTCATTATCCGTCAGCACAAGGCCCTCGTCTTCTCATCTGTATGGTGCTCGGGGAACAGACCCAGAGGACAAGCTCTCCTCGTCCATCCCAGAATACGCTTGGAAAACCCGAAAACGAAGGCTGGGCAGACCGAAAGCCCCTGCCCCTCTCCCCGCGTGCCAGCAGCACCGTATGGATTTATATCATGCCCGAAAGCTTCAGCGGGGGCTCTGCTGGTGGGCAGCCCGGTCCTGCTGGATGGGACCTGCACGTGTCCCGGGAAAGAGCTGGATGGGGGTGGGCTGGGGCAAGGCAGGGCTGCTGGCCACTGGCCGCGGGGCCACGGGTCCAGACCCGCTCGGGGCACCGCAGTGGCCGAGGTGCGAGGTCCCCCGCAAAGGGATGCCCGCAGGACGGTGAAATATTCGAGCTCGGGGGTTTCCCTGCCCCCGCTCCTTCCAAACTGGCATCTGTTACGTGTTTGGTTTGAGCAGCAGATGCCTGGTTGCGGCTAATGACAGCAGTAGTCTGCTAACAGATGCCACGTATCCAGCAACAGCCTTTGTCTGACGGCAGCACCGAGCGCTGCTGCGGCCGCGGAGCAGCGGGGCCGGGGGCTGACGGGCACCGAGCAGTGCCCGCGTGGCTGGCGGCCTCCTGAGAGCTCCAGGCAGGGGACACGGAGCAGCCCGGGGGTCCCGGCCTCCTGCCTGCACCGGGGGCGCTGGGGAGGGAGCGGTGTGAGGCTGCTCCACCTGCGGGGTCCTCTCCTCCTAACCCAGCGCTGGTGTCCGTCCCGAGCGGCCGTTCGCTCTCCCAAAAGAAATGGCACCGTCCGGGTGCTCACACGCCTTCAGGGGTCGGAAGCCAGAAACATCCGGGGAAAGCCGAAACTCTCCCTGGCTAACAGACAGCTTCACAAAGTGGGAGCCTCTGGTGGCTCAGACCCGACGCGGGTGGTTCCCGTTTCAGTCCCAAGGCTGCTCCAGGTTTCATGGGACCACGAGGCACACGCCTGGGGTGAGCTCTGCTGGGGGGATGCGGGCTGGGGGAGGCTGAAGCCTCTCACAGCAGCAGCCACGGCAAAGAGCAAACAGCAAGAGAGCCTCCAGGCTCCCCGTGAACCTCCACACGTGTTAGCTGAGGAAAGCAAAGACCTGATCCTGAGCCCGTGGGAGTTAAAAGGTCTCCGAGGTGCTCAGGATCGGGTCCCAGGGGCAGGAGCTGACCTCTAAAGCCTGCCTGTGTCGTCCTTTTCATTCACGTCTCCCCAGCTCCGCAGGGATGAGGCCACTCGGACACCCCGGGGTCCTGCTGCTGCCTGGGGCTCCGGCAGCTCCGGTGATGCTGGCAGTGGTTCTGTGCCCGTGCACAGGGTGAAGGAGAGCCCTAACCACTGAGCGAGTTACCTGTTTGAGATCAAGTCTCTCCAGGAACACGGAAATCAACCACAATGGTGAACTTACGTGCTGCTTCAGGAAACATTTAAACAGCCAGATTAACCCCCTTTCCTCCCAATTAGTTAATAAAAAATGATTTCTCTTGGTGCTGAGTACTTGTTTTCACAAAAGCTACCTTTTAGGGGTACTCGCAACCTCCTAAGACAAACAGAGCTTCAGGATGGTCAGATTTTTGTGTGTGTCTTTCTATCCAAAGACTGAAGTTTATCCTCCCTGAGATTTCTGTGCCGTATGTGGGCAGCCTGGTGCAGGGCAATGCTTCCTGCCAGGTATCCACACTATTTCTGAGAGAAGGCAAAGAAAATCGGATGTAGACATCAAAGGCACTGCGATGTAGACCTGCTCCAGGTGTCCGAAGCACCTGCCCCGAGCAGCCCGCTCGCCCATGGCACAGACGGGGAAGCCGAGGCGCAGCCCAGCCCCTGCCGCCCGCCCCAGCTCCTCCTCATCGCCTGCATTTCCACCGCCCAGGAATTACTGCCCTGCCACGGGAGCCAGGCAAGGACAGCACTGTGAAGGACCAAAAGGGGAGTTGTTTTTAACCAACGTCACAGGAGCCTACAGGATAATTAAACGACAAGACTTATCAGACCCCACGGGGCACTTTTCACTGTATAACAGATTAAAAAAATGTTTCCTTCCCAAAGAGAAAACAGCCGCTGCTCTACCTTTAGCCGCATCTATTAGCCAACTCATCTGAAACAAGTTCCGCATTTTTTAATTCGACCAGCTGATGCGATCCCCGCCGTGTGATTTCCCCAGATGGCAGGAGCAGCTGGAACACAAACTCCTTCCCGGCAGCGCCGCCGCGGCCGCCCGCAGCCCGGGGGGACCGGGGGCGTTCCGCTGGTCCCGGCGGGGAGGGAAGGCACCGAGAGGGGTGCGAGCGCTTCCACGTGTTTCGCTCTGAAGCAAGCAAGCAAACAAACGAGCAAACAAACAAACCATCCTCTTTCACCGTCACCGTCTCAGGAGGCTTTAAAACCACAGCGATCGGGACGGGGGCTTTCTCGCTAGGCTTCGTGGCGTCCCTTGGCCCGGACGAGCTTCACCCTGCCAGCTCGCAGGCCCGGGGACGCCAGCCCCCAGTCAGCTGCTTGCTCGGCATCGGCTCCAAATGTGCATTTAATTGGGCACCTTTGCTCCCTCTCCCCCCTCCGTCTCCGCGGGCTGCCTGAATGCGGCGGGGAACAGCCTGCGATTCATCCGCCGCCACGTCGGGGCCCCCCCGCCCCGCACCCACAAAGGGGAGGTCATCCCCGTGTCAAGTGGGGTGTGGAGACCAGCTGAGGAGCTCGAGAGCTGAATTGTGCCAATTTGTGCAGCCAGCGCCCGCTGAAAAAACTCCTGATAGGGAGGCATGAGCCGGCATATGGTGCCTCACTCAAGAGGCTGTCATTCAGGGGACCGGCAAGTGATGGCTCTCTCCCGCTCCCTTTATGGCCTTTCACTCCCGGCGCCTTTCTGCTCTCCTCCTGCTGCTGCCGTGGGCTGCGAGGGGCCGGAGAGGGCCGGGAGGAGCGGGCGTCACCTCCCCGCCATGTGGGCTGCAAGCGGAGCAAGGCGAGGGGGACGCGCCTGCTGTACCCCCCTGCTCTCCTCCTCACTCCTCCGGCAGCCCGGGGAGTCAAACACTGGCCTCTCCTGAGGGATGTGTGCTTGTGCTCAGTTTCATGCCGGTTCATTCCAAAAAAAATCCGTGGGACCAGCTGCAGGCTGCCCGTACTGTCCTCCCCCCCCGGGCACGTGCCCTGATTTCGGAGCCCATCTCCCCGCTGGGCTCGCGGCCCTTCTCTCCCCAGCCCACCCCTCAGCCGGGGCTTGTCCCCTCCTCGGAGCTGCCCTTTTACGAGCAGAAAAGCTGTTGGCATGAAAGAACTACGAAG